>NC_085141.1:194630305-194983064 GCF_024139115.2 Armigeres subalbatus
CTTTTCATCCCAATTTTCCACATTTTTGCGGCCTTCTACAAAGTTATTTGAGCCAAATTTTCATTACTATGTTTCTACTGTTTGAACAAACAAAGCTATTCAAGTTTTTTCATTATTAATTTTAACCTTAATTTTTATCTTAAGTAGTTCCTTCCGGTGCAAAATAGCGCAGCTGGTTCAGGTGGCATCTGAAAGGCCTAGCTTTCTTCTATAACTGACATGTGAAACCCCTTGTAGGCAAGAGTGGTTAGGGTATGTTACATTCAGAAGAAGTGTCCAATGTATTGGAGATCGAAACATTCGATTTCACTTTCAAAATTGAAGAAGTTCTCCAGCTCTCTTCCAAGTAGTTCTTAGGCATGAAGTGACGCATCTTTTGAAATGAAAAGTTTAGTTATTAATTCTCCTAGAAGTGAGTTGAAAATTTCCTTTGCGCAAAAAAATAGATACAATGTTAGTGTTTTCAGTAAAGGTGTAGAAAATTCAATTACAAAAACTATGCAGAGTACTATAGCAAAGCTCTATCTGATCAAAGTGTTGAGATATGAAGCATTTTTGCGGAGGACACCTTGAAAACAGTTGTTTGCATATCCAGCTTTTTACGCTAGCCATAAACTTTAAGAGGGGTAATTCAGCTATGGCATATGCTGTGTAGCGGGCAGCAGGGACTATGTCCAAGGGCTTGACGATCCCTCCCCAGGCCATCTGCGAGTTGTGGGGCTTGCCTAGGATGTGGTGGGGTTTGACAGTGGACCCTGTTAAATTCCTAGAAAAAGCTGCATGCATCCGCAAGTAGGCCCAACCGTGTGCCGCTCAAAGCGCACAAGCCCAAGTCCTGGTGTTAGGTGGGACGCTAAACAGCCCTGACACGATGGCCCTCCGACGAGACAGGAGGTTTGCGCAGGCCCAATAAGCCGCCTGGAAAACCAATAATTACGAACAATATAAGAGATAATGCGACTCGATCTTCTTCTTCTTCTTCTTATTGGCATTACGTCCCACACTGGGACAGAGCCGCCTCGCAGCTTAGTGTTCATTAAGCACTTTCACAGTTATTAACGGCGAGGTTTCTGAGCCAGGTTACCATTTTTGCATTCGTATATCATGAGGCTAACACGATGATACTTTTATGCCCAGGGAAGTCGAGACAATTCCCAATTCGAAAATTGCCTAGACTTGCACCGGGAATCGAACCCAGCCACCCTCAGCATGGTCTTGCTTTGTAGCCGCGCGTCTTACCACACGGCTAAGGAGGGCCCATGCGACTCGATATAATCGGCAAAGACCTAGGCGACGAATAAAGGATCACGATTGGAAGCTTGAAACATGGAACTGCAAGTCGCTAGGTTTCGCAGGTTGCGACAGGATGATCTACGATGAATTACATCCCCGCAACTTCGACGTCGTGGCGCTGCAGGAGATTTGCTGGACGGACAGAAAGTGTGGAAAAGCGGGCATCGAGCGGCTACTTTCTACCAAAGCTGTGGCACCACCAACGAGTTGGGAACCGGCTTCATAGTGCTGGGTAAGATGCGCCAACGCGTGATTGGGTGGCAGCCAATCAACGCAAGGATCAGCAAGCTGAGGATTAAAGGCCGTTTCTTCAACTACACTTGGCACGGTGCCCCCGGATCAGAGAAACGACTGGTATGACGGCGAATGTGAGCAGTTAGTAGAAGAGAAGAATGCAGCATAGGCGATATTGCAGTATGGGCGAACGAGGCACGATATAAACAGACGCGGAACAGACAAAACTCGATTTTCCGGAGAAAAAAGCGTCAGCAGGAAGATCGAGACCGTGATGAGACGGAGCAACTGTACCACGCTAATAACACACGAAAGTTCTATGAGAAGTTGCACCGTTCACGTAAGGGCCACGTGCCACAGCCTGATATGTGTAAGGACATAAACGGGAACCTTCTAACCAACGAGCGTGAGGTGATCCAAAGGTGGCGGCAGCACTACGAAGAACACCTGAATGGCGATGTGGTAGACGAATATGGCGGTATGGTGATGGACCTGGGGGAACGCGCGCAGGACATAGTTCTACCGGCTCCGGATCTCCAGGAAATCCAGGAGGAGATTGGCCGGCTGAAGAACAACAAAGCCCCTGGAGTTGACCAACTACCAGGAGAGCTATTTAAACACGTTGGTGAGGCACTGGCTAGAGCGCTGCACTGGGTCATTACCAAGATTTGGGAGGAGGAAGTTTTGCCGCAGAAGTGGATGGAAGGTGTTGTGTGTCCCATTTACAAAAAGGGCGATAAGCTGGTTTGTAGCAACTACCGCGCAATCACATTGCTGAACGCCGCCTACAAGGTACTCTCCCAAATTTTATGCCGTCGACTAGCACCAACTGCAAGGGAGTTCGTGGGGCAGTACCAGGCGGGTTTTATGGGCGAACGCTCCACCACGGACCAGGTGTTCGCAATTCGCCAAGTACTGCAGAAATGCCGCGAATACAACGTGTCCACACATCATCTATTCATCGACTTCGAAGCCGCATATGATACAATCGATCGGGACCAGCTATGGCAGCTAATGTACGAACACGGATTTCCGGATAAACTGACACGGTTGATCAAAGCGACGATGGATCGGGTGATGTGCGTAGTTCGAGTTTCAGGGGCATTCTCGAGTCCCTTCGAAACCCGCAGAGGGTTACGGCAAGGTGATGGTCTTTCGTGTCTGTTATTCAACATCGCTTCGGAAGGGGTAATACGAAGACCAGGGATTAACACGAGTGGTACAATTTTCAATAAGTCCGTCCAGCTATTTGGCTTCGCCGACGCCATAGATATTATGGCACGTAACTTTGAGAAGATGGAGGAAGCCTACATCAGGCTGAAGAGGGAAGCCAAGCGGATCGGATTAGTCATCAACACGTCGAAGACGAAGTACATGATAGGAAGAGGTTCAAGAGAAGACAATGTGAGCCACCCACCGCGAGTTTGCATCGGTGGTGACGAAATCGAGGTGGTAGAAGAATTTGTGTACTGGGCTCACTGGTGACTGCCGAAAATGATACCAACAGAGAAATTCGGAGACGCATAGTGGCTGGAAATCGTACATACTTTGGACTCCGCAAGACGCTCCGATCGAATAGAGTTCGCCGCCGTACCAAACTGACAATCTGCAAAAGGTCATCAGACCGGTAGTCCTCTACGGATACGAGACCTGGACGATGCTCGTGGAGGACCAACGCGCATGGGGAGTTTTCGAAAGGAAAGTGCTGCGTACCATCTATGGTGGGGTGCAGATGGCGGACGGTACGTGGAGGAGGCGAATGAACCACGAGTTGCATCAGCTGTTGGGAGAACCACTTGACAACGATCCGACGGGCACAAGAAGGCGAGGTGCGCAGCGTTCAAGGTGGATCGATCAGGTGGAAGATGACTTGCGGAGCCTCCGTAGACTGCGTGGTTGGCGACGTGTAGTCATGGACCGAGCTGAATTGAGAAGACTCTTATATACCGCACAGGCCACTTTGGCCTTAGTCTGAATAAATAATAATAATATTATATGGGAGTCACCCTTTTCAGAAGGGAGAGGGGTTCCAACCACCACAGAAATATATCTAAAACCTTCACATACCTTGCTTGAGTAATTCTCGAGTTATGATGAAATCGGTGTTTCATTTGTATGGGAACCCCCCTTTCCAAAGAGGGGAGGGGTCTTAAACCATCTCAAGAACTTTCCCCAGCCACAAAAACCATACATACAAATTTTCACGCCGATCAGTAGTTTCCGAGTCTATAAGGTTCAGACAATTCTTTTTTATATATATAGAAGAAGAAGATTACGTAAAACTCAGTCGCACATGATATTCTACACTAGTACCTATTCGAGAAATAAACGTACATTAGCAGATCATTTTCATATTGGCATTACATCCCCCATTGGGATATTGCCGCCTCGCTGCTTAGTGACCATTCAGCATCCCACAGTTAGTAACCGCGAGATTTCTAAGGCAAGTATCAATTTTTGTATTCGTATATCATGAGGATAACACTTTTATGCCCAGGGAAATCGAGACAATTTCTAAACCGAAAATTGTCTAGACCGGCACCGGGAATCGAACCCAGCCACCATCAGCGTGGTATTGATTTACCACTAGGCTAAGGAGCGTCCCCATCAGCAAATACTTCAATCGATTGGGTTCAGTTGATCAGCAACTCTTCAGAATCCTGCAATCCTGTACGGGACTTTCGGTCCATTCCATTGTTTGCTTTGATTCTTTAAACAATAGGAGGCTTCGAAAATATGGATTTTCTGGAAAAGTTGACCTTTAAATAAGTCAAAACGATTGCCACAATAAAAAGAGATAAAATTCTAACCCCGAGGTGAGCCAGCCTAGGGCTGAAAGCCTCGCAAATAAAGATAATAATAATAATAATAAGATAAAATTCTAGATGTGAAAGGTCAATTCACAAAGGAGAATTATTTTAAAAAATCCGATCTTTATAAAAAGCTGGTCGAGCAAACATCTGCTAGAGCTCGCCAAATGAAACTCTTGCAAACACAAAACAAAAATTTGGCTCAAATCAGTCCTGCAGATATTATACTTTACTTGTATTCAATAACAATCCTTGCAATCCTTACTGTAACTTGCCTGCATACAAGAATACCACATTGTTGCACCGCTAAATAAAAAGACTTTTTTTTTCTTTGCGGCAGTATATTAACGATGCTGATGTATACATTGATTTATTTAGTCATGTTCAGAAACATATTTTCTGGTTATCACCTTCCGCTGTGCCTCCCAAACGAAGGTTATAATAATAATGATAATAATACTGCAAAAAGGATATTTGTTCGTTTTATTCCCATCAGCGGGTAACCAGCACAAAATACGAGAAGTGTGAACATTTTCAAATTAAGCGATGATTTGCAGTTCCATTGGACCGTTTCGGGTTTTGCATTCACTTACCGGCACCACGCGATGAAGTTTGAGACATTATCTCTTGCGAAAAATGTTCCACATTTGGCCGCTGGCAAAAAGTGGACGTTGCCCATGCTCAGTATGGGTCCGGCCAAGCCGGATGTCATCGATTTTGTCATGGATTTATTGCGCGCCTGTCTCCTCGCCAGATATTCCTCTGCGGCCTGCCGAACGTTATTTGCATGCTGGGGATTAGAGAAGAGAGAACACATGATAAGAATGTGAACAGAAAAAAAAATAAATCGATTTCACTTGAGACTAATTCCGATCTTCCATGTCAAGCTGCAATTTAAAATGCATGATGTTTTTTGATAGTGAGAACAAACGTACAACAAAGTTGTACCAAAAGGCTATAGAATCAAAAAATGAACTTTTGATAGAAGGCCTGGAGACCCATAGTGTTATATACAGATCGACTCAGCTCGACGAGGCGAGGTGATGTCTGTATGTGTGTGTGTGAGTAGACTCACTTTTTGGAAAACACCTAGTTTTTGGTTTTAGTCGTTTAAGACCTTCAGCGTCAATGAAATAATGAGTTAACAAGTGGTACAGTGATTGACCGTGAATATACCGACCTAGTGTGCATGGTGCCGCGAGTGAACTAAACCACGGTTAAATTCCTCTCGAAGGCACTATTCAGTGGTCTGCCGAAGGTCGTCCGTCATCAAACGACCCCAACGTAAAGTACTCCAGGCGGAGGTGAAAGTAAAGCCTTCCCGAATTAGTGAAACAGTGAAGCCGAAGAGCAGCATTTTCCCGGCAGTTCTAGTGCCGAAAGTCGTCTCCGGCCGGTTGTGAACCGGCGCCATTGCCAACCAAGTGGACCTCTTGGTGTCGATATTACGTGCAGCACCGTCAACGGGCTAAAGTGAGTCCGTTCCCTATTAACAGTGCCAAGAATTTCCAAATAAAAATAACCTAGTATCAAATTAATAAATTTCTAGTTCATTATTCAATTCTTATTTGCCAACTTCTTGTGTGCACCGAAAAATTAAATTTCAGTCCATTTACTTCACTGTGATTGCAAAGTGGTACAGGTAAGTCTCCGCTAGTGCGATTGTTCGACCCTGAGATAAGGAAAAGAGGTGAGCTAGCTCGGGACGTGCGGATGTCCATGCCAAAGACGCATGGGCGTCATCGGTAGTAACAATTTATAAGGGCCCTTCTTAGCCGTGCGGTAATACGCGCGGCTACAAAGCAAGACCATGCTGAGGGTGGCTGGGTTCGATTCCCGCTGCCGGTCTATGAAATTTTCGGATTGGAAATTGTCTCGACTTCATAAAAGTATCATCGTGCTAACCTCAGGATATGCGAATGCAAAAATGGTAACCCGGCTTAGAAACCTCGCAGTTATTAACTGTGGAAGTGCTTAATAAACACTATTCTGCGAGGCGGCTCTGTCCCAGTGTGGGGATGTAATGCCAATAAGAAGAAGAAGTACATTTATAAAATTATTTTAAACAACTCACAAAATAAATAAAAACTATTTTAAAATTGAAAATAGGTTTAAAATCTGTTGCGGAAACATTCATGTTGTCAAAATTTCTTTTCAATAAGCTGATTTTTGTGAGTAGAACTGTACATGTACCACTTCTCCTGTACCACTTTTTCATGGATAACATTATAAATACTAATGAAGGTTCGTCTGTACCTTTTAATCATATTTATTGAACTTACTAAGTCTTACACTTAGGGGGCCCTCCTAAGCTGTGCGGCTATAAAGCAAGACCATGCTGAGGGTGGCTTTCCTGTGCCGGTATAGGAAATTTTCGGCTTGGCATGAAATCGTGTAAGCCTCATGATATACGAATGCAAAAATGGTAACTTGACTTAGAAACCTCGCAGTTAATAACTGTGGAAGTGCTTAATGAACAATAAGCTGTGAGGCGGCAATGTCCCACGGGGGGATGTAATGCCAATGATGCGAAGATGACGAAGATGAAGTCTTACACTGCCACAACTTTTTTTTATTTATCTGTCGACAGAAGATTGTGTCTATTTCAAGAATATAATTAAATAAAATATAATTTGAAATTTATATTAAGCGCCAAACCGTAAAATTAATATGACCAATTATAATTTGGAAGAAACATTTTTCAAACTTTCTCTTCTAGATTAAGTCATATAGTTATAAACCATGTATAAACAATCAATTATTTCTTTCTATTGTTCACATAACAAAAGTCTAGATTCGATCGTCAACTCTATGTGATTAACATGCTCAATGAAAATTCAATATTTGGTGCTACTTTATTACCGAACATAACCGGCACTTAAGCACCTACGCCAAATCTTAATTTTACGATCAGGTTGAATCCTCAAACCAGTTTCTTCGCGTACGATTCAGAAGATCGGTGCAAAACTGTTGAATACCCCTTCGACATGCGGGCGTTTTTCGGTTATAAGCTCAGTATGAATAGGCCACTTCTGTTCGGAGCATTCGAGTGGAATTTTAAATGGACTTGTTCTTAGAATCAATCGGATTTACTTCGACAGTATTATCCAGTCCTCTCATATGGTGCTCTTCCCACGTTGAATTTAAATTAAGAAAATTTATCTTTATGATTTGTTTCAATTTACAAAAATGTGTCGTTTTTTAAACCTTTTACACCCAAGCAGTGAATGCTAGATTTTCTTACAATTCTGTATAAAAAATGGACATTGGTAGATTCTCATACAAATATTGTTAAAGACTTTTGAATTCAATAACACCCTGGGCGCCGATGAATACGACCGCAGTTTAGACTGAGTTCCATGTTTTTTACTGCACTGACTCAACTGTGAAATATTTCTACCCTAGGCAAAAAGATGTTAGTATGGAAAGCGAACTTTGGTTCGCAGAGTGTGAGTCTCTTTCGTTATAACTTTATCAAATCGAGCGTGTTTTGGTACGATCGACAATTTACATTACACTGAAAATAATGTTGAATATACATATTTGGGACTAACTTATGAACTGTTTATGCTATTGGTTGTTTAAGTGTCATAGTTTGATGTATAATTTTAATTATATAGATATATGTATCCTTCCCCATCTCACTGTAACAAATCGAATACAATCTAAAAAAATTCAAATCAAACGCCAATTTTGTCTTTTCAATTTCCTGACATGTGTGCTCACAAAAATAATAAACAAATTAAATTCCTTATCATTTCTTTGTTTCTGATAGGATGAAAATGGGAGCTATGAAATGAAGAATGAGAACAGTTACCCTACATATGGAGCTGATGAATACGTGCATCAGGAAAACAAAACTGGCATACTAAGTAACTTGCATCAGGCACTTGCACCAAATTGCATTCTGCTAAGGTATTGCATTAACTGATGATTACCTGAAGGAACGATGCAAGATTGAAAACGAAAAGTAAGAAACATTTATTCTACGGTTTGCATAAACCATAACAAATGCGGGCAAACGTGCTTTTGGCATGTGATCTACCTCGTGTGTAGCACACTAGAATATGCCCCACCGGCATAGGAGCCGTTTCAAGAAGTTGAATCGTATCGAACGTGTTCATCGTAACTTTACTGGGTGGTTGACTTTCAGAAAGATTTCCGCGAAATGATCCTTGGAGGTTACCTCAGTATGAATAAATAAGTATCAGCTTGTGGAATACTCAAGAGCCTTTACTCTACGAGAACCACATCTTGAATGATCGTTCCAATAATCCAATAAACTTTAGCGAGATAAATCCTATTATTTCTATCAATTCCTATTCGGTTGTATTTATAAACATTTCTGTTCCGAAAGAATTTTTTTGGGTTTTAATTTTATTGCGAACAAATCGGTCAGGGATACCTACCTATACCTATGATGGTCGTATACTCCATGTTGTCCATGTAAAACCGAATGTAATGTCTTGTTCCAGGTCGCTCGTTCTTGGGCCGCCAATTGCAATCGCCAGTCTCTCTGCACACCGGCCGCACGCACATCTTCCTCGATTGCACACAGCTAACGAGTGCGAGGTCTACCCCGGAGCCGACGTCTGCTTCCAGGTTCTCTGCTAAACATCATTTTCGCTTGTCTCTCTTCCGACATACACAGTACATGTCCAGCCCACTGTAAGTTGTCGTATTGTATCAGCCGGCCGATGTCTGTTTTTTGCCTTTCGCGTATACTAAGTATACGTAAATGCTATAGGATCACTCCAAACCCGAACTTTAAGGCCGACGGTTGATCAAAGCGACGATGGATCGGGTGATGTGCGTAGTTCGAGTTTCAGGGGCATTCTCGAGTCCCTTCGAAACCCGCAGAGGGTTACGGCAAGGTGATGGTCTTTCGTGTTTGCTATTCAACATCGCTTTAGAAGGTGTAATACGAAGAGCAGGGATTAACACGAGTGGTACAATTTTCAATAAGTCCGTCCAGCTATTTGGTTTCGCCGACGACATAGATATTATGGCACGTAACTTTGAGAAGATGGAGGAAGCCTACATCAGACTGAAGAGGGAAGCTAAACGGATCGGACTAGTCATCAACACGTCGAAGACGAAGTACATGATAGGAAGAGGTTCAAGAGAAGACAATGTGAGCCACCCACCGCGAGTTTGCATCGGTGGTGACGAAATCGAGGTGGTAGAAGAATTTGTGTACTTGGGCTCACTGGTGACTGCCGAAAATGACACCAGCAGAGAAATTCGGAGACGCATAGTGGCTGGAAATCGTACGTACTTTGGACTCCGCAAGACGCTCCGATCGAATAGAGTTCGCCGCCGTACCAAACTGACAATCTACAAATCGCTAATTAGACCGGTAGTCCTCTACGGACACGAGACCTGGACGATGCTCGTGGAGGACCAACGCGCACTTGGAGTTTTCGAAAGGAAAGTGCTGCGTACCATCTATGGTGGGGTGCAGATGGCGGACGGTACGTGGAGGAGGCGAATGAACCACGAATTGCATCAGCTGTTGGGAGAACCATCCATCGTTCACACCGCGAAAATCGGACGACTGCGATGGGCCGGGCACGTAGCCAGAATGTCGGACAGTAACCCGGTGAAAATGGTTCTCGACAACGATCCGACGGGCACAAGAAGGCGAGGTGCGCAGCGGGCAAGGTGGATCGATCAGGTGGAAGATGACTTGCGGACCCTCCGTAGACTGCGTGGTTGGCGACGTGTAGCCATGAACCGAGCCGAATGGAGATGACTCTTATATACCGCACAGGCCACTTCGGCCTTAGTCTGAATAAATAAATAATAATAATAAACCCGAACTTTTGATAGAAGGCTCGGAGACCCATAGTGTATATACCAATTGACTCAGCTCGAAGAATTGAGGTGATGTCTGTATGTGTGTGAACAAAAAAAAGGGTAAGGCACACTTTTTTGTACTTAGCCTAACCCGATTTGCTTGCAACAGAGGTTGCATTCGACGCGGAGTGCTTCCTCATTTTTCGCTATTAAAAATTGGCCTATTAAAAATTGGCCTATTAAAAATTGGCCAAATTAGCAATCTTATATTTTTGAATCAACTCTTGGTACAACTCGTGATTTGTGCGTGTGCGCCATTCACCATTTGCCACCACACCGTCAAGTATTGAACGTAGTATTTTCTGCTCAAACACTCCGAGAATGCGATATTCTGCATCTTTTAACGTTCGTGCTTCATGGCCGTACATTCGACTTGACGAATCAACGATGTGTACAGAGCTAGTTTTGTCCGTCTTCTAACCTGTCACGTCTTCTAACCTCGTGGGTAACGTCATTTTCACATGTAACGAGTGTTCCAAGATATTTGATTTCGTCGACAACCTTAAATCGCATCCAATTCATTCCTATCTCGGGACCAACACCGTTTGGACTGCCCGGTTCTAGTGACAAAGATCAGGATCAGTCCTATTTTTTTAATCTCCCGTTTAAAAGGCACGATGGTCTCTTACACTGCTCTGCGATCTACACCAATGATATCAATGTCATCCGCAAAACCGGGGAGCATGTAAGTCTTGATGATGATGGTTCCGTTTTTTTGCACACCAGATCTTCGTATTGTACCTTTCAGAGCTGTGTTAAATACCACATTAGAGAGCGCATCGCCATGCTTTAATCCATCTAACGTCACGCACGAATTGGATGTCTCACCACATATTCTGACGCTCGATTTGGATCCATCCAGCGTCCATGAATCAGGCTGATAAGCTCTGCCGGAAAACCATGTTCTAGCATTATATGCCACAGTTCGTTCCATTTCACTGAGTCGTTCGCTGCAAATTATATTTCCGAAGTTTCCGAAAGATTTGCCGCAGAGTTAACATCTGGTTCGTTGTTGATTGTCCTTCTCAAAAACAGCTTTGATATTCGCTGTTAAAGGTCTTCGCAAACGGACGCAGTCTGCCAAACAGATTACGTGGTATTGAGGAGTGTTACACCTCCATAATTAGCACAACCGGACATATGAGGCCATCAAGGCAGCTCTTAGGCATTTCTTCTCCCTCCAAAACCATTTCAATCATTTGGTGGATTTTTTTCATTCAGCCGGTCATATCCAACTTTTAGAAGCTCGGCCGGGATTCCGTCCTTCCCAGCGGCATTATCGTTCTTTAGCTCTCGATTTATTATTATTTATTCAGACTAAGGCCGAAGTGGCCTGTGCGGTATATAAGAGTCTTCTCCATTCAGCTCGGTCCATGGCTACACGTCGCCAACCACGCAGTCTACGGAGGGTCCGCAAGTCATCTTCCACCTGATCGATCCACCTTGCCCGCTGCGCACCTCGCCTTCTTGTGCCCGTCGGATCGTTGTCGAGAACCATTTTCACCGGGTTACTGTCCGACATTCTGGCTACGTGCCTGGCCCATCGCAGTCGTACGATTTTCGCGGTGTGAACGATGGATGGTTCTCCCAACAGCTGATGCAACTCGTGGTTCATTCGCCTCCTCCACGTACCGTCCGCCATCTGCACCCCACCATATATGGTACGCAGAACTTTCCTTTCGAAAACTCCAAGTGCGCGTTGGTCCTCCACGAGCATCGTCCAGGTCTTGTGTCCGTAGAGGACTACCGGTCTAATTAGCGTTTTGTAGATTGTCAGTTTGGTACGGCGGCGAACTCTATTCGATCGGAGCGTCTCTTCTCTGCTGGTGTCATTTTCGGCAGTCACCAGTGAGCCTAAGTACACAAATTCTTTTACCACCTCGATTTCGTCACCCCCGATGCAAACTCGCGGTGGGTGGCTCACATTGTCTTCTCTTGAACCTCTTCTTATCATGTACTTCGTCTTCGACGTGTTGATGACTAGTCCGATCCGCTTAGCTTCCCTCTTCAGTCTGATGTAGGCTTGCTCCATCTTCTCAAAGTTACGTGCCATAATATCTATGTCGTCGGCAAAGCCAAATAGCTGGACGGACTTATTGAAAATTGTACCACTCGTGTTAATCCCTGCTCTTCGTATTACCCCTTCCAAAGCGATGTTGAATAGCAGACACGAAAGACCATCACCTTGCCGTAGCCCTCTACGGGTTTCGAAGGGACTCGAGAATGCCCCTGAAACTCGAACTACGCACATCACCCGATCCATCGTCGCTTTGATCAACCGTGTCAGTTTCGTTATCGTTTCGTTATCGGTTTCGTTACAGCTGTTGTTTTGTTTTCTCAAGAGCACCATGACAAGGTCCTGCTATTTAGACCCTTCATAGAGAGCAATCCCATTGAAGGCGCGCCCAATAGGAAATCAATTCTTTCTTGAGAAAACAGAACAGTAATACTGCCTTTGGCCATGCATCGGAGCCCTAGCCACATTCTTGTCTTGCTTCTAGAATATCACCAGTAAAACTACAAACCCGGGATTTAGCTCTGTCTACAAGACCATTTCAAGCAAGAGAATTAAAAGACAGAATCACCGTCTTCGACCATAGGTCGCACAGACTGAACACTTAACATCTAGCATGAGACAACGGACAGGACATTTACACAACACCCAGTGGACCAGTGGAGAGCTTTTCGCTTTACGAAAAGTTTTCCCCTTACTGGGGCGGGAATCGAACCCACACTCCACAGCCCATGCGCCTAGACGATTGACGTCGCTAACCGCACGGCCACGAAGCCCACAAAGCCCACAGAATTCGTTCAGTAATAAGAACTTTAGGAACTTAAGGAGGAAGTAGCTTGAAAGGAGCTCACCTCCAGCGGGTTTTTGCCTGCTCCAAGTGTAAAAAAAAAACTTCCGTGTGTTCCTCTCACTACCATTGTTCATCAGTTTAGGAAGAGCTAGTACGTGTTTAAACCCCGAACTCGATTTTTCCAGCAGTCAGTTCAGCCTAGGACCGGGTACCGAGGTTTTTAACTAATTGCTTGAAAAGTTGTTTCCGCTGCATATAGTTTAGCCTCAAACAAGAGGAATTCGAGTCTTTCAACTGTCTGCAAGGTAACATTAATTACGTTTTATTTCTGAGACTGCTGTTGGTAGCGGAGACTAAATACGATGAATCCTTAATTACCACAACTTATTGCCCTAGCTAGAAAATTGGATTAAGCTAGGGCTCTGTTTGGTAGATCTTACAACGTAACACACTACGTCAAAGTGATCTACCGTGTTACGGGATCACTTACTAGCCTTAATCTAATGATTCGACGCTGCTGCTTACCAAGCACTACGAAACCAACTTCATGCTCCGCCTACTCGCCGCCACTGACTTTTGTAGATGTGATACTTGAATGAGGTACCCGCAATTGGGTCAACTGCGACGGGTCAGACGCTGTTTTGGGCCGCCCCTAACATGGGGAACAGACGCTCATGCAGGTTTGATTAAAGTTGTCAAAAAAATTAAGTGCCAAACAAATGAGTGAGTTTTTTGCGCACATACATACATACACACGTACACACTGACAGACATCACCTCAGCTCGTCGATTGGCATATAACACTATGGGTCTCAGCGAATCCTATAAAATATTTGTTTTTGAAGCGAATGTATAGCCTTTACTCGTACTTTGTGTACGAGAAATGGTGCAGGTATCACAGTAGCATCAAAGTGAGCCCAAAGTATAAAATACTTGTACGTTATTATCCGTACTGTATTGATATCTGGACGAAACTAGAAGCGTAAGTAGGTATTTGTCGTTATTTTTTTATGATTGATTATTGTTGATAAGCGTTTACAGTCTGGCCAGAGAATCTGGCCAAAGTCCGAATACGAGTGCGGCGGAATGACTTCTAATCGTAGCAATATCACTTTTTTGTTTTTACGGCAAAGTATTTGAGTCGGACGAATTGAGTCCTAAAGCCATAATGGTTGTCAACGATAATGCATCGGTCAAGAACACATGAACCGATGTTATTTTTTTTGTTTGATACATTTCAAGATAGGGGAAGAGGTGGTGAAATGAACAGTTGGCTAATTTAGATTATAACACTATTGCTACGTTTTAACAGGGCAAGTGAGTTGAACAACTCAGCTGAATTCAATTGACTTGCCAAAAGTTGAACATGTTCAACTTTCTTTTCGTTCAAGTGAATTGAATTAAGGTGTTTACACGTTCAGTTCGCGTTCGATTCAAGCGACTTGCTCAATTCACTTGCCTTGTCTAAAATGTAGACGTATGTTAATCATGCACAAGTCTTCCTCGAAATAAAATAAGGTAATTTCTAGCCGCACCGTGCTGTAAAAAGGCCAGGATTATGAAAATGTTATACAAAAAAATGTTATTTATAATTCTCTCGATTTCAAAAGGTGACAAAAATATTGTTTTTAAGTATTTGGATGAAATTTGGATGAGTAAATATATCTTCTCAACCAAATAAAAATGATTATGAATAATACCATCTGGCATCTTGTTGTCGTGGAACGTGCATATTTTTGTTTACGTCGCATTTTCCACCGTCCCGAGAGAGAATGAGAGTAAAATGTTGAGAGATTGAGTGAAATTCTGCCTAGGCCGGGGACTGGTTTTATGTATGCCGGAATGGCAATCGCTATGACTGAAATGAGTGCTGCACCTCGTTAATTCAAATCAAATAAAAGCATTTTTGAACGATATTTAGCACGAATAGCTATTTTTTAAGCAGAATACTCGAAACGGTAAAAGTAAAAAACGGAGTAGTAGGCATCGACCAGGTGAGACGTATTTTTTATTCGTGCTGTCATTTTTTCTGCTTTCTTTACAGGATTGAATTTTTCCGAAGAATCTATTTTGAAGGATTTCTGATCTGATAACCTGAATCGACCGCAAGCTGCCCAAATGTAGTAACCTTCCAATTTCAGGAGTTGATGGTCAAGTTTCAGGAATCTATGTTGTTTCGACATTGTTAAGTTTTTTTTTTTCTATTATCTAGCTTCTTTAACCAAATCTTTTTGTTAAATCCAATGATGTTGTCGGTCATTTAGTGGTTTGGATTCGATTAATTGTGTGTGTGTGGGTGTGTGTGTGTGGGTGTGTGTGTGTTATAAGACCCTATTTTATGCGGCCCCGAAAACGCTCAGTTCCTAACGGGAACTGGCCTACACCCCAAGCTGCTGGTCTAGCAACGGCAGCCGTCTGGGGTGGACTCAAAAGGCCTCTTTTGTTCCGGGTCTCAGGGTCACTGGTGTGGGGAGGTTTTTGGGAGCGTGAAGGACCCAACCTTGGATTTGAATCATCTACTTATTTATTTTATTATTATTGGCGGTTGGTAATGATGCGGTGGTCGGGTGGTCGGGTGCAAGGACGATGCCGACAAGAAGGCCAGCGGTTTTGTAGCCGGTGGGCTACCGATCGAAAATTCAGCCCGAGGAAATTCGGCCAATTATGCAGCCGGGGTGTCGCACGATGATTCGATTAGTGGGTTGCAAACCGGAATAGCTTTCGGTGTCTAAAACGGGTGGTCGGCCGTTGAAGCAGCCGACGGATTGTAGGACGATCTCGTGGTTGGTCGGATGGAAAACAGTACAGGTGATGGTGGTACAGTAAACTTGCTACGATGTGATAATACAGAAGCAGGACGATTATACGGCTACGGCCGAACGAAGAAGCGGGTGATAGGCGACCACGCGATTATACAGCCAACGGGCTGCGGGTGACAAGGCAGTCAGCCGGAAGCTTGCTGATTAAGCGGCTTCCCAAACGGCCGGACGAAGTAGTTACCAATAGGTGGCTAGGTGATTTCACAGCCGACGAGCTTCGATGCGGCGGTGGTGCGTTCGACGGAGGGCAGTTGCTTTACCGGACCAGCGGATGACGTCGCAGGTATCGACTATATGCCGGACGGTGATGTAAACAGTCAACTATAAAACCACTGACGAGTGGTTGCGGTGTACAGAATCAGCTCGAGGCGGTGGCCGACCAATTTTCGGCGGGAGTCGCCCTTGGGCGTCCTTACTATGAGATTCACTAACTCGTGACCGGCAAGGAGGCCACGTATTATAACTGCAACAATTTATTTCTCGCGAAACAGCACCTCTCTATGCATCAGTTTCAGAAACCTCACTCTCGAACACTGCTCTCGCTTCGTTTGTCCGCCCTTTGGCTTGGACAGTCATTCACCCACCGAAAGCCTGCGTTCAATATTTCCGTCTTTCCTCCCTTTTCAGTATCGCACTGGACAAGGTCGCTCATTTTTGATACGCGTTTCGACCACCCAACGCAAGGTTTAAAACCAC
This sequence comes from Armigeres subalbatus, assembly GCF_024139115.2. Taxonomy (NCBI): domain Eukaryota; kingdom Metazoa; phylum Arthropoda; class Insecta; order Diptera; family Culicidae; genus Armigeres; species Armigeres subalbatus. The sequence goes on from NC_085141.1 coordinate 194,646,821, forward strand.
CGTTTGAAAAACAAATCTAACAATGTTTTTCTTCACGCTCGAATTTACCATAAAGTATACAAATATTACCCGCCAATGTTTTTTTTTACAACGTTGCTTGACATCTAACAGCTAGTTTGAACCCAAGTATCTCTTAATATATTGTTTGACAACATGATTCCAATCATTTAGTATAAGTTACTTAGTAACTGGTGTAGTTCACACTACAAACTGTAAGGCAGAGCTGTGGGATCAACACTTTTAGATGTTTGGCCTCTGAGATCAGTTGCAGACGGCTTACTGGGTGAACGAGCCCGGATTTCTGGTTGATCAAACTATCTTTGGTTGAATACATATTGTGGAACCAGTTAGAGAATATAGTTTTCCAAAACAACTTGCTTTCATTTTATTTTACCATATATGTTAAACTTTTTTAAGCAAAAATTGTTTTTTGGAGTTTTTCTGACACATGCACATTTTTACTTAAGCTGGACAATGTGTAGTAGCATATCGAGTTCTGAATGGCATCACTTTTCAGCATGGGAAGATGCAGAAGGGTTTGATTCTGATACACATAGTATACTCGGTATCCATGGATTACGCCATTTTTGCGCTCTGGTTCCTGCCAGCTGATTCGGATAGTGGTTGAAGTTATCTCCAGAATGCTCAGATTGCGAGACTTGGAACTGGAAGCAATGGAATATTCAATAAAAAGAACATTGTGAATTAAATGCTACCCTGTCTACTACAGTTTTTTTGGTACAGTAATGTCTTGATTTTTTGTCATTTCATATTATGTGTAGAGAAAAAAATGTATTTCGAATCTAATGGGCGTCACGTATTCTTGCACCTATTAGATCACTGCAGAATTATTGTCCATTTTTTGGTAAATAACCAGCCCACCACAGTGCAAAACATAGTTGTTTTGTACTTATAACGTTAATCTTCTGATTACAAAGATACAACAAAAAGAAAAAAAAAGTTTGTGAAAAAAAAGTTTGTTGTACGAGAAAGGCAAAAAAGTCAGAATACATATGCATATTAATCAAAACAATTATGTTATTATGTATGATACTGCCATGATACCATGATACATGATATTCCTCGATGTTTGAACCAGAATGAAATATATTCCCCGATCTGAATCAGGACATTTCTTGAAGAGCTATTGGTTTTCTATCTCTGAAGGCATAACTCTAATGCTAGCTGGCATTGAAGAAAGGTCCTCCCTCATCCACGACAAAGGAATTGAAACTTGGTGAGAGAATTCCATTATATACATATATTTACCAAATTATATTGAAACTATATGATTAAATACCATAAAAAATAACCATCAGGGCACCCGATTGAAGCGATTTGGATAGGAAGAGTGGAATCGCCAACTTCCTATTGTTAACATCTCGTGGATAAAGGGCGGGCTCTTCTCCCCATCTATTGGGTCAATCTGGGAAACGAGGGCTAGATTATAATTTTGTGTGTACGAACTTTCTTCTGGAAGGAGATTCTCTATTCATCCCGTGGATTCGCATAAGTGTCTTTGCTTATGGAACCACCCCACCCATTTTTGGCCCTTCATACAGGAGTTTGATGAAATATATACAATAGTATAATCATGATCAATCGTTTGTCAGATATGGCCAGTGCTATCGGCAGGTGCCTTGCTACAATAGATGGTAGTATCATCATCATCATCATCATCATCGAATAGCTATTTTTTAAGCAGAAGTGAACCCCAATGCAGTATTATACAGGCCACACAATTCAGGAAAAATTGCTTCCTGTCATAAATATCAATTAAATAATGCAGTCGTACGCATGTTAGGCCGGGAATGGGGTAAGAAACCCTATATTTAAAACAAAGAATGTAAAAAATGAGACATCATTCTGAAGAGCCGATGTGTTTTCTAAATAAATTGTGGACGCAATAAAATTGGATCAGAAAATTTATCAATTTTGGCAATACAAAGTTCGCCGGGTCAGCTAATATATATATATATATATATATATATATATATATATATATATATTAGGGTGGCTCAAATTAGTATGGGAAAAACTTTGTTAAATTTTTTTTGATGGGCCGCCGTCTTATTCGGTTCTATTTGATGCCCTGATGCTCTGGACAAAATTTCAGCCAAATCGGTCAACGTTTGGGCGGTGCTAAAATCGATGGAAGTTTATATGCAAAAATGTATGCAGAAACATCCAAAAACAGTAAATTGCAGCTGGACTACACAACTTACGATGAAAAACTATGATACTCATTCAAATCTTGGAGAATTTAATACAGAACGTGATGCAGAAAACCGCGAGAAGATTCGAGTTTGCCCGGCTAAGTTATTAGCATTTCTCTGCAGTGGGGTTTGAGCAAATTTCGTTTCTTTTACCTTTGAAAAGAAATAAATTCACCCCTACAACACTCCAGTAAAATGCTAATATCTTTGCGTAATAAACTCTAATCTTCTCGCGGTTTTCAGCATAACATTCTGTATTTTATTTTACAAGAACTGAATAAGTATCATGGTTCTTGATCATAAATTGTACAGTCCAACTGCAAATCACTGTTTTTGGATGTTTCTGCATACATTTTTCCATATAAACTTCCAACAAGTTTAGCACTGCCCAAACGTTGACCGATTTGGCTGAAATTTTGTCCAGAGCATCAGGGAATCAAATAGAACCGAATAAGAGGGCGGCCCATCAAAGAATTTGACAAAGTGTTTTTTGAGCCACCCTAATATATATATATATATAATATATATATATATAAATGAGAGATCATTCTGAAGAACCGATTGGTTTTCTACACGTAAAAAATATGTTATTTATTGAGATTTCTAATATTTTTTTGCCAAAGCAGGAGCTTTATGATATGTAGGAAAAAACTTATACATTGTTCTAGCTACATTCATTGCAAAATTAACTTCATTAACTTATGAAAATTATTAGCTTTTTGGTATGGGGTCATTCATTAATTGTCATAATGGAGTGTATTAGTATCTTCGAATAGGTTTTTGCCTTAACTTATACGGTTTATGCGTTACGTGTAAATATGCAAAAAAATGTTCCAGAAAATTGACCAGCTAGTTCTTAATAAATTCATCATAACATTGGTTCAAATCACAGCGGAAAAAAAGGACAATCTTCACAAAGATGTTGCAGGGGTAAATAGTAAATTTTTGGTTTGCGTCGTTATAGGAAGAGTTGTTTGTCACATGGTTTGAATACAGGTAAAATGAACACTTGTATCAAACTTACACAAATTTATGATAAAAGTTCTGCAATTGTGGAGCGTAAGTTTAGGAAACAAACCATATCAAATAGCCAAGATAAAACTTTGAATATCTAAATTTAATTTCAAAATAACTGATATTCCATAACTTTTTTTTTTTCCTTTTCATTATTTTGATAATTTGGAGCTTTTCAAAAGATATACCAGATTTTTCAAAAGGCTCTCGTAATCCTTATTGGTTATATTTACGGTGCTAAAGTTAGAAAACATGGAAATTAAATGTAAAATTTAAAAACTATTTTTTGCAATTCCTGATCACAATATAATGGTTTACAGTTGGCGTTTGAGTGATAAAACGGCCTACTTTTCCACACCAATGACATGGGTGCTTAAATGAACATTATGCAACTCAAATGGGTTGCATAAAATCCATTATAGCACTCATTTGGGTGCTATAATGGAAAACCATCATTAAAACAATAGTTACATGACCACATTCAGCTAAATTGGCTTGGGTGAGTGTTCAAATAGTGTATTATTTGTGTCTCGTAATAAATGAAATAATTTTATGGGCATGACATCCAATTTTCCAAAGGCAGGTTTATCTATCGCTTTATGGTCTGCCGAACATACAATGGGGCACGATAATATGGAATATGTTTGTTTTCTGCAGCAACATGATTTTTTGGTAAGATTGGTCATGTTAAGTAAATAAAATTGTACCATTGTGGTACAGATTTATCATATTTAAGCCCATTTTTCGTCATTGCAAAAAATAGCGTGTGCAACTCGTTGCAAAACTCGATTTTTCCAGCACTCGTAGTATTTATCCAACTCGGCAAGCCTCGTTGGATAAACGTACAACTCGTACTGAAAAAATCATCTTTTTGCAACTAGTTGCACAAACTACTATTAAACAATGTTTATTAGTGAGAAAAATGTTCAGTACAATATGAAAATGAGTTAAATTGTTGGGCTAAGTGTAAAACTAGCTAATTATCCTCGTTTATTCCCCTATTTTATGAGCTGAATAGGCAACATTTCAGTATGAAGGATAGTGCGTTTAAATCCATTTTATACCACTTAGTTTTTTACGTCAAATAAGACCAAAAATGTAGAAGAATTTTCTTTTAATGTTTGAATATCAAATTATTCAATGTTCCTTTCGACTAAGTCAAAAAAAGTCAAAAAAAATCTGGCGCTTCAGTATGATTAGATTCATCGTTCCCTGTAAGGAGATCGAATATTAAATCTTTATTTTAAGATCGAATTCTTCTTCTTCTTATTTTTCTTCTTCTTCAATAGCTCTACATTCCAACTAGAACATGGCCTGCTTCTCAACTTAGTCGGCGTAGCACCAAATTAGAATTCTGTCGTACTAATTGATGCATTGTTTAGCGGATCTTAAGGCGAATGCAGCACACCACTTCCGAAGTTATTAATTGAAAGCTTTTCTATGCCCGCCATTGCATCAGTATGTATATTGTGTGGCAAGTACAATGTATACACTATGCCCAGGGAGTCGAGAATGTTTCCAACCTGAAAAAATCCTAGACCGGAACGAGAATCGATCTCTGGATTGGCAATCCTACGCCTTTGCTCACAAGGCTACTGGAGACCCCTATCCCGGAATAGAAATTACTAATTGTCGGACAATAATTGTCATGCTCGTACTCAAAGTAAAAAATAACATGGGACAGTTATACGTTGAACGACAGCGAAGCAACTCGTTAATCGGTTTATTATGCACCAAATAAGTTAATGGAAATCGTTTGAACGTTGATTGCATTTAATTCAGTCTGATTTAACATTCTCGCTAGCCTGCCGGATGGAAGGGGACGACACTCCTTATGAACGAATTTCAGTTACCAATCCCAATAACTGCCTAATCATTTCAGCGCGGTGCAGAATATTTTATGACGACTGACCGATCACTGAAATGATGAAATGCAACATGCGAGACGATGTTTTGCAAAACATTTTGACAATGTCGGTTCTTGTTAATGCACACGACGACCCTGATGGACTGAAGTTGCATTATTTAATATAAATTATTGTTGAGGCTATCCAGTCAACCGGACGATTTGATTCGATGCGGTCGATGGTGTAGAATGCGAAAATGGGGGTATTAAGTGCACAAGACCCGGAGCCTATGCTTTTCGGTATCTTCGATCTGATTGGGTTGGGCATTTTGCACATCGAAATGGTAGAACAAAAATATCTTCCTGCTTCTGTATAATTATATTAAGTATGCTATTTGCTTCCTTGTGGTCATAAATAAGTGCATTGAACCGTGATGCGTTTATTATACTGTGATATTTTTAATACTATGTCTAAAAGATCAAAACTTTAGATTAACTAAAAACATTACCACGACGTAAAAAAATAAGATACGCTTGGAACGAAAATAGCGATTGTTATTAAATTATTGCGTCACTTATCGATCACATACGGAAATAAAAAACTCAAAATTCTCAAAGATGTGCTAATTGAATCTCGGCGCAGCGTAACTATGAAATCAACCACCTCTCTATATGGAATCTATTTGAGTGATGCCTCCATTACTACGTTAACCAGCTTTGGTCTAATTAATCTTGAATAAGGTGTGTGAAACCGACTAGCCTTCACCGTTGGCAATAGCACAACCGATTCCGTTCGTTAGTTGAGAGTGAGTCGAGAAGCGGTAATTATTGTAATTGTTGTTTATTCACCTTTGTGTGGATTGACCTCTGCATGACAGAGATGACTATGGTATTTTTGTTTTATTTTCTTCTTTCGAATGACGGCATCGATTCATATCGAATGGTCGAATAAGGTATAAATATACGAATTTTATTTAACTTTGGAGAGGTACTTTAAATTATTATCTCAATGTCACGATAGTTCAAATCGGAGACTAACCAAGTTAGTTGAAATAATTTGATTACAATCTAACATAAAAAGATCGCTTAATCATACCTCATCAGATCGATGTTGTTAGATCCACTTAACCTTCGGTATTGGTCTGGCTCCGCTATTGGTTGTCCGGCGTTTTGGATTTGCATAAGCGAACATCGGATATTGAGTCAATCCCAAAGTATGCAAATAAGACTGTAAAGACTGTACAGTACGCGTCGAATAATGATAGACTACGGCGCCAGATTAATGGTTGGCTTCATGTGTATCGCCTCTAACTGAGTCTGCCATGTGAGATCTTGACTGTAACAAGTTTAGTAAAAAAGCGACTAACAGCCAGGCGGTCGTAATTTTGCCCTTTATGTCTTCTAAGCAGATCGGGAAACAAAAGACTGTCATAATTCATTGCTTTGTACCAGTGCGGACTAGTATGATCATGCGTAATTTACATTCACTTTTCACGATCGCCGGTTTGGCCAATGTAGGATCGTGGAACGTTGCATGCTTATTTTGGTAGAAAACAATGGTAATTGGCGACTTTTTATTTATCAGTGACCAGTGACCAATATTATATATTAACTGTACAATATTTTGAGGTTGTTAAACTTCTCATGACAGTCAAGAAAATGAGAATAGTTTAGACACGTTGATTGATATTCACCACAAGAACAAATGATAGAAAAGAAGATATAGTTTCTAGTTTAGGAGTATTATCAATTCAGTAGAAAACCGAAATAGGCGATTAGCGAAGTTGGATTTTTCTCACAATCCGTACGCTAAACCTAACTTCGGAAGTGGTGCGCTGTTTTCATTCGGGATGCGCTATACTTCCGAAATTAGATTTAACGTATGGATTGTGAAAAAAATTCAACTTCGCTGGCGACTAATTCGGTTTTCTACTGAATTGATAAAACCAGCTTCCAACTTGCTCAAAGAACCCCGGGAGAACGCTTCCATACGAGAAAAACCGCTCCGAGAAACGAACTTGCGTCTTCGGATTTCACGCCTTTGATCGTGAGGGTCGCTCGAGACCCAGTTTTGCTTGACTGCACTTTGATGTAAATAATGAAACATACAGAGAGATACTAAATTATTAGCTCGTAAATTCACTAAATAATCATTTTAATGGGTTTGACTCCAAAACCCTGTCCTACCCTTACTTAAAACAAAAGACATATCCAACAGCAGATAAATTATTCCAAGCGTTGAAAATTATACTGATAACTGCCCAACCACTCGTTTGATCGCATGAAGCGCTATTATTATTCTAATCACTTTGCGCACACCTTTCCATTCACGGGAACATGGAATTCCATTTAACCCGCATGTCAATTATTCCACTCCGTACAAAGATATGTGATTGAATTATTATATGATTTAATAGGGTTTTTAAAATAACATTGTTGACCACCGCCGTAGCAGCACCAAGATTTGTTGATAATAATAGTGTTTAGCATCATTCAATTTGTACGCAAGACCATTCAAAGATTTCGGACTCATATGGTCGTAATCTTCGGTGGGTATGTGATGGAGAAATAAACAAAACAAACGAATGAGTAACAGACTGGTTCACAAATGCTATCATTATCTCCCGAGTATTGAGTTCACGTGTTCAAAAAAAGTAGAATAGTAGAATAAGGGAAGATCCATTAATTACGTAACGCAAAAATTGGGCATTTTCAACCCCCCCTCCCCCCTATGTCACACTTTTTGTATGAAATGTCTGAAAATTTTGTATGGATCGTCACACTTCGCTCAACCCCCCCTCCCCCTCTAAGCGTTACGTAATTTGTGGACGCTCCCTAATAGAAAAGTAGAATATATCTTTAAGGTGATTATACAATCAAGCCAAGTGGTGAATTTTAAATTCACCACGCGGTTTTCTACTCCTATTATCAAAAGTTCAAATCTAGCGTAATAATTTTCGTACAATGCTGAAATTGAAGTCGATTGTTTAGCATAAGTAAGCAAACGATCTACGAATGTTTCATCCCCATGGGCGTTGTGGTTCTCTCAATTCGTGCTCTTGAAAAAAAATTAGAAAAGCACGTGGTCTCCAAGATGGCCGATTAGTGGCTTTGTTGTATAACCACCTTAATCTACATTCATCTACTTTTCTATTCCAAAGATTAGGAAAAAATAAACAAAATTTATTCAGCTGCGAGGTGCGACTCATCTTCAAAATAAGAACTCCCTGATTTTTTCCAGCTTTTTTCCAGACTTTTCAATAAGTTTCCAGGGTTTTAAGAGTACGTTGAATGTACCCATAACATTTAAAAGCAGCTTTCACGGTTTTAGGGTCTAAATTGTGCAGATGGTTTTATTAGTTGTTGGAATAAGGTATATATATTGTTAACATGCTTTGATTCTAGAGCTTTGCGGCAATATGTTGATAAAGTTTGTACGTTGTTTAAAAGAATAGAAAATTGGACGATCGAAAAATTATGTTTCCCTTTTCCCTGCCGTTTTCAAAAATTATGTCTCCCTCTAATATCTTTTGGCCAAAAAATCCGATTTGAAGGGGAAATAAATTCTGCAAAGAATATGAATTGCCAAAACATTATTCAACAAATTCGATGAAAAGAAAACTATGATATGGAAATGCTAATATCATCTTCCAAACTTGGACGTACATGTTCATGATAGCATTAGAGGCGAAAGTATAGAATTGATAGTTCCGTTAGGATAAGGCAGGCATGAAGAATGTTTTTATAGAAGTCGATTTGAAAGCGAGCGGAGGGCAATATTTGTGATGGCACATATCACACGACCTTCCTTCTGCCAAGCTCCCGTATGAAGGGGGAGGGAAGAATATCAGTGTGGAAGCTGATATATCTCCACTGGCAAAAGGAAGGTGGTTTGACTTGCTCATATGCCATCGCGTGCGGAAGGATTTGCTATCGACGAGTACTGTCTCCAAATTTCTAATATGACATCAGCATTTAGTCGAATAGGATTTTTATTGCACAGTTCTGTTTTCTCATTGCGTATAAAACTGTTTGCTTATTTGGTGGAATGTTTTCACTTGTCATGAATTATTAAATACAATTACTTGGCATTCTAATGATATACGAATGATATACTCATGATATACAAATAAAGAAATGGTAACTTGGATTAGAAACCTCGCAGTTAATAACTGTGGAAGTGCTTAATGAACACAGCTACGAGAAGGCAATGTCCCAGTGGGGGATGTAATGCCAATGAAGAAGAAGAAGAAGTTTGTTTTATTTTATTCTTTTTAATATTATTTTTTTGCCCCTTTCACCGCCGGAAAAACACAATTTGAGACAAGTCATACAAAATAAGATGCAATAGTGGGTTCAAACTTTTTCTGAAAATTTCATCTTCCGATGAATAAAGCTTCAAATTTTTCAACATTTTTTCTTCATTCCGCGACGAGAGGAAGAATTTGAGTTTTTCCCAACACTGGTGACAATGAATCACAGGAGGAAACGTCTAAATTATTTCTAGATGAATTTTCTGGAGGAACTCTCGATGAAAATCACGGAAGTATTCCAAAAATAATTCCCAGAGGATTGCCGAGAACATTTCTGGAGGAATTTTTGAAGACATTTTAGAAGAAATGGGATTTAAAAAAAAACTCTCAAAGGATTCCCGAATCGATTCTTATTTCCAAACGCCTTCAGGAATTTCATAAAATCTACACAGATAAAAATATGTTGTGATTTTAAATGTATTTTCATGCACATATTTGGAGCATGCAAATAAACGTAACATTCAATCGATCTCACTATTCTTTTAAATCGAAATAAATTTAGATTGTGCTTGCTTGTAAAATTCAGTCAAATTTAATTGAATATCGAATGTTAATTCGTTTGATGGGATAAGCTGCAATTTTACACGTCGTTGAATTTTAAAAATTATTTGCTGTGTATATAATAAGTATGAGTTGAGATTTCCTACCTGACGATTTAACTCGCGAACGAGTTGACCGATTTGCTAGTTTTTTTTTTCCCTAATCGATTCGTTTTGGGAACCGCAAGGTTTGTATGTACAAAAAGTTTGTGAATTTAACGGGGAAATATAAAAAAAAACAATACTATTTTGGGTCAGCTGTTGAGGAAAACAAAACAAACGCACGAAAATTAATCTATAGTGCGGTGCTGCAAATAGTTCATTGTGACATTTTCAACACCCGGGCAAAGATAGGTTTCTTTCGCTAGTTATTAAATAGGCGAAAATCCGTTTCTTTTTCATATGCCCTATTTGTTCTTGCATTAGGACGTGTATTTTTCCTATGATAATTCCCGGATAATTCCAGGTTTTATAAAATTCAATGGTTCAAATTAAGGTTGTACATTCTTCTTGGTATTGTTATAAATTCTAATTTTATTTTTCTTCTTTATCTTAAGTTGATTAAGTTCAACACCGCTTAGTTCTATTTAGAATTATTAAAATCTCTTTAGAATTTTTATAAATTCTTTGTTGAACAGCATAAGTCAGGAAAGGGCAGCTGAGCCTACTCTCACCCAGTAGGCAAAGCTGGGTGGCAGGATTATGCAGCATGCTACAAGGTCAGACAAGGTTTTACGGGACGGAAAACAGCCTAGCCAGTAGCTCACTCGCTTTTGAGTCAGTGTCACCCGGCTCTATCTACTAAAGAGAGTAGAATGTCAGACTGGTAGCCTTCGCTTTCACAATATAAGGTACACCGGGGCAAGTTGAAACGGTTTTTTCAAAGTTGAACTTTGAAGTGCTGTAAAAAAATCACCCTTTGATAAATTTTTAATCCGTTTGCGGTGTTTGCTAGTTCGGGCCAAAGATTATACATAAAAAATAAGCAACCTTACCAAACTTTTTTATAAATATTTTGCATACTAAAATTATTTTTTTATATGCTTCGTTTCAACTTGCCCCACATATCGGGGTAAGTTGAAACACTGCGCCGTATACATACATAAACAAACTGTACCGTATCAAAAACAAAATATATGTACTCAAGATACACGAGGTTGTAAAGGTGACTATACTGCCAAGATTCTCATAAGAGTCACATGTATATTTTTGACGATCTTTGATTATCTTTCAGAAATTAGCTTAAAATTGTCTCCTTAAACCTTGATAAAATAGTAAGCTTTATTCTAGAAATTTGAAAATCAAATCCCACTTGTCTCATCTTGATATTTACTCGCATAAAAATCACATTCCAGATTTTGATACTCTATACTCTTTTCTTTGAACTATACGCTTGATTAATTCGGCTGTGGCTTCTTCATAAATTCACATTAATTAACCAGCTTGTCTCTCATAGACCCTCGATTGGAGAAAGGGAGGCTGGGGAAGTGAAAGGTGAAGTTAACGAAATGTTAACATGCTCTATGATTTATTTTTCGAGAGCCAGCGCTCACAGCGAGGCAAAACTAGACCGTGCAACTTAAACATGGCCCTTTTTTATTCTATTCTTCAGTGGAGATTGTAGGAGGGATGCATTCACGACGGAATGGGCAGAAATTCATTAAATTAATTTTCAGAGTTTTGGACCTTTCTATTGATTTTTGTTTTCCGAATATATCTACGGACCAAATTGAATTCTGGAAACTTTTGCAAGGGTGACGTTTTGAATCGTTGTTTCAACTTGCCCCGCATCACGTATTTCTATTTGCCCCGATGGGTTGAAAATGGGGAGCAATATCAAACTACCAAAATACAAAAATTAAAACGTATCTTCCATCGATTTTTCATAATCATTATGTTTATTCAACATTGAAAATTTGATTTGAAATTTGATGAAAAAACACTTCCAAACATCATTTTGGGACTTGTTTCATTGGCACGTCAAAAAGTTGGTTCGAATTTTGCAAAGGGCGAAAAATAAACAATGGCAGGGATTGCTTTTAGTAGCGGCAATCTTCCGGGAATGGCAGTCAGAAGTTGCGTTTAGGGGAGTAATTTGTTGAAAAAAATAATCAGGGCATTCGGTCATTGCTGATCTAAATTACAGCTTTCGTTTCAACTTACCCCGCATTTCAACTTGCCCCGGTGTACCTTATCTATTTCGTTTATTTGACAGGCTCAGGCGTGTATAACACTTGACGGAGCCGAGACTTTATGATATTTACAATCGATATCATCTTATTATCAATAGTTAGTAAGGGAAAAGGGACATAGACCAAGATACTCGTGGCGACTCAAGGTTAGATTGCGTAATTTCAGGACGGATGAGGTTGGGATTTAGGTTTGAGGTTTACAGCTGCTCATCCGGGTGTTTGACGTCATTAATGGTATAGCGTAGCGTCGTGCTCGAGTTGTGGATCGTCAGGGAGCATCTTCCGGATGGCCATAGCTTCGTGTTACACGGAACAATAAGACAAAGACAAGAAAAAAAACGCTTTCACAATATAACAATATCCATAAATTCTTATTAGAATGAATTTTATTTAAACTGAAATTTTTTATTAAAATAAAAAATCTTACCATCAGCATTAGCATTAGCATTCAGCAATTCGTACAATTTCGTAGGTGGTACAAGCCTGGACTATTGTATGATAGTAGCATCACTTTCATCCGTTACCACAGATATTGATTTAGGGCTAATTACTATTTCTTAGATGAAAGCAATGCACTCTCCAATAGTCGAGATTTGTCCTAGCCACGTCCTTGCGAATGCTGAGGAATGGGAAGGATGGTTAGTTGGACACTTACTTAAGAAAGATGCAGAGAACTCTACGACCTCTCATAGGTGCCACGGGAGGTTTTGGAATTGTTAGTGTGGAAGATTATAACTGGAACCCACGACCTCCTGTTTATAAGGCAGAAACGGTAGCCACTACTACTAATAAGAATTCAAGGAATTTACAAGAATTTTAAATTACTTTTAATTCATGTAAATTCCTTGAATTCTTATTAGAATTATAAACTCTATTTTTCAATCGAATACCATGCACTGCATTTGCGACAAGGATAACAGCCGATTCTTAAATTAGATCTTCAGGTTTTTAACCGAAAGCACAACAGGAATGATAAAATGAAATTTATCACCATGTCTTTTCTTCAAACATTTCGCTTTTTCTCAAACATTTGGCTGCAACGGATCGGTCTAACTCACACGCTCGATTCATTGAGAAAGATCAACGGCTTTCTGCATGGCGCATGTGATGCTCGCACTGGTGAGTAAGCTCGAACGCGGTTCTTCGGCCGTCCTCAGATGAATGATCTTTGCCCTGATGGAATGCTTGTTATTTTTGTTCCTACAGACATATGCACATATACACATATCAGTGGACATGTCTCTTGAGCCGTCACGTCTACACAATTTTGCATCATAATCGACGTTAAGCATCAAAACCTGAGCCTGTCCGGTGCAGCTATCGTGTCAAACCGTCATTAAATTTTTCGCAATCTAAAGCCGATTATTCAACGTTGTTTGTAGTTTTGATAGCAAAGTCGTGACCACCAAGAGCATCTTTAACGGATATGTATAATCGGACCACCACTGTGGACCTCAGTTTGTCGCAGAACTATGTGATTATACAGTGGGTCGATCATACAGAAATCGGAATTATTTAGCCAGAACAGTGATTTTTTTTGTTAATAATTACAGGATATTACATGCAGGGCCATAAACCGATATTATAACCTATTAATGGCAGGGATATCGGGTAGAGAAAATAGTCTTTTTTCTCTCTCTCGTACACTAAGTAATTCGTTTATTCGCTTCTATCCATTTACAAAAGCAATGAATTTAAAGGCTACAATTAATCCCACTATGGTCCATAGTCGTATCAAACAGCTGGAGGGCAAGGTTTCGCTCAACATTCCGTGGGCAGCACGTATTTTCATAGCTATGTTACCGATACAGCGGATGGATGCCAAGCAAAGCGAGAATTAGTTCGTTTCGATTTGATTTTTTTCAACCAACAATTGTGACAGACTTGTGGAGATTATATTTCAGATTAAAATTGAGTTCACCAAATCTTCCGTATGTTCGGTGAATCCGACTGTTAAAGTCCAGTGAAATCATGTTTTCGTTATTCAGAATATTCCAGTTGTTGATATATCTATTTAGCAAGAAAAGTAAATTCTCCTATCGTTATATAGTTTATGCATTGATGTATGCTAATCGATAGTTTCAATCTAATAACAGCGGCATGACTTTGAGTTGCTAATTTGCAACTTACACTCCGTCATTAACTTGTTAGATCATGCCGAAAGTGTAGCGAGGTGCAGTAGGCAAATTATTGGTGGTCAGAATAAGTTAGCTATACTCTCTATACTGTCACTCAATGAAACAAAACCTGTTTGTTGGTATCGTGAACTATCCTAACAAAACCGTGACTTTCGTGAATATTAGTAAAGCATTTAAATTTAAAGAGTTTAAATTTAAAATTTGAAATTTTCAGGGTAAGTTAAATATTTTTCAATGCGGTTTGCAATATTACATCAGGTGGAACATTTTCTTCATTAGCTAAAACTTGAGCACTGGCTGTTATTCCAGTATCCTGAACGGGAAAAACGATAATACATTATTTAAGCGGCTTCACGAGAAAAAGGAGAACTTAGTTCTTGACTTAGTTGGTGTTTCAGAGTATGATTGATTTTTTATGCACTAGTTGACCAGGCAGATATTGTCCTGCATAGTAGACGACAATTCGCGCCCACGCAAAATTCCCATACAAATATCAGCTTTAGTTTTTGATAAGTTAGAGCAAAAATGGTAACCAGGTTTAGTAGAAACTTCACAGTTGATAGCTTTGCAAGTTGATGGTAGTACTTAATGAATACTAAGCTGTCAGGGGCCATTGTACCAGTTGTAAGATACGATGCCAGGAAAAGAAGCAGAAGAAGGAACAACGCATCGGATCGCTGAGCTACGAACTGCCTTCTATTCTATTATATACAGTAAGAAAGAAAACGAAACGCTTATGCGGGATGACTTCTCGAATGATGCCAAATCAGATCTATGTAGGGTAAAATGCCCAATAGTGGACCCCCTAGTAGCGAAATTTTGCTCTTCCTGTCATAAGGAGTAGAAATTTTCGACATATTAATTCTGCTTGATATCTAACAACAAGCTCTGTATCCCCTCTTCACGATACATACATAAAACACCCAAATACACGACGTTATTCGTTGAAATTAACATTTTAAAATCTAACTGAATTCGCCCTATAGTAGACCCCCTGGGGGTCCATAATAGGAAATTGCTTCCCTATAGTCGACACTTCATTTCGGGGCGTTCTTCTTCCTTATTATGGACCCCCCAAAATATTCCTATAATGGACACTCTGGTGTTTATTTTTTATAGAATTGTAAAACATCATCTAATTTTACTTTTCCTAGCATTTCCAATGCATGTAATCAAATCATAGGACTGTAAGGTAGGTTCTCCCGATAGAATTTCATAGCAACATGTTGACATTGTGCTGTAATAATGCAAAAATGGCTGGAGGGTCCACTATTGATTGGGGGTCCACTATTGGGCACTTTACCCTATTTTATGTGCCCTACAAATATTGAGTTACACATTTCATTAGCTATCCCATATAATAAAACCAATAAATTCGTTTATAGCGACGAAAGCAATTTTAACTAACTCGCACCCAGCATTAGTATTTTGGAAACCAAATTGAATAAAAATAAACATATCCATCAGTGAAACAATATCCATGGCATGGAGAATAAACATGATCTAAAAATATGAGACAATCACAAACGAAAAGTGGAAAAAGCAGCCGAATGTAACAACTCAGTGCGACGAATTAACCGCTTCTTCTGGCAGCGATGACATGCTCTTGGTGGGGTTGTCGGTGGGCTGTTAGTAATTTGTTGATTCCCTCAAGATGAATATGGCAGCTGTGCTATGTAGACTGCAGATGCGAATGGAACCTTAGATGCACGCACCCGGATAGGCACACGCGTTCAATACATATTTGAATCATTTGTTTGAGAAACTGCATATATCCATATTTCACAATTTCGAGAAAACAACAAAAAACTGTTTTTGAACAATTTGGCACCGAATCTTTCGATTTCTTCGACACAGATCAATAGATTTTGGCAAAACTCAACATCCTGGGGCACTTCCAGTGCAACTAAGTGACTAAAAATGTTACATATGCAGTTTCTCAAACAAACGGTTCATTTATAATAAACTAACTGTAGCCTTGTCCGAAATTGCCAGTTTGATTTGCAGTTTTTGTTACAATCGGAAAATGATTAAACCAGTTTGACGACAGGATAGCTGTGTTTTGTTATTGGTACTCCATCGAGTATCGAGGAAAATTATATTGGGGAAAAAGTCATTTGTGGGGACATGTTATTTCCGGGAAACCATTATTGTCAAGGATTTCCTTATTTTTAGAGAAATTAGAACTGGTTTTTGAGGAATTGTACAATCTCAAAGAACCTCGCATGAAAAAGGAATTTGAATCATGCCCAACATCCAATATACCTAACATGTGTCGCAACTTTTGGCCGATGCATACCATGCACTTGAATAAACATTTTGATTTTTAAAGATTTAACAAGATTTTTTCGCAGAAATTTCATCAATGCATCTCAAAGATGATTAAAATTGGGTTCCGTTCCACTTTTTATTTCGAAATTGTTAATTTAAAATACCTACGATGCACGATCTACTCATATTATATTGAGCTAACAATACCCGAAATCAAATGTAAGATGGCGAAAACACGGCCAAAAACTTTTGCCTATATTTTTCGAAGGTGAACCCAAACGTGACGTAGACAAGTTCATTGATTTCATTTATTCAGACTAAGACCGAAGTGGCCTGTGCGGTATATAAGAGTCTTCTCCATTTTCGGAGGCGAGCCAGCCTGGGGCTGCAAGTCTCCTTAATAAAGCTAATAAAAAAAAAAAGTCTACTCCATTCGGCTCGGTCCATGGCTACACGTCGCCAACCACGCAGTCTACGGATGGTCCGCAAGTCATCTTCCACCTGATCGATCCACCTTGCCCGCTGTGCACCACGCCTTTTTATGTCCGTCGGATCGTTGTCGAGAACCATTTTCACCGGGTTACTGTCCGACATTCTGGCTACGTGCCCGGCCCACCGCAGTCGTCCGATTTTCGCGGTGTGAACGATGGATGGTTCTCCCAACAGCTGATGCAACTCGTTGTTCATTCGCCTCCTCCACGTACCGTCCGCCATCTGCACCCCACCATAGATGGTACGCAGCACTTTCCTTTCGAAAACTCCAAGTGCGCGTTGGTCCTCCACGAGCATCGTCCAGGTCTCGTGTCCGTAGAGGACTACCTGTCTAATAAGCGTTTTGTAGATTGTCAGTTTGGTACGGCGGCGAACTCTATTCGATCGGAGCATCTTGCGGAGTCCAAAGTGTGTACGATTTCCAGCCACTATGCGTCTCCGAATTTCGCTGCTGGTATCAAATACAGTACACAAATTCTTCTACCACCTCGATTTCGTCACCACCGATGCAAACTCGCGGTGGGTGGCTCACATTGTCTTCTCTTGAACCTCTTCCTATCATGTACTTCGTCTTCGACGTGTTGATGACTAGTCCGATCCGCTTGGCTTCCCTCTTCAGTATGATGTAGGCTTCCTCCATCTTCTCAAAGTTACGTGCCATAATATCTATGTCGTCGGCGAAGCCAAATAGTTGGACGGACTTTTTGAAAATCTTACCACTCGTGTTAATCCCTGCTCTTTGTATTACCTCTTCCAAAGCGATGTTGAATAGCAGACACGAAAGACCATCACCTTGCCGTAACCCTCTGCGGGTTTCGAAGGGACTCGAGAATGCCCCTGAAACTCGAACTACGCACATCACCCGATCCATCGTCGCTTTGATCAACCGTGCCAGTTTATCCGGAAATCCGTGTTCGTGCATTAGCTGCCATAGCTGGTCCCGATCGATTGTATCATATGCGGCTTTGAAGTCGATGAATAGATGATGTGTGGGGACGTTGTATTCGCGGCATTTATGCAGTACTTGGCGAATGGCGAACACCTGGTCCGTGGTAGAGCGTTCGCCCATAAAACCCACCTGGTACTGCCCCACGAACTCTCTTGCAATTGGTGCTAGTCGACGGCATAAAATTTGGGAGAGTATCTTGTAGGCGGTGTTCAGCAATGTGATTGCGCGGTAGTTGCTATAATCCAGCTTATCGCCCTTTTTGTAGATGGGACACACGACACCTTCCATCCACTCCTGCGGCAAAACTTCCTCCTCCCAAATCTTGTTAATGACCGGAGCCGGTAGAATCATGTCCTGCGTAGTGCTACCGCCACCTTTGGATCACCTCACGCTCGTTCGTAAGAAGGTTCCCGTTTACATATGTCCTTACACATATCAGGCTGTGGCACGTAGCCCTTACGTGAACGGTCCAACTTCTCATAGAACTTTCGTGTGTTATTAGCGCGGTACAGTTGCTCCGTCTCTTCACGGTCTCGATCTTCCTGCTGGCGCCTTTTCCTGTCGAGTTTTGTCTGTTCCGCGCCTGTTTATATCGTGCCTCGTTCGCCCTCGTGCGGTGTTGCAGCAATCTCGCCCATGCTGCATTCTTCTCTTCTACTAACTGCTCACATTCGCCGTCATACCAGTCGTTTCTCTGATCCGGGGGCACCGTGCCAAGTGTAGCGGTTGCGGTGCTACCAATGGCGGATCGAATATCTCTCCAGCCATCTTCAAGAGACGCTGCGCCTAGTTGCTCTTCCGTTGGGAGTGCCACTTTCAGCTGCTGCGCGTATTCTTGAGCTAGTCTACCGTCTTGTAGCCGCCCAATGTTATGCCGCGGCGTCCGACTTCGACGCGTGTTGTACACCGTCGAGAGTTTTGAGCGCAGGCATACTGCAACGAGGTAATGGTCGGATTCAATATTCGCACTGCGGTAAGTGCGGAAGTTCGTGATGTCGGAGAAGAATTTGCCGTCGATTAGAACGTGGTCGATTTGGTTTTCCGTTTCTTGGTTAGGTGATCTCCATGTGGCCTTGTGGATATTTTTGCGGGGAAAGAAGGTGCTTCAGACTACCATTCCGCGGGAGGCTGCGAAGTTTATGCATCGTTGGCTGTTGTCATTCGGAACAGCCTTTAATCCTCAGCTTGCACATCCTTGCGTTGATTGGCTGCCACCCAATCACGCGTTGGCGCATCTTACCCAGCACTATGAAGCCGGTTCCCAGCTCGTTGGTGGTGCCACAGCTTTGGTAGAAGGTAGCCACCCGATGCCCGCTTTTCCACACTTTCTGTCCTGTCCAGCAAATCTCCTCCAGCGCCACGACGTCGAAGTTGCGGGGATGTAATTCATCGAAGATCATTCTGTCGCAACCTGCGAAACCTAACGACTTGCAGCGACATTTTTCAAGCTTCCAATCGTTATCCTTTATTCGTCGCTTAGGTCTTTGCCGATTATGTTGAGTCGCATTTTCTCTTATATTGCTCGTAATTATTGCTTTTCCAGGCTGCTTATTGGGCCTGCACAAACCTTCTGTCTCGTCGACAAGTTCTTCTTCTTCTTCTTCTTCTTATTGGCATTACATCCCACACTGGGACAGAGCCGCCTCGCAGCTTAGTGTTCATTAAGCACTTCCACAGTTATTAACTGCGAGTTTTCTAAGCCAGGTTACCATTTTTGCATTCGTATATCATGAGGCTAGCACGATGACACTTTTATGCCCAGGGAAGTCGAGATAATTTCCAATCCGAAAATTGCCTAGACCGGCACCGGGAATCGAACCCAGTCCCCCTCGTTGACAAGTATATTGGGTAAAAATTGAAAAACATATCTGGATGCCTAGCTGCTCAAATCGTTAGAAAGGATAAAATTCGTTATATTCTCTAGCTAAAACTAATTAAAATTAGAAGTGCCTAATAATCACGGTGTGTTTGTCCGAAGAGGCTTATTTTCAAAAAATCAGTATCTCTTAAACACTCACTACACGAAAGTATAGGTTTTCCTCTTTCACGTAGGTGCATTTTTAAAATGTTCTATCGAGGGTCATTTTTCCATACATTTTTGGGAGTGTTAAATCGGCTATCCTTTGAGATTTCTAAAAAATTGTTCTAGATCCCCCGATAGAACATTTAAGTTTACTCACTATATGAAAGAGGAGAGCATATACTTTCACGTGGTGGGTGTTTCGGAGATACTGATTTTTGAAAAATAATGTTGCCCCATAGATACACCGTGTAATAGAATTGAGCGAATATAGTTGCCTTGAATCTTAATAGTCTAGTAAACGGAATTGCTAAATCTAGTTAGTACGGATGTGTGAATCTTGGTTAGTTCATGAAGTGCCGAATGTCACTAATGTAAATTTATTAACTTAAATGCTATTGACTTAGATACTACACCCAACCGGCGGTTGTTAGATTTTCTAACAATTCTGTATAAGAATCTACCAAAACCTGTTAGAATTTTTTCGGCTTTTCGGCCACATTGAGAGTTGACGTAAAGTCAATGTCAACTTCTCTCCACGAACAGCCTAGATAGCCGTGTGGTGTCGGCAGCTGGTTATCTGGCTAAGAATAACATTACGGATTGCCTGTTCCAGTGGTAAAAGTCCACCATACAGGTGACCCCTAATTCTCGGTGTGATGCGGCTTTATGCTTACCGTGCCTACGAATGAATGGTTAGGGGGGTCTAATAAGAACCTAACCGCAAACGGAGCCTGTGAAGCACCAGGACCCCTTCACAGTATTTTAGCCCTCGCTGCGCTAACCGGAGATATGGCGTAGTTGACTCTTTACTTCTCCGAGATAATCGGCTACTCTTATTCAACCTCATCGTGAGGTTAAATAAGAGTAGGGTTATGAATATGTGTTTTAATTAGTTTTCAACAAATTGTCACCTATATGGATTCGCATTATGCGTTTTTTACAATGTGCATTATGTATGTCACCTAGGGTATCTGTTCCTATATCAATAACAATAAGCCAATGCGCACATGAAATTTATTTCTCACCCCATAATCAAGAAACATGAGAATAATTATGCTCGGCTCACGTCATTTTTAATTGATAACAATTTGGTAACTTCAAAAATAAAATTTGTTATCACATTATAGAAGTATTTAGCTAAAAAACATCATCACTGCCATGCACCTATTTCAATAACATTCAAAAAAAAGTTAATCCTATGCCTGTACCTATATCAATAATACTGTTTCCAACATAAAATACGCACACTATTACTTGTGTGTATACGTAACGATATGATTACAATGATGCCGAATTCTTCAATGTTTTGTATTTGAGTTGAAATATAATTACAAAATTCCAGTTTTCGTAGTAGTTTTCCAACTTATCAGTTTAATTTTATGTTTGTCATGACTTATCTCTTCGATATACCTTGTTTTACAAACATAAGAGTTGAATTTCACAGTAAAAGTTCATTCAAGTATTTTTGAAATAAAAATCTAGGTCGGCAACCCTTGCCGATGCTGCAAGCCATGTAAATAGTTTGGAATACGGACAAGAATAATTTAGACGTTGTTCGAAATAAACCTATTTCAAACTATAGGAAATCGCGTTAGTTTTTCAAATATGATTATATTTATAGTGAAATTGTGATGTGCTCTATGTGTTGTGAAGTGTATTTTGAAAGGATTCATTCGTTTTAGCTTGAAATTGAGTGGAAAACAACGGCGTGAAATGAGATGAATCTGCTAGTAGCAATCGAGCAGTGCATCAAATCAACAGTTCAGAGGTAGGAAAATGAAAATGAAAGTGTTTTATAATTTTGTTTTTAATAATTTGAGTCTTGTGAACTAAAACATTACTCAAACGGAATTTTAAATAATATTCCAAACATTGGAGAAGGTGGTCTATTCATTATTGTGTACATACGATGTGAGAAATTGTAATCAAATTGATTTTTTATTTGGTTTATCGACGATTGAGATTAATATACGGGCTGTTATTAATATGGGAACAGATACCCTATATGGATTCGCATTATGCGTTTTTCACAATGTGCTTTGTGTATATTACCTATATGGATTCGCATTATGCGTTTTTTCACAGTGTACTCTGTGTTTCGTCTTTGACGTTCGGCTTCAGCTACTATTGTTTAATCTCAACTTGAGTTTGAATTAGGGTGGGATTATGAATGTTTTTTACTTAGTTTTTCAACAATTTTTCACCTATATGGATTCGCATTATGCGTTTTTTTACAATGTACTTTGTGTTTGTCACCTATATGGATTCGTATTATACGTTTTTCAAAGTGTAATCTGTGTTTCGTCTTTGATGTTTGGCTTCAGCTACTCTTGTTTAATCTCACCTTGAGGTTGAATAAGGGTGGGGTTATGAAAATTGTTTTTTTTTTACTTAGTGTTTTTCAACAAATTGTCACCTATATGGATTCGCATTGTGCGTTTTTTTTACAATGTACTTTGTGTATGTTACCTTTATGGATTCGCATTATGCGTTTTTCACAGTGTACTCTGTGTCTAGTCCTTGACGTTCGTCTTTGGCTACTCTTGTTCAATCTCAACGTGAGGTTAAATAAGAGTGGGGTTATGGATATGTATTTTACTTAGTTTCAGACAAATTGTCACCTATATGGATTCACTTTATGCGTTTTTTTACAATGTACTTTGTGTATGTTACCTATATGGATTCGCATTATTCGTTTTTCACAGTGTACTCTGTGTCTAGTCCTTGACGTTCGGCTTCGGCTACTCTTGTTTAATCTCAACGTGAGGTTAAATAAGAGTGGGGTTATGGATATGTGTTTTACTTAGTTTTCAACAAATTGTCACCTATATGGATTCGCATTATGCGTTTTTCACAGTGTACTCTGTGTCTCGTCCTTAACGTTCGGCTTCGGTTACTCTTGTTCAATCTCAACGTGAGGTTAAATAAGAGTGGGGTTATGAATATGAATATTTTTTACTTAGTTTTCAACAAATTGTCACCTATATGGATTCGCATTATGCATTTTTTTTACAATGTACTTTGTGTATGTTACCTATATGGATTCGCATTATGCGTTTTTCACAGTGCACTCTGTGTTTCGTCTTTGACGTTCGTCCATTGTTACGTCCTCTGTGTTTTTGTGACACCTCTCTTTAGTCCCTAGCTGAATGCGTCTACATAATTGGCTTTCCTATAAATGGTTCCATTCTCCTTTCCAACTTCACTTCCTCTTCCTTTCCCCTTTTCACTTCCTTTTGCTTCAGGTAAATGATGAGAAAGGCCAGTGAAGGCGATGGCACAAATCTCCCAAATTGAGGGGAACGTGCCTCCTGAGCCGACGTTCTGATACCTGATCTCTAAAACACTCACTACACGAAAGTATAGGTTTTCCTCTTTCACGTAGGTGCATTTTTAAAATGTTCTATCGAGGGTCATTTTTCCATACATTTTTGGGAGGGTTAAATCGGCTATCATTTGAGATTTCTATGGAGTTTGCACCGAAAATAGTAAAAAAATAAAAATTGTTCTAGATCCCGTGATAGAACATTTTAGTTTAGTCACTATACGAAAGAGGAGAGCAGATACTTTACACCGTGTAATAGAATTGAGCGAATATAGTTGTCTTGATTCTTAATAGTCTAGTAAACGGAATTGCTAAATCTAGTTAGTACGGATGTGTGAATCTTGGTTAGTACATGAAGTGCCGAATGTAACTAATGTAAATTTATTAACTTAAATGCTATTTACTTAGATACTACACCCAACCGGCGGTTGTTAGATTTTCTAACAATTCTGTATAAGAATCTACCAAAACCTGTATAAGAACTGGCATATGCGAATTTGCTAGATTCTTATACAAATATTGTATAAGAATCTAATAATATTGTTATATTATTATAGCTTATTAGCTTTTAGCTTTAGTTATAGCTTTTCTTACATTTTTTGTATAAGAATCTAACAATTTCGCATATGCCCAATTCTTATACAGGTGTTGGTAGAATCTTATATAGAATTGTTAGAAAATCTAACAACTGCCGGTTGGGTGTAGTTTAAACCAACGGAAACATGCAATAATTACTAACTACAAGCTAAAGAGACACTGAAAGCTGTAGGTAAGATGCATATACACTTTTGTGAATTAATCTAACCTATAGTTTGAACTTCTAGCAATTCCATCACGGATAGACAATCTAAACAGAAGAGGAATAAGTAAACACACTAAACGTAAAATTTTCTTCCATATGAGTTCCATTACAGTTGTATCATATTATGTGATAATATTCTGTCATATGTATACAAATAATTGTTAATGGTCCTACCCTATTTTTTAACGCCTTCATTGTCGGGAACGTCGTCATCGTTACAAATACACGTTAAGAAATTGGAAAACCTGTGTTTTTCTATGCAAGTCGCAACACTATGCCTTTACACCATTCACACACCTTCTGCTTTTCCAATGACCGTCCGACCCTTTCTATGATCTTCTGCTAAGGATAGATAATATGTCCCAATTTCGGTGGAAATTGGTCAAGGGGTTCAGAAGTTAAACTGAATTATTTCTAAACAATAGCCAGCCTCAAAAACCTCCCGCATGCCAAATGACCCTCCCAGCCTCTGTAATCGTTTCCTTAGGATACCGAATACGTGTTCTAAATTTGATTGTAATCGACTCATGAGTTCAAAAGTTATTCAAAACTGTTCGTTTCATAAATATGTCCCCCCTTTCGTCTCTGACCTTCTCGCGCAGTCTAATATCGCCTATATGTGTTTCGTATCGAGAATATGTGTTCAAAATTTGTTGAAAATTGTTCAGTGGGATCAGGAGTTACACCGAGTTGATCGATACCTAAACAATACACTTTCCCCACACCCTCCCACAACTATGGTGGTTAGTCTCCTTAGGATGAAGAATATGTGTAACAAATTTGATGAGACTCGGTCAAGGAGTTCAGATATAAAACTGAATTGATCGTTTTCTAAAAAATGCACCTCCCCCCTTTTTAAAAGATCACACCAACCCCTTAAATATTTCTAACTGGTTTATTTAAGAAAATTTACCTACGTATTCATTGACTCAGAATGAGATTCCGAGTAAACGTAAATAGAAGAATCTATCTCATTTTTTGAGATTTGTGCTGACGTGAAAACTGTATCACACACACAAAAACTCGACGCGAAACTGGACACAACACTCCAACTCACTATTGGACCAAGTCCTGTAGATGGGCAGCATCGAGTCCGAAACAGGTTGTCAAAAAGGTGAATTTTGAAAATCCTCACATGATCGTCAGAATTCGAACGAATGTAAAGTCAGTGCGGATTTAAGCATGTTTTATGTCGGGCAAATTTCAAGTAAGTCAGCCAATGTCGGGTAAGGAAGTAAGGTATCGGTTTTGTAAATTCATATGTCTAGCAGAACGGTAAATGTTGAGCATTGAGCAGCCTTTGGGAAGGGCTGTGGGTACTTTGGTCGTATGCTGGCAGGGAAAATTTGAAGATGCTGTGAATCTTGTATGGATCATTCTGGAGCAACACCAAGAACCTTTTACTACGTAAAAGGTTTCGATTGGCTGAATGTGAGGGACGTGAAGAAAACATTAATACAAATAACAATTGTTAATTGTAGAATCAAATCTCAACCGGAACTATTCGACGGAAATGGGACACTAAACCCTACTCAGTGCAATGAATCCGGGTATATATTTAATATAAATATAGATGGAAATTGGAACAAGAAGCAGCATTTTGCCGGCATTTATATCTAGCACACTTGGCACAATGTGCGTTGGTTTGCATAAAATGATCACTGCAGTCACTTTTTATCACGCGCACTGTATCCATACAATCGCACGGTCGGTCGGAATAAATTCTACCCACATAAATATAACAAGTAGCAGTCAGTTGCGGGACAAACGCATAGCATGTAAATACGCCATTAAACCCTAGGAATTAGTATGATGCATTTTCTGTCGGAACCACTGCCGAGCTAACGAACGCTGCCCGCATAGAGTGACATCTATTTTTATCAGCCACATTATGCTGAGCGATACCGAATAGGTGGGCCCCACCGAATTACGCAATGAATGACTTTTCCGCATCCTCCTTAATTCAGATTGAATTTAAAAGTAGCAACGGCGACGGCGGCGATTCCCGAGAATAGTGGAACGTAATAGTGCAGTAGCATAATGACCGCCGGTCGTAAGGTTTTACATTGCATACGTGTTGAACTCATTCACTTGTCGAGATGCTGAAGGAATCTTCAATTGAGTACGGTTCAGTACTCATTTAACAGATCATGTTATTTTGGGAGTCGGTGGCGTTCACCGTACTTTACGTTTGATATATCTACGCGGTGCTCTTGATAATATTAATATGGTAGGGCAATTTTCCACTTATTCAGCGAATAAAAAATTGCCTATTGTTGCACACCCCATATGCAATGAACAAGTTATACAATAGTAGGTGCAACTTGTCCTTGCAATAATAAAAAAATACCCTATATGGGATGGCAACTGTGTTGAGGGCTGTATTTAGTAAGTTTACTAATGCACATCTCAACATTCCGAAAGAACCCAATGTCGAGTTAGAGATAAAATATAATAAAATGATAGAGGAAATCGCCTTTCTTAAAAAGATGGAGACGACATATTTGAAAAAATGCTGCGGAACTCAGGTCGTTCGACTGTAAATCTCGCGGTAAGACGCGCAGCTACAAGGCAAGACCATGCTGAGGGTGGCTGGGTTCGATTTCCGGTGCCGGTCTAGAAAATTTTCGTATTTGAAATTGTCTCGACATCCCTGGGCATAAAAGTATCATCGTGGTAGCCTCAGGATTTACGAATGCAAAAATGGTAGCCTGGCTTAGAAACCTCGCAGTTAATAACTGTGGAAGTGCTTGGAACACTAAGCTGCGAGGCGGCTCTGTCCCAGTGTGGGGATGTAATGCCAATAAGCAGAAGAAGAACCCCTTCCAGATTTAAAGTATCGTAATCCGGGGTAACTTAGATCACCAGGGTAGCATTGATCAATTTGGCCATTTTCAAGAAATGAATAAAATATTATTTCCTGTTATAAAATCAACATTAATTTTTGAACTCACAGAAAGCTCCCAAAAAAGCACTAAAAATACAATAACAAAAATAATTAAGCTTGTACCAATAATTGTGTGATAAGTAATCTTATTTTCTTGGATGATCCACAATTTTTGTTTCTCGAAACAATCGATGCACATCGCCTCAGTATAAAGGATTCCAACTATAATTGCCTCGAGGTAGACGCTTGCTTTTGTAACGGTTTACAGACGCTTGCTTTATAGATATTACAAAGTGAAAGTTTTACCATTTTCTTCATAACTTTTTGAATAAATGGCCGGTAGCTATAAAATTCAATGTAACTTGTAACGAGAACATCGGATAAGGATTACTACACACATATACATACGTACACAAACATACACACACAGCACATATACATTTGCGCAGTTCTTTTAGCTGAGTCGATTGGTTAAACACCATCGGTCTCCGAGTCTCCGAGAGTTATCTTTTATCGTAATTTAGTTTAGTTAGTTCTTCTATTGTTTCATATACATCAACTCGCTTTTTTTCTCAATATAATGTTCAATAGATAAATGATCGAAACCCCAAATTGAGAAATCGAAAAACTTGACAAAAAATATTTTTAAAACATGTTTAAAATTATCAAATAATCAAGAACATCAGCTTTATGCGTTTGACATACAAAAGTACTCGTTTTAAAAATTTGAATTTCACTTATGAAGGAAATATTTACAAAACAATAAAAAAAATGATTATCCCCGAATTACAGTAGCCGGGCAATCAGTGGAGAATACTATTCAGTGGCGTCGCGTAACCTCACTTTTTACCTGTGCGTTTTACCTATACCTTTTGATATTTTGACAGCCCAAATGGAAAATAAAATTATCAGAGTCGTTTAACCCTCAAACTGCCGGGACGAATCTTGACAACTTAAAACAGCTCGTTCTCGGTCAATTTTCTACTAAAATGCAAGCGGTTTCAACTGTGATCAAGGGGAATAGCAGTTCCAGCATGTAGATGGGTAAAATGGCCAGGATGACCCCCCCTCTTTAAGAGGGGGGAGTTTTGAAGTGTGGCATAAGTCATTTTTTGAGCAAATGTTTAGTATTTTGAAACTTTTAACGTCATAACAGGTATTTTAGTATAAGTAAATAATGGTCAATATGAATGGTTGACAACAATGGCCAAATAGACAAAAATTGACCTCCGGATAACCTCCTAATAGGTTCCGGAAACCCGGAATATCCGGTATAAAAGGCCAGCATAGAATCACCGAACATATCGGTCTACCGACAACTCATACTTATCAGAATCTCATAGGTAACTTAGAAAACGCCATAGTTTCTTGGTAGGGTGAAACTGGCCATGCAATGGCCACGAAACAGGTTCCGGAAACCCGGAATTTCCGGTAAAAAATGGCCAACATAAAACAACAAAACAAATTAGGCTTCCGACACCTCAAACTTCTCAGAATCTCATAAGTAACTTAGAAAACGTCATACTTTTTCAGTAGGGTAGAACTAGCCATGCAATGGTCACGGAACAGGTTCCGGAAACCCGAAATTTCCGGTACAAAAGGCC
The DNA here is from genome assembly GCF_024139115.2 of Armigeres subalbatus. Lineage (NCBI taxonomy): Eukaryota > Metazoa > Arthropoda > Insecta > Diptera > Culicidae > Armigeres > Armigeres subalbatus. The sequence continues at coordinate 194,675,432 of NC_085141.1, forward strand.
AAGATAAAACTACATAACAAATTAGGCTTCCAATACCTCAAACTTATCAGAATCTCATGAGTATTTCAAAAATGCCTTAGTTTCTTGGTAGGGAAAAACTGGCCATGCAATGGCCACGGAACAGGTTTCGGAAACCCGGAATTTCCGCTAAAAAATGGCCAACATAAAACTACAAAACAAATTAGGCTTCCGACACCTTAAACTTTTCATAATCTCATAAGTAACTTAGAAAACGTCATAGTGTTTCAGTAGGGTAGAACTGGCCATGCAATGACCACGGAACAGGTTCCGGAAAACCGGAATTTCCAGTACAAAAGGCCAAGATAAAACTACATAACAAATTTGGCTTCCAATACCTCAAACTTCTCAGAATCTCATGAGTAATTTAGAAAATGCCTTAGTTTCTTGGAAGGGTAAAACTGGCCATGCAATGACCATGGAACAGGTTCCGGAAAACCCGGAATTTCCGGTACAAAAGGCCAAGATAAAACTACATAACAAATTAGGCTTCCAATACCTCAAACTTGATCTCATGAGTATTTCAAAAATGCCTTAGTTTCTTGGTAGGGAAAAACTGGCCATGCAATGGCCACGGAACAGGTTCCGGAAACCCGGAATTTCCGGTAAAAAATGACCAACATAAAACTACAAAACAAATTAGGATTCCGACACCTCAAATTTCTCAGAATCTCATAAGTAACTTAGAAAACCCATAGTTTTTCAGTAGGGTAAAACTGGCCGTGCGATGGCCGTATGTAACAGGTTCGGAAACCCGGAATTTCCGGAACAAAAGGCCGACATAAAACTACCCTCTCAAAATCTCATGAGTAATCTAGAAAACGCCTTAGTTTCTTGGTAGGGTAAAACTGGCCGTGCGATGACCATGGAACAGGTTTCGGAAATCCAGAATTTCCGTTAAAAAATGGCAAACATAAAACTACAAAATAAATTAGGCTTCCGACACCTGAATTAAAATTTTAAAATATTTGAAACTGGCTGACTTTTTTTTTTCAATTGACTTATCGCTTGACTGATTATTCCCTCAAATTGAAGTTCTTACTACTGACGCTAAATTATAAATGAACCTTCTTTCTTCTTCTTCTTCGTTTATCCTAGGCTAACATGATGATATTTTTATGCTCAAAGAAGTCGAGACAATTTCCAATCCGAAAATAGTCTAGACCGGCACCGGGAATCGAGCCCAGCCACCCTCAGCATGGTCTTGCTTTGTAGCCGTGCATCTTGCCGCACCGCTAAGGAGTGCCCCAATGAACCAAAAACGCTAAAAATGCTGGTGCTCGGATTAGATGAATGAATTGACAATTAGGTAACATATTTTTTTTCAAGGTTTCTTTTTACCCTCAAATTGCCGGGATGTATCTTGACAATTTGAAACAGCTCGTTCTCGGTCAATTTTCTACTAAATAAAATGCAAGCGGTTGCAATTGTGGTCAAGGGGAATAGTAGTTCCAGGAAGTAGATGGGTAAAATGCTCAGGATGACTCTCCCTCTTTTAGAGGGGGAGTTTTGAATTGTCATTTTTAGAGCAAATGTTTAGTATTCTGAAATCATCATCATAACGGATGTTTTAGTATAAGTAATTGATGGTCAATGTGAATGGTCGACATCAATAGCCAAATAGATATAAATTGACCTCCGGATGATCACTGAACAGGTTCCGGAAACCCGAAATATCCGGTATAAAAGGCCAACATAGAATCACGGAATATATCGGTCTTCCAACACCTCAAACTTCTCTGAATCGCACAAGTAACTTAGAAAACGCCATAGTTCCTTGGTAGGGTAAAACTGGCCATTTGATGGCCGTGGGACAGGTTCCAGAAACCCGGGATTTCCGGTAAAAAAAAAAACAATACAAAACAAATCAGGCTTCCGACACCTCAAATTTCTCAGATTCTCATGAGTAATCTAGAAAACGTCTAAGTTTTTTAGAAGGGCCACGGTATAGGTTCCGGAGACCCGATATTCCCGGTACAAAAGGCAAACGTTGAATTACAAAACAAATCAGTCTTCCGATACCTTAAGCTTCTCAAAATCTCATGAGTAACTAAGAAAATGCCATAGTTTTTAGCATTGTTTTTTGTTAGGGTAGAACTGGCCATGGGATGACCATGGAAAATGTTTCGGAAACCCGGAATCATCGGTAAAAAAGGCCAACATAAAACTACAATACAAATAAGTCTTCTGACACCTCAAACTTCTCAGAACATCTTAAGTAATCCAGAATACGTCTTAGTTCCTTGGTAGAGTAAAACTGGCCAAGTGATGACAACGGAATAGATTCGAGAAGCCCGTAACAAGCAGTACAAAAAGCCATCATTGAACCATGAAATTAAGCGGTCTTCCGGCACTTTAAACTTCTCAGAATCTCATGAGTAATTTTGAAAACGCCATAGTTTCATGATAGGTTTTGGGAACCCAAAATATCCGATACAAAAGGCCACGGGCTATCGAAATGGGCTTTTCAGGGACTCCGAATCTTGTGTTGTGGCTATAAAATTGCCAGTAAAAGAGCAATTTGGCGTTTTCTGGATAACTCTCAGAAGTTCAAGGTGTCGGAAGACTGATTTATACAGATGTTATATGTAGGTCTTTTTCACTGGAAATCTTGGATTTCTGGAACCTGTTCCGTGGCCATTTGAGGTCGATAGACTTATTTTGTAGTTCTATGTAGGCTTTTTCCTGTAACGTTGGACAGATCACTGTTACTTAGTGTCTTACAAAGTAAGATCTACCAAACCGAGCCCTAGCTAAATCCATTTTTCGAGCAAGGGCTATAAGTTGTTTGAGTTAAGAATTACGCTATCAATAGCAGTATCTGAAGTATAACTAGCTTAACTTTTCACTGCAGATGAAGGAGATTCTCATTGCAGGACAAATGTTTTAGATGCAAATGGTTTTGTACATATAGCTAAATCCCAGGTGTGGTGTTCTACTGGTGATATTGTAGAAGCAAGACGAAGAGGTGGCTAGGGCTCCGATACTTGGTCGAATAACAGTATTACTGTTCTGTATTCTCAAGAAAGGATTGAATTCTTATTGAGAAGGGGCGCACATTCAATGAGATTGCTCTCTGTAAAGGGTCCAAATAGGCTATCATGATCCTCTTGAGAGAAAAAAACAAGAACTATATCGAAACCGATACTGCATTGCTTATCAATAGTATTGGAGTAATTGGAGATGCACCTATACATTAAGAATACGGGGAATGCTGCGATAGATCTAATAGCTGGTCAAAGTGGTACATCCGAACATAAAAATGTTTGAAAAGTGATTTATTTTGTAGTTCTACGTTGGTCTTTAGTACCGGAGAAGTAAGGTGTAAGGTAAGATAAGGGTCCAAGTCTTATTGGTCCAAGGTCCAGGTCCAAGTTTTATTGTTCTATGTTGGCCTTTTGTACCGTGAATTCCGGGCTCCCAGAACCTGTTTCGTGATCATCACATGCCCAGTTTTACGCTACCAAAAAAACTATGGCGTTATCTGGATTACTAATAAGATTCTGAGAGGATTGAGGTGTCGAAATACCGATAAATTTCGTGATTCTATGCTGCCTTTTGAATTGGAATTTCCTGGTTTCCAGAACTTGTTCCGTGGCATGACCAGTTTTACCCTATCAAGAAACTAAGGCATTTTCTAAATTACTCATGAGATTCTGAGAAGTTTGAGGCGTCGGAAATCTAATAGGTTTTGTACTTTTAGGTTGGCCATTTTTTACCGGAAATTCCGGGTTTCCGGAACCTGGCCACCACACGGCCAGTTTTACCCTAACAAAAAACTAAAGCGTTTTCTAAATTACTCATGAGATTCTGAGAAGTTTGAAGTGTCTGAAGCCTAATTTGTTTTGTATGTGTGCCATTTTTTACCGGAAATTCCGGGTTTCCGGAACCTTTTCCATGGCCATCGCACGGCCAGTTTTACCCTACCAAGAAACTAAGGCGTTTTCCAGATTACTCATGAGATTCTGAGAAGTTTGAAGTGTCTGAAGCATTATTTGTTATGTAATTTTATGTCGGCCTTGTGTACGGAAATTCCGGGTTTCCGGAACCTGTTCCGTGCCCATCGCATGGCCAGTTCTACCCTACTGAAAAACTTTGGCGTTTTATTAGTAACATATGAGATTCTAAGAAGTTTGAGGTGTCGGAAGCCTAATTTGTTTTGTAGTTTCATGTGGGCCATTTTTTACCGGAAATTCCGGGTTTTCGGAACCTGTTCCATGGTCATCGCACCGCCAGTTTTACCCTACAAAGAAACTAAGGCGTTTTCTGGGTAAGTCATCAGATTCTAAGAGGATTGAGGTTTCGTAAGACAAGTTTGTTATGTAGGTTTATGTTTGCCTTTTGTGCCAGAAATTTCGGGTATCCGGAACCTGTTCCGTGGCCATCGCATGGCCAGTTTTACCCTATCAAGAAACTAAGGCATTTTCTAAATTACTCATGAGATTCTGAGAAGTTTGAGGTATTGGAAGCCTAATTTGATATGTAGTTTTATCTTGGCCTTTTGTACCGGAAATTTCGGGTTTCCGGAACCTGTTCCGTGGCCATTGCATGGCTAGTTCTACCCTACTGAAAAAGTATGACGTTTTCTAAGTTACTTATGAGATTCTGAGAAGTTTGAGGTGTCGGAAGCCTAATTTGTTTTGTTGTTTTATGTTGGCCATTTTTTACCGGAAATTCCGGGTTTCCGGAACCTGTTTCGTGGCCATTCCATGGCCAGTTTAACCGTACCAAGAAACTATGGCGTTTTCTAAGTTACCTATGAGATTCTGATAAGTTTGAGTTGTCGGTAGACCGATATGTTCGGTGATTCTATGCTGGCCTTTTATACTGGATATTCCGGGTTTCCGGAACCTATTAGGAGGTCATCCGGAGGTAAATTTTTGTCTATTTGGCCATTGTTGTCAACCATTCATATTGACCATTATTTACTTATACTAAAATACCTGTTATGACGTTAAAAGTTTCAAAATACTAAACATTTGCTCAAAAAATGACTTATGCCACACTTCAAAACTCCCCCCTCTTGAAGAGGGGGGGGGTCATCCTGGCCATTTTACCCATCTACATGCTGGAACTGCTATTCCCCTTGATCACAGTTGAAACCGCTTGCATTTTAGTAGAAAATTGACCGAGAACGAGCTGTTTTAAGTTGTCAAGATTCGTCCCGGCAGTTTGAGGGTTAAACTAATCAACATCTAGTTATTCTATGCATTTCCGCAGACCAATTCCTTAAATTTAAGTCCAGTGCACAGGTAGATTGAGGTTAAGGAAACGCCACTGATACTATTAGATAGTAAGAAAAATATTTAGTTTTATTTGCATTTATAAGCTGAGAGCTGTTCATATCTAGTCTCAGGTATTTAGCTTATTCAAAGAATAATGTGCAATTCGGATTAGGTCCAATGGTTCTTCCATCCGTACAGAAAATAGGGGTTATGATTTTGAGCGTAGCTCATTTTTTTTCAATATTAATGTTTTAGTAATAAGTAGTTGACCTTGTGAATATAACATATGGATAAAGTAGGATAAACCAGTGATTTTTCAACTAGAAGCAGTTATCGAATATGTTGTAGCAAGGCCTCACAACTGAACCTTGCTCACAAGGTAGAATGTATCTCTTAATTACTTTGACAAGACACTGGCACACCGCATTTCGCGTTCCAATCCAGTCAGTAAATTATGGGCGCAAACAGATCGAGATAAACATGATGATCGTTTTGCTCCGACACGAACATGCAAGTACTTCTCCGACGTATAGAATCATTTGGAAATTGCTAATGAGTGCTCGTTAATTTAATTGAAACCGTTTTACACTTGTCAAAGAGGAGCGCGCGCTATCCATTCATAGCACCGCTGACTGGGAAGATGGATCGTAGATAATATGGCGAGATCTCACAACTAAACGAACAACGCAGGAGCAGCGTATACCAACCTGGGAATTGTGAATTGATTCCCACAACGGATGAATTAGGAATTGGGGAAAATTTTATCTTGAAATTGGTTAATCATTGTCGCACCCTAATATCTTACGGTTTTGTAATTATATAAAATTGTAACTCAGAATGCTTCTAAATGCAACTTTTCGTAATAAAAGTAGATGAAATAAGTAGAGAATAGTTGAGAACCACTTACTGGATGAATCAGATGTATGACTCAATGGAGCTTACCTTGCAAAGCGCGACGCCGGTGTCCAACCGATCCATAAAATTGTCTACGTTCATACGCAGCTCCGGGTACATTGTGTTCATCCATTCCGCCAAATCTTCGCGCATGGCATAGAGGTATTCTTCGCTGGATTTAAACGGCCGGTAAGGGCGTGCCTCGAGCAGAACGGTCGACATTTTTACTACTTTTGTAGGCGTCTAACCGCGAACGCAGCAAGTAAGGTATTGGAAACAAGTGTTCGACAAGCCCTAGAGGAGGCGAACAAAGCGAGAACACTCTTATCTTTGTTTATAAAAATTGCCTTCCAACACTATTTGTACTTTCCGATAGGCCACGGACGCAGGCACGCACTCTATCGGGGACGATAATTTGCTCAATCACAACCTTCTTATCAGTAACACTTTCTTAGTTACTTCTACGTTGCCAGTGATTGACGCATATAACAATCAAAGTCATTGTAATGGACTGGATTTTGCCCGACGAGTGGTTCTCTTTCGCCGAGTTAAACGCGCAGGTGATGCTGTTCTAAACGCTTTAGAGGCTTATCGGCCACGTGTAAGGGTTCTGAAAATAGAAAACAAAATAAAAAGTTAATGGTGATCATAAATCATTTAAACTGTAACTATAACAGAAATGCACTAGCAACTTATTTTGCCAAATTTCTTCTTCTTCTTCTTATTGGTATTACAATATGGTATTGGTACAGAGCCGCCTCGCAGCTTAGTGTTCATTAAGCACTTCCACAGTTATTAACTGCGAGGTTTCTAAGCCATTTTTGCATTCGTATATCATGAGGCTAACATGGTGATACTTTTATGCCCAGGGAAGTCGAGACAATTTCCAATCTGAAAATTGTCTAGACCGGCACCGGGAATCGAACCCAGCCACCCTCAGCATGGTCTTGGTTTGTAGTCGCGCGTCTTACCGCACGACTAAGGAGGGCCCCATTTTGCAAAATTAAAACAAGTAATTCAGCTGAACCCTGTCGATAAATATGTTGCTTCTGTAACATGATTATGTTAAGTATATGGAGAGGATTTCCCACAATCTGCTCTAACTGCATTGAATTCCTATCCATATTAACTGACGTTTGTTTCTGTCCCCATAGTGCACCACTAACTTCCATCGTGTCCACTGTTTCGGATCGATTGTGCATTATTTATTCTCGTGCTTTATGTAATTGATTAGCTTTTTATGTTAATAAACGTAGTGTCTATACGGTCATTGCAGCAGCAAACTGCAGCAGTAAACAGAATAGAAGCCAAAAACGTCTATGCGAGATAGGGCGCCACCAAGTCAGCCAGCATTGCACACAAACTCCGCAAAGTGGGTTGACTCCAGAAGACCCCTTGGGACTCGGCTTTCCCATCATGCCTTTCCAGTTGCCGTATTCGCGGTTTATTCCATCGGTGTCTCACGGTGGTATGCCCTCGTGCCTCACGCTTAAATACGGAATGAGATGACTGGCGTCAAAAGTTGGCTGCCAGCGATTGTTTGCTGGGTTGATTCCAGCATATACACATTTCTGGCTGGCCTCCTCCTTCCTTATTGTTACGAGCCATGTGATCACCGCTGTTAGAGGGAGAATACGTTCTGCAAAAAAAAGCGCTTTCGTGCCTTCCGGAGTACTTAGAAACAAAAAATACAGTTCTCAAACCAGAACAAGACAACCGAAAGCAAGTCGAAAGAGTTCCTGAGAAAATTACACCTGTCCTTTTTGGCTGTTTAAGTTGCACGTTATTTATTTTTTGCGAAACATTTAGCAGACACTATAAATTTTCTCTCTACACACGATATGAAGCACAGTGGTAAAAAATAGTCGATATCAATGCTTCGATCGGGATTGGTGTGGGTAATCGAGATCGACATATTGAAAATTAATGTCAGACTATTTTCGGCTAAAAACACATTAGTATTATTTTTTTAACTAGCGTCAGTGTATGGGGAACAGAAATATACCGATCAAGATCACTTTCTGTATCCAAATCCGAGCAAATCTATGCTTAGCATTTTCTCCATGAAACAATCGAACTTCTCTGTATCTACATAAAGGGTTTCATTGATGTTTTCAGTTTCCATTCTAAAATTTTTCATTTTTTTATTGTCTATAAATCGTATATGATGATATCTAAATTTTAACAGGTTTTGTGGGTGAACTAAAGTGTTCTTGAGTTTGGGACTTGCGTTGCGATCAACAGTATGTTGTATGTTTTACGCTATTCAAAGTTTCGTTACTTGTTTAACAAGGACAGCTTGAAATACTACCGGAAGTGGTTCCAGGGGGATTTATGCATTCTTAATTCATAGAATAAACCAAATACATTTACCTCGATTGGGAAAATAAAAAAAAATGAATGTATGAAAGTACACTTGTCATAAGACGAGTTCGTACTATCCTATTTAATTCCTCCCCATGATTGTACCTTGACAGCAACGTATTTCGACCTCAACAGTAAGACCGTCTTCAGTGTCTTGTACTTGACTCGACTTAATGTAAAGAAATTGGAGTACATATTACGACCATATACATATTTTATTTCCCTTTTTGATTTTAACTCTGAACTAAGCAAAAGAATAAACGAGTAATATAATATCATTTGAAGATGTAAACCCTTTTCAGATGTAATTTTTGGTTAATAAAAGTATACTCTGAGGTCGATTTTGACACGACTATTTTACGCGGATTTCGGGATTGACGCGCTCGTTTTTACACAGATTTAATTACACGAGTTTTTTCAAGTTTTTTACGCTTTTTTTTCTAAAATAAGGATACGTATTTTTGGGATTTAAGCGGTAGTTTTTTAGCAGTAGCAGATTTTAGGATTTACGCGGTACGTTCCACAAACCACAAACGAATTTCTTACGGTCTTTCAGGCGAGGCTTAAATGTTCTTCAAACCACAAACCATTTTCCGACGGTCTTCGAGACGCGTCTTGTGGTTTAGCAAACCACAAACCATTTTCCGACGGTCTTCGAGACGCGTCTTGTGATTTAGCAAACCACAAACCATTTTCCGACGGTCTTCGAGACGCGTCTTGTGATTTAGCAAACCACAAACCATTTCCGAAGGTCTTCGAGACGTTTTGTGATTTTGCAAACTGAAATATTTCACTCGTCACATCAATTTAACCACTTGAATTCAAATAACCTCATGAAATCAGCGACAGGATTTAACCACCGTAATAATTTGTGGATTTTTTGTTTTACGGCTCTATAAAGTGAGTGTTTGCCTCACAATAAGACAAGCGTGGAATTTGGGGGCGAGCTTTTTGTACCTTGCACCACTGACAATTCTTTACTACAAATGCGATGAATGCTCGTAGGTGCTCGTTGTTTCTGGATCGCAAAACATTGACGAACTTCGTTGAAAACAGTATCTTTGAAAGTGTGTTCATATCGTTGGTGGTGGGATTTAATGCGACGATGCGTGATAATGTGTTCTTTTGACAGTTTGATAGGGAACTGGATATCACACGAAACAATCTCTGACTTCCTAGTACGGCCATCCATACGTAGAACCTCGTGCTAGATTTTTCAATCCTAATCCATTATTCTCGTACCAGTTTTAGATATTTTAATAAAACAGCAACCTCGTCTTGGTCATACTCCCTCTGTGCCTATTTCCAGAGAATATGTTCGGCAATCTCGTATTCTTCTTGTTTTAATGGAACATTGATGCTGCAAGGCCACATGGAAATCACCTAATCAAGTAACGGAAAACCAAATCGACCACGTTCTAATCGACGGTAAATTCTTCTCCGACATCACGAACGTACGCACTTACCGCAGTGCGAATATTGAATCTGACCACTACCTCGTTGCAGTATGTCTGCGCTCAAAACTCTCGACGGTGATCAACACGCGTCGGAATCGTCCGCCGCGGCTAAACATTGGGCGGCTACAAGACGGTAGACTAGTCCAAGACTACGGGCAGCAGCTGGAAGTGGCACTCCCAACGGAAGAGCAGCTAGGCGCAGCATCTCTTGAAGATGGCTGGAGAGATATTGGAAGCACCGCAACCGCTGCACTAGGCACGGTGGCTCCGGATCAGAGGAACGACTGGTATGACGGCGAATGTGAGCAGTTAGTTGAGGAGAAGAATGCAGCATGGGCGAGATTGCTGCAACACCGCACGAGGGCGAACGAGGCACGATACAAACGGGCGCGGAACAGACAAAACTCGATTTTCCGGAGGAAAAAGCACCAGCAGGAAGATCGAGACCGTGAAGAGACGGAGGAACTGTACCGCGCTAATAACGCACGAAAGTTCTATGAGAAGTTGAACCGTTCACGTAAGGGCCATATGTGTAAAGACATAAACGGGAACCTTCTTAAAACGAGCGTGAGGTGATCCAAAGGTGGCGGCAGCACTACGAAGAGCACCTGAATGGCGATGTGGCAGACAACGGTGGCGGTATGGTAATGAACCTAGGAGCACGCGTGCAGGACATGCGACTTCCGGCTCCGAATCTCCAGGAAATCCAGGAGGAGATCGGCCGGCTGAAAAACAACAAAGCCCATGGAGTTGACCAACTACTAGAAGAGCTGTTTAAACATGGTGGTGAGGCACTGGCTAGAGCGCTGCACTGGGTGATTACCAAGGTTTGGGAGGATGAGGTTCTGCCGCAGGAGTGGATGGAAGGTGTCGTGTGTCCCATCTACAAAAAGGGCGATAAGCTGGATTGTAGCAACTACCGCGCAATCACATTGCTGAACGCCGCCTACAAGGTACTCTCCCAAATTTTGTGCCGCCGACTAACACCAATTGCAAGAGAGTTCGTGGGGCAGTACCAGGTGGGATTTATGGGTGAACGCTCTACCACGGACCAGGTGTTTGCCATACGTCAGGTATTGCAGAAATGCCGCGAATACAACGTGACCACACATCATCTATTCATCGACTTCAAAGCCGCATATGATACAATCGATCGAGACCAGCTATGGCAGCTAATGCACGAACACGGATTTTCGGATAAACTGACACGGTTGATCAAAGCGACGATGGATCGGGTGATGTGCGTAGTTCGAGTGTCAGGGACATTCTCGAGTCCCTTCGAAACGCGTAGAGGGTTGCGGCAAGGTGATGGTCTTTCGTGTCCGCTATTCAACATCGCTTTGGAGGGAGTAATACGAAGGGCAGGGATTGACACGAGTGGTACGATTTTCACGAAGTCCGTCCAGTTATTTGGTTTCGCCGACGACATTGATATCATGGCACGTAACTTTGAGAGGATGGAGGAAGCCTACATCAGACTGAAAAGCGAAGCTAAACGGATTGGACTAGTCATCAACACGTCGAAGACGAAGTACATGATAGGAAGAGGCTCAAGAGAGGTCAATGTAAGCCACCCACCATGAGTTTCTATCGGTGGTGACGAAATCGAGGTGGTTGAAGAATTCGTGTACTTGGGCTCACTGGTGACCGCCGATAACGATACCAGCAGAGAAATTCGGAGGCGCATAGTGGCTGGAAATCGTACGTACTTTGGATTCCGTAAGACGCTCCGATCGAATAGAGTTCGCCGCCGTACCAAACTGACTATCTACAAAACGCTTATAAGACCGGTAGTTCTCTACGGACACGAGACCTGGACGATGCTCGTGGAGGACCAACGCGCACTGGGAGTTTTGAAAGAAAAGTGTTGCGTACCATCTATGGTGGGGTGCAGATGGCGGACGGTACGTGGAGGAGGCGAATGAACCACGAGTTGCATCAGCTGTTGGGAGAACCATCCATCGTTCACACCGCGAAAATCGGGCGACTGCGGTGGGCCGGGCACGTAGCCAGAATGTCGGACAATAACCCGGTGAAAATTGTTCTCGACAACGATCTGATGGGAACAAGAAGGCGAGGTGCACAGCGGGCAAGGTGGATCGATCAGGTGGAGGACGATTTGCGGACCCTCCGCAGACTGCGTGGTTGGCGAAGTGCAGCCATGGACCGAGCTGAATGGAGAAAACTTTTATGTGCAGCACAGGCCACTCCGGCCTTAGTCTGATAATAAATAAATAATGATGCTGCAATTTGGTCACTGTACATATTGAGTTAAGGAGGAAAAACGATTAGCAACCAACAACCACGTGTTTTAAGTGAGTGTTCGTGCTGCCGCTAGGTTTTTCACCACCACAGTTATAATTTTGCCGTAGACGGAAAAGGGCAAACGACACACCGCCGATGGTGGTTCCATCGGAAACCTCTTTCCTTAGTCCAATTTTTCTTGCACCTTGAATGAGGAATTTCCAATCTTTCCAGATTCTATCGGCATATGTCGCTTATCTCTCTGGCACTTTTATGTTCTTGTAACCTCGATGAGCCAAATACTCTCTTTCATGAGGTGAAGCATATGAACAGCTTTCAACACAATATTACAAAATTGATGATGGGCGGTTATATCTGGCCAATCTTCTTCTGGCTGATGAAGAAATTCTGGTACCAAATAGGTACCAAAGTCCATTTGCATTTAAATAGTTACCATTCTTCTACTTCGTAAAAATATCAGCAATATCTAGTGTACTTCGTATGTAATGTTATTCCGTAATGATTGTTTCTTGCAAAATATCACAAATCCGATATGCAACTAAAAGATTGTATTGTCTTGAATCTAATGACAGCCAGTGTATGTAGTACCGTTGAAGAGCCTGTCCACAACGTCTAAACGTCGCGCTATTTTCACGTCATGATTCGCTAACACATTGAAGAGCAGTTGAACGCCTAAGGCTGCAGCAAGTAGTTCCATTCGAGGAATTGGAATTGGGATCAATGGTCCTACTTTTGTGTTAGCCGCTACCAGTGAACGTTTTGAAATTCCTGCGACCATTTAGCATAGCATTCATTATTCACGAGATCATTCCACTCACAGCCAGATCTCCATGAATCCTGACGCCTTCATTTCTAGTGACAAAACTTGAACGTATTTTTTAAGCATGACGCATTATTTCAGCTCAAAAAATTTAGTTCCTTCTAGTGTACCGTAAGCTTTTATTTATTTTGATCGATGGATAGACTATGCTCGCGGACCAATCTGAGATTTTAAGGGACAAAAAACTAGAAGAATTTCTTTCGGTTTTATCAAAATAAGATTATTTCAAGCAAAGTTATACGAATTTGAATGCCTTTAAAATTTTGCCTAACTCAGCGTTTTTGTCTAACCCACAAAATTACTCCTTTTTGTTGAAACTGAGCGGTTTACATTCATTGTCCTCCTTTTTTTTCGGGTTTTCATGGGTGCCCACAATGATGAATTAACAAAACTTTTAGTAGATTTTTCATATCGTCTAAAACAAATTAATTTCTTAAAATAATAAAAAAATAATAAGCAAAGCCTAGCTTTCCATTTTTATACAAATGTCAAATGTTTGGTGCGGCGGCGAACTCTATTCGATCGGGATCGGAGCATCTTGCGGAGTCCAAGTACGTACGATTTCCCGCCACGATGCGTTTCCGAATTTTTCTGCAGGTATCGTTATCGGAGGCGAAAGTACACGAATTCTTCAACTACCTCGTTTTCGTCACCACCGATACAAACTTGTGGTGGCTGGCTAACATTGTCCTCTCTTGAGCCCCTTCTTATCATGTACTTCATCTTCGACGTATGCATGACTAGATATTAGACTTGGAGTAATATACTATTTCAGACGAAGTAGTAGATAAATCTTCGCGTTAAGTCCACACGTTTCGAAAATCAGCTTCGGAAATGAGTTATTAGCAAATAAGTCGAACTATAGCTTAATGATTAAAACCATTCCTGCTATTAAGAATCCTTTCAGCAAGGCTGGGGAATCAAACCGTGCATTTATCGATTATATTACACCCAGTTCTTTTTTTACACAAGTGGTTTTTAGTCGATTAAGACGTTTAGCGTTAATGAAACTATGAGTTAACCACATAAAAAAAATCACCAAAAATCAAAGAAAATTCAGGTGGTATTTGAGCTATGAAAAATCAGGTTAACCGGGAAATTAAAGAATACCAACCGTATAAAAAAAAACCCGATTAATCCACCTAGCAGTGATGATGCCTTTCTCGTGCATTATAAAATATATTGAAAGAATCACATTAGAAAGGTCAAAAAAGCTCTTTAGGAGAATAGATCACATTTTTTCGATCATTTTGTATGTTTTTGAAAAAAAATTTTTTTTTGGTTTTGAATTTTTTTTTTTCAAGGGGGACCCTTGGGAATAAACAATTATTTTTCAATAATTCCAAAATACAATGTCCGATCGAGCCAATTTTCAATAGCAAACAATGGGACCGCATTCCCCGTCGAATGCAACTTGTTGCGAGTAAATCGGATAATGCTAAGTTCCAAAAAGTGTGTCTACAAAATGTGTACACATACACATACACACACACATACATACATACACACATACAGACATCACCTCAATTCGTCGAGCTGAGTCGATCGGTATATAAAAATCGGCCCTCCGGGCCTCCTATCAATATTTTGTTTTTGAAGCAATATTATAGCCTTTACGTACACTTAGTGTACGAGAAAGGCAAAAATATTGTGTGTACCTACTTAAGACGTCTAAATTATTTTCTTATTCATTTTTATAAAGGTATGTAGCATAATTAAGGGCCCTCCTTAGCCGTGCGGTAAGACGCGCGGCTACAAAGCAAGACCATGCTAAGGGAGGCTGGGTTCGATTCCCGGTGCCGGTCTAGGCAATTTTCGGATTGGATATTGTCTCGACTTCCCTGGGCATAAAAGTATCATCGTGCTAGCCTCATGATATACGAATGCAAAAATGGTAACCTGGCTTAGAAACCTCGCAGTTAATAACTGTAGAAGTGCTTAATGAACACTAAGCTGCGAGGCGGCTCTGTCCCAGTGTGGGGATGTAATGCCAATAAGAAGAAGAAGAAGCATAATTAGTGTTAGCCCAGTTTCAAAGATAGTCAGAATAGTATTTTTAAGTATTTTCATTGAACAAATGATTTTTTAGAACCATTAGTAAAATACTGAAGTATAAAACCTGTGCCTTCAACTCAACTAGGTATGAAGACATATGAGAAAGTGCGGTTTTGACTAAAGCGAAACGATGTCGATTCCAATCGTTACCCTGCTATTTTGGAAGCATCCATTTGTAGTGGGTAGAATAAATTTATTGCATTTAGCTGACATTTGCTAAAACTGCACAATAAGCGATTTTGAGATATCCATCTCGAAACAAATCAGCGATGAAAAAACTTGTTTCATTCCAGCAGTGCAAAACAAGATTATAATTTTATAAATCAACCTTTTTATCGCATATTAATGCTTGCAAATAATTAGATTTTTCGGGATCTGATACTCCTCTCGACTCGTTTCCGAAACCACTGTGTAGCGATAGGCGTTCCGTTTCGCCAAAGAGTGGCGTTTGGTAAAGCGATAACGTAGGCATCTGAAACCAGTTTCCCCGACAGCCGCCAACTTAATTATTATTCACTCGAAAGCTTTCAAACTCGAACCTCTTTCAGAAGTTAAGAACGAACCGCACTTATCTGGTAGCGTGCCATATTCATAGAACAATTCTTTGGCTTTTATTCAAATGAGCGTAAATTGATTTGCGAACAATCTATTTCGTGGGACAAATATTGTAATCTGAAAGAAAAGAACATGTTATAGCTTCTGTAGTAATGGTTTACATGTCAAATAATAAAATCACGGGAGTTTATTTAACGCCCATTCCAACAGATACAGATTTTAAAACTTACCCTTTGTGCCTATGTTTATGTTTGTCCCGAGCAACCACCTTGTGGAGTTTTGAATTTCTTAATGTTTCATGCGGTATTTCAAATGTGGTCCATGGTCATTATTGGCATATCAATCCGGCTTTACGCCTCATTCTCTGCGGTGTCGCAATCCTACACACTTCCAACGGTTTTCCTTCTATTTACAAGATGCTAAAATAGGTTCCGAAGCTGCCACATTTCACCAATGTATCGGAACCGGTGTCATTTGTGTACACTGGTAAATAATTTGCACCATGAACGCTTGTATTGTTGGTAAGTGTTTGCTATCTCCAATATTGGGTTTCCTTGAATGGGTTGTGTTGTGCTCTAAAGTAAGCAAATCATTCACATCCTCAATGTCCACCGATTCTAAGCATCCAGAACTGTGTTGACTTCTATCGTCGTCCCTCACCCATATCCCGTTGACCACTTGCAACCTTCTTCATCGCATAGCTCATAACCATTTCATAGCCTCTACTTGATGGTGCACAAAACAACGCAAGGCATAAAAAACGCCCACTTTGTGTTCGCGAGAAGTAAATCCATGTAATTGACAGCTATTGCGTTACAATCGACGACGATGACGATGCTGGTAGGTGACCAACAGCGACGGATCGACGTCGGATGGAGAAATCTGTGCGTCTGACTGGACTGAGCCAATCATTGATGGAAATCAGCTCGGAGGCCTTGTCTTTAACGGCACTAGAGTATATTTTATATGGATACAAGAAACTCTCGTTAAGCTTGTTGAGGGTTGAGTTCTTAGATAGAACAGCGAGGCTTTCAATATTACATTGAAGCCAGAACCGCTTTAAGTAAAACGAAACTGCGTGTAGTTTCATCAAAATAAAGTAGATAACCCAATTGCCAAAAGTTTATTTCAAGTTTGTTTAGAATTTCGCTAATTATGTAAATGATATTAGTGTGGCCGATTTCAGGATATGAGTGTACAAGTCTGGAAATTGAAAGTTGTTCTAGATTTGTTTGTACAATTCACAGTTTCAAACAGGCATCAATAATCGATCAAACTGATGTCATAATTCTTTCTACAGCTAATATTTTTGGTTTGCTTCCGTTGTTGAAGTGTAGACGTGTTGTGAGCAATTTATTCAGTTACAAAAATATTGGTAGTGACTTAAATAAATTTACCTGTGGGACCCACTTACCCCTTCAAACGGGGCAAGTAGGACCTATTCTGCTCTATACTGTCGAACGAAACTAATTTGAAAAATGTAGATATAATGCTCATGTAATTTCTGAGTCGTAGCATTTCAGATCATGGATGGAGGTTTATTGCTTGTCAGACTTTTGTTTTTGGCAAATGAAAGGGATTACAATGTTAGCAGATATAAAATCAAGGCAACAGCCGATTTACCGTTTAATTGTCTGTTGTCTGGCTTTACATTAGCTTACTTTCTTACTAAATGTGTTAGATGGAAGAGATAAGCAAATATTTGTTCACTTTTCGAATAAATGTTTCTCTGTTTAACACAAATTATTACATAAACTAGAACCTCAAAAGGAACGTTTTTATTCAGGCGGTGTTGTAAATTTGTAATAGAACGAAATGGCCAATTCATGTCTTAAGCACTTTATTTATCTTAAAATCTGTTAATCTGATGCGAAGTTTGAAAACACAAGACAAAACCTGTTGATCTATTGTAGAATAAGTAGATTGTTTGCACTGTAAACGGAAAATTTTGCATAGATATAACCATTGCTCTTTTCCATGAGGGAGATAATTTTCAGAAAGTAAAATACACATTAGGTACACTACTTCTTAACAACTAAACCAACGATATCAACTGCATATGATTCAGATCCATATGACATATGAGTGTCGAAGTTATTTTTCACTAGACAACAATCTAAAAACAGGTAAAATGGCCCTATCGAAAATGTTGTTCAAATATGTCCCACTTGCCCCCATGTATGTTAAAAATCAAGGGAAAGTGAAAATTGCAGATTTTGGCTTTAATCAAAACTTTTAAATCGTTTTTGATGTCACACAATTATTTAATTGCTCAAAATATTCACTTTCCACATCAATGATGAATTTAGGAACGACAATTTTGTTGAAAATCCATTGAATTAAAATAAAAGTGATAGATTTTGCCGGTAGTTTAAAGTCATGATTAAACAATACCATTAGGGTAACCGTACCCTTAGTGGAGGTAGCACCAATAGTGGAGGTAAAGGGGTTTTAATGAGATTTATCATATTTATACACTTTACGATGGTTTCAGTTGATGCGTCGTGCTTCAAATATCATGTTAAATGCAACTTATCTTAAGATTTCACTTGAAAAACTATTAAAAACAATGATTTTCCTTACCAAAATTGACTCCCTGCAACTGTATGCAGTTGCAATATGTATGCAACTGTACCAATAATGGCGAGTCTCATGAGAAACCAATGGATAGCACCACTATGGGAACCAAAATTAATTTTTACCGCCACTAAAGGAACAGTGTACCCATAGTGGTGCAAGCAATATTTGGTAATTATTGATGTTAAATGACATCTATCTCATTTTTGTTAGCAAATTTATTAGTTTATCTATTAACTAAGATATTAAAGCAGTAAATTTTCCATAATTATCAATTTAAAAAAAAAATTTCTTATGTGGATCTACTAATACCTCCACTATTGGTACCGTTACCCTAGTATGGTGCCGCAAATGGTTTTGATTCCAAATTTTTTTGTGTCAGGCGAATTCGTTGATAATTCTGCTTCATCTTTCTGGAACATTGTTGACATTAAAAACGTTCACCGATTAATTGGCAGCCATAGTACACACTAACCCCGTATTTTCACTTGCCCCGGGGTACCTTACACAAATTCTTGTACCACCTCTATTTCGTCACCACCGATGCAAACTCGCGGTGGGTGGCTCACATTGTCTTCTCTTGAACCTCTTCCATGTACTTCGTCTTCGACGTGTTGATAACTAGTCCAATCCGCTTAGCTTCCCTCTTCAGTCTGATGTAGGCTTCCTCCATCTTCTCAAAGTTACGTGCCATAATATCTATGTCTTCGGCGAAGCCAAATAGGAGGACGGACCTATTGAAAATTGTACAACTCGTGTTAACCTTTCCGTCCCCAACGTCTGTTTTTAAGGGCTTTCAAAAATCTAAACTGCTTACAATTTTAAGTCAAAACAGGTCGTGCGACACCTATGATATTTATAGGGTTCCTGGCCCACTCGGATCCATTCCGGCCACAATCCGGAGGACCTACGGAATGGCCATTTTTTTAAATTGATTCAAAATAGGTCTTGCGACACCTCAAAGTTCATGATTTTACAAAACAATGATGGGAATGATATTTTTAGGGTTCCTGGCCCACTCGGATTCAATCCGGCCACATCGGTCACAATCCGGGGACCTACGGAATGGGCATTTTCTAAATTGATTCAAAATAGGTCGTGTGACACCTCAAACTTCATGATTTTACAAAGCAATGATGGGAATGATATTTTTAGGGTTCCTGGCTCACTCGGATCCATTCCGGTCACAAACCGGAGGACCTACGGAATGGCCATTTTCTAAATTGATTAAAAATAGGTCGTGTGACACCTCAAACTTCATGATTTTACAAAGCAATGATGGGAATGATACAAGGACGTAGCCAGAAGGGCAGGTTGGGGCAAAACAACTCGAAAAATTTCGAGCTCAAGAATTCTCCTTGAAATCTTTCTAGAAGCTCCCCTGGGAACTGTGAAATTCCTCCGGAAAGTTATCCACAAATTCTTCTGAAAATCGTTCGAAAATCTTTCTCATCTAATTGTAATTTCTCCTTATATAGAAACCCCTCACTAAATTTGTTTTTTTAGGAAATTCAAGAGAAAATTCCTTGAATATTTCTTTTCTTCTCCAATTTTTCCTTCAAGACATTTCTTTGGCTATTCTTCCAGAAAAATCTCCGGCATTTCCTTCAGGAATACATTCGAGAGTTCCTTCAAGAATACAAACGGAATTTCCTCCCAAAATTCGGCTAGAAGTTTCTTCAGAAATTTATGACGGAAATCCTCCGATTTCGCTCCATAACTTGTAAATCTATAAGAAATTCCTTCGAAAATTTTTCTAGGAACTTCTTCGGGCATTCCTCCAGGAACTCTTCTTTTAATACCTCCAGGATAACTTTCAGGAGTTTCTTCTCTAGGATTTCATTCTGGAATTATTTCCGCTATTACTTAAGAATATCCTTCAAGAATTCATCCAAAACTTTCTTTAGAAATTTCTCCAGGAATTCGTCCATGTATTTCCTGGGAAATTCTTTCAGGTATTTTCCCGGGAATTGCTTCAGGTACTTCTCCAGGAATTCCTTCAGGAAATTTTCCGCGGAATTGTCCTAGAATGCTTTCCGGACTTCACTAGAAATTTACTCCAGAATTTCATTCGGGTATTAATTTGAGAGTTCCTCCAAGATATCTTCTTCAGAACTAGACTTCGGGAATTCATCCGGTAATTTCTTCAGCATTTCATCTGGGAATTTCTGCATTAATTCCTCCTGGTATTTTTCCCGGAAATCCTTCAGATATTTATCCAGAAATTCCTTCATGAACTTCTCCAAAAATTAGTTCAGGATTTCCTTGTGAGAATTCTTCCGGGAATGCTTGTGGGAGTTCTGGGAGCTCGTCCAGGAGTTTTTCCAAAAGTTCCTCCGGGAATCCCTCCAAGAACTTCACATGGAATTCCTGGAGGATATTTGACAGGAATTTCACGGGAAATGGGATTTCGGAAGTTCCTCAGAAATTCAACTCTGGGTATTCCAACGGCTGTTCCTCTGAAAATTCCTCCGGGAGTTCCAGAGAGTTCCGGGAATTCATTCAGGCTTTTTTTTGGGAATTTATCTACAAAATCCTCCAGAAGTTCCTCGGAGAATTTCTCTGGGAGTTCCTCTGGGAGATCCTTTGAGAATTCTTCCAGGAGTTTTTCCTGGAATTCTTACGGAAGTTCATTTGGGAGTTCATCCAGGAATTCTTACGAGAGTTACTACTTCTTCCTGTAGTTCTTTAAGAAATTCCTCCAGAAGTTCCACCGGAAGTTCCTCCGAACATTCCTCTTATAATTTCTCCGGAAATTTCTCCAAAAATTCCTCCGGGAGCTCCTCCGGAAATTACTCCAGGAGTTCCTTCTTAGAGGAACACTCGGAAGAACTGCCGTAGAAACTTCCGGAGGAATGCTCATAGAAACTGCCGGGGAATCTCCCGGAGGAATTCCCGTAGGAACTACCGGAAGAGTTCCCGTAAAAACTCCCGGAGGAATTTCAGGAGGAACTCCCAGAAGAATTCCTAGAGGAACTTCCAGAGAAACTATTGGAAGAACTTTGGGAGGAATTTCCAGCTAAATTTCTGAAGAAGACCTAAATGATTTCCTGAAAAAAAAAAGCCTGCATGGTTTTTTGGAAGAGCTACTGGTGGAACTCTCGGAGGATAAACGGATAAACACCCGGATGAATTGCCTGTGGAATTCCCGGAGGAACTCTCGGAGGAATTCTTGAAATAACTTCCGGAGGAATTTCTGAAAAAACTCCCGGGAGAATTTTCAAATGAACCCCCGAAGGAACTGCCAGTGAAACTACCAGAAGAATTCTCGGAAAAATTCTTGGATAATTCATCTTATAGGCAAATCTCGTCTAGCTGAAATCTTTCTAGGGGTATGTAGCAGGATCATCATCAGAGGACCTCCCGGAGAATTCCTTGAGGAGCTCCCAGAGAAATTTTTGGTGGAGCTTCTGGAGGAATTTCTATATAAATTCCTGAAGGAGCCCAAATGAATTCCAGAAAGAAGGCTTGAATGAATTCCCGAAACCCCCGTAGGATCTGCCGATAGAACTACCGGAATAATTATCGGAGAAAATCTTGCAGGAGCTCTTTGAGAAACTGCCAGTGGAATTCCCGGAGGAACTTCAGGAGGAATTTTTGAAATCTTGAGGAAATCTTGAAGTTTCCACCGGAATTCTTCAGGATTTCTTTAGGAATTAATCTAGGAATTCCTCCGAAAATTCCATTGTTGATTTCATTTACGGTATAATTTCTGTATAAATCCGAGTGGGCCAGGAACCCTAAAAATATCATTCCCATCATTGCTTTGTAAAATCATGAAGTTTGAGGTGTCGCACGACCTATTTTGAATCAATTTAGAAAATGGCCATTCCGTTGGTTCCCGGGTTGTGACCGATGTGGCCGAATTGAATCCGAGTGGGCCAGGAACCCTAAAAAAGTTGCATGATCACGTTCACGGAGAAGCTTTAGGGTGCGGCCAGAGTAGACGCGAAGTGCGATGCGAAGCGTCCATACGATTTGACAGCTCCTTATTATTGATTGTTATTCCTTCGCGTGTAATTTTCGCGCGACGTCGCGTAGACGCGTCTACTCTGGCCGGCACCTTAGGAACTATAGAGAATAACCACCGCTCAAGTTCATTGTGTGACCAATTCAAAGAGTGAATTTTGAAGAGTACCTTAACTACTAATTTGGAAAAATTCGTTGTTCGAGATTTGTCTATCAGAAACTTCACTTTTCTGTGCACCCAGCTTTGCCTGCGAATGCGCCTTCTCAATGCCATCGATTAGGCAACAGGATACAAATACAATTCATACAAAGGTAATCTTGAATAATCTCTCGACCAAATCACGCATCTGCTCTCTTATGTTTGTACGAAAGTAAGATGCGTGCTTAACTGGTTTCATCGATCTAAGTGCCTCGATATAACTAAGACCATCCGGCAAGATGAAATAATGGTTTATGGGTTGATCGGAAATTATCCCAAAGGGGATGTTTATTAGGTTACACGTTAGGTTGTTTATTATGTAAAATAAGCAAGTTTCCACTGCACAGTGGGCCACGTCGTGGAATTAGGAGGAAAAAAATATTCTCACCATAATGATAATTTTTTAGGATCAAAGTGTCTTCAGCAAAGTCAAAGCTTATTATTTAAGCTTTATTTTGAAGTTTGTTGCAATAGGGTGGCCCCACTACATTTTGAGATAAAATTTTTAACTTCTATATTTCTAATTTTAGCATTGTGCGATGTTCTAGAAAGTTGTTCCTTATTTAATTATGAGGCACTTTGCTGAAGAAACCATTTTTGTACGTCGTTTGTATCATTTGTTATGATAGTTTTACATAATTATGTTAGGGTGACCCTAAAAATCAATATTTTGATTGTAACTTTTAGTTTCAATTTCTATCGAATTGACGTCTTCTACAAAGTTTTAGAGCATAAAAAATGCACGTTTTGGTTACATAACCAAGTAAATTCATTGGTGGATTGCAGAGATATCACTGTTTTCTTGAAAAAAATCCGTTGTTTTCAAATGCTTGTATTTTGAATGGGGAAAAGGGGATCCATTTTTCCCTGGTTAGGCAGAGGAAGGGCTAAGGATTGCTCTGCATATTTTGGTATTGGGGAATTTGAGGGAATTTGAGGTTTTTCCATCATTTAAAAAAATGGCTTTATGTACGAGGAAATCAAAATCATCAGTTCTAGAAGTGTTATAAAACCGAAAATTCCGCCCAATTCGTCAAAAAAAAATGTTTATAGTAATCATAACTTCCTTATATATTTCCAGCGCATCTTCACTCAATATACCGATTGGTAGAATAACATGTTCAATAATATCAACGCTTATCAACGTGACAACTTCACTGAACAGACCGTAATCGTAGGTTGTTTACATCACTCGTTCAATCGATTTTACTTTTAAATCGCTAGGGTGGTACGGAAAATTAGGTTTTTTAGTGTATTTTTCATTTAATTTTTATCTAGATATATATTAGGGTGGTTCAAAAATTCTATTTTTCTCCACACCGATCACTCAATTCTGTCCCATGTTCTGAGTGTCCTCCGCGAATTGATTTAGCACGAGCCGTTTAAATTTGCTTGGGAATTAGTATGAGCAAAGTGAACTTTTCATCATACTGATTATGGCACTTTCCAATTAGGCGCTGGCGAAAACAGAACCAACATAGCCAAAAGGAGGCCTAAAGAATTATCACTTGGATAATCGTTCGAATATTTAGTAATCGATTTTAATTTATGTTGTAGTTCTTTGGAGCTTATCGCGAAACTACTTCACAGGCAACATTGCTGCTCTTGGCGCGAAAGATAGCACTGACAAAAGGAGAAGTTCAATAATCATAACCAAAGATTCGCAAGCTGGATTAAAACCGATAACTAATTATTGGAACGATTAATCAACATGCGATTTTGGCCATGTGGGTTCTTTTTTCGCTTTATGGGGAAGCGCCATAATCAGTAGGATGAAAAATCCACTTCCTCATACTAATTCCCATGCAAACTTGAAACGGCTCGTGCTAAATCAGTTGTTATCAAATTTCGCTCAAATTCGCGGAGGACACTAAGAACATGGGACAGAATTGAGTGATCGGTGTGGAGAAAAATCGAATTTTTGAACCACCCTAATAATAGATAAAAGTAAAATAAAAAAACTACGCTCGAAAAACCTAATTTTCCATACCACCCTAACGATTTTAAAGTAAAATCGATTGAACAAGTGATGTAAACAACTTACGATTACGGTCTGTACAGTGAAGTTGTCACGTTCATAAGCGTTGATATTATTGAACATGTTATTCTACCAATCAGTATATTGAGTGAAGATGCGCTGGAAATATATAAGGAAGCTATGATTACTATAAACATTTTGTTTTCGACGAATTGGGCGGAATTTTCGGTTTTATAACACTTCTAGAACTGATGGTTTTGATTTCCTCGTACATAAAGCCATTTTTTCAAATGATGGAAAAACCTCAAATTCCCTCAAATTCCCCAATACCAAAATATGCAGAGCAATCCTTAGCCCTTCCTCTGTTCAACCTAGGGAAAATGGATCCTTTTTCCCCATTCAAAAATACAAGCATTTGAAAACAACGGATTTTTCAAGAAAACAGTGATATCTCTGCAATCCACCAATGAATTTACTTGATTATGTAACCAAAACGTGCATTTTTTTATGCTCTTACATTTTGCAGAAAACGTCATTTCGGTAAAAATCAAAACTAAAAAGTTACAATTAAAATATTGATTTTTCAGGGTCACCCCAACATTATTATTTGAACTTATCATAAAAAATGATACAAACGACGTTCAACAATGGTTTCTAAAGCAAAGTGCCTCAAAATAAAATAAGGAAGAACTTTTTAGAACATCGTGCAATGCTAAGATAAAATTTTATCTCAAAATATAGTAGGCCCACTCTATTGCAACAAACTTCAAAATATAGCTCAAATAATAAGCTTTGACTTTGCTGAAGACACTTTGATCCTAAAAAATTATCATTATGGTGAAAATAGTTTTTTCCTCCTAATTTTACGACGTGGCCCAATGTGCACTGTTTGAAAACAAAGTTATGTTATAAAAAAAGCATTGAATG
Source organism: Armigeres subalbatus (assembly GCF_024139115.2). Taxonomy (NCBI): domain Eukaryota; kingdom Metazoa; phylum Arthropoda; class Insecta; order Diptera; family Culicidae; genus Armigeres; species Armigeres subalbatus. Next base: position 194,700,735 of record NC_085141.1, read on the forward strand.
CTCCGCACTTTCCGCACAATATTGCCCCTCGATACTGTATTGCAATCACAAAAGCGACACTGTAATTGTAAAGTTAAAAATGTTTCCAACCATGAGCAGAAAATCAAACTTGAATATTAAAAATTCAAGTTGATAAGTATTTAAGAGAATGTCTCCAACCTAAAAAACACCTGTACCAGTGCATCAAGATCAGTATTTCTAGATTGAACATTCTTTGTTCTAACAAGCAATCGCACTATATTTTCGAAACAACAAGTTTCGCACTTACGCAGTGTAAATTACGCAATAATCTTACCCAATATTTCGTTAAAATTAACCTAAAAGAAAATGGTATCGACCTTTGAAAACGATGCTATTTAACTGTGGACACTCTTTAGCTTCCTTATTCGCTATATAGGTAAACAACAGGCTTATCTACAAGAATATTGCACCTGGCAGCATTTTTATAAATGAACACATTCCTCGTATCTATCATTGTTAACCCAGTGTCGAGAATGGAACTAGAGTCGAAAATTTCAGTCGTTACCCTGCAAGTTATTTACACTGTTTTATCTGCAAAACTGAAATCATAAAACTAAAAGCCTACAAGCATGAGAGCTTGACGACAGACTATATCTGTTTTTATGAGAACTAGGCATAGCCAGGAGCGGTATCGTGTTTGGACTGTTTTGTTTCTACATCTCACACCATTGTTTCCCGGACGAACTATTGCTTGCAATAACAAGAATGTAATTTATGCGCAGATTTCTGTGCCATCGGCCGCAACATGCGCAAAAAGTGCTGCACAGAAGCATCTTATGTCACACGGCGGTGCACCCTCGCAGGGTCGCTTGCGGGATTTTCTCACCGTTAGAAAGCGTTGTTCTATTTGGGTAATCTATCACAGCACAGAATAAGGTGCTCGTACACCACCGCGATGCCATGGGACGCATTAAAACAAGCGTGTCTTCTGCTCTCTTGGGCTCGCTGCATGAAACAGTTTCCCATCGTTTATAATTCATATTTAACGGTTACTACATTATCTGCATAGCGAAACACTGACAAAGTGATTTGTAACAGGCAATAATTGCTTGATCGCATTTTTTGCTTAGCAAAGAAAATGACTATTGTTGTTTCACATTGTACCGTTTAAGTTATGCAAAAAATGCAATATAAAATAGATTAGCATCACATCTTGATAGGAGCTGGTGGTTTCGCTATGGGTAAGTTGTTTATTAGAATGTTTGTGAATGAATTCAAAGTTAGAAATCCGCTACATTGGAGAGTGTATCTTATTATTGTTACAAATAAATTAGATGTTTGTTATCTATCAAAATTAATTAAATCAAAACATTTTTTTTATTATAAATTTATTACAAATTTATGGTTTAGCACAAATTATGTGCACAAACATGGTCGCTGGCGATCAACGTGGGTTCATTATTGATGGTGATAGTGAAATTATGAGAAATTTTAAGTGGTAGAATTTTAGAAAAAATACGTCACCTGTTAATCAATTGATATTTTAGACCGACAATTTTGAATGAAGGGATGGAAAATAAATATTTGCGTTGATCTAACTGTAGAGCTCTAGCATATGGGCGAGCTTCAAAATAAAGAAATAAAAAAGATTATTAAATGGGAACAGATGTAAAATGTTGTGAAACTGGTTGTACCATGATTCTAGCAGGACGTAACACATTTCTTGATTAAAATTTCATGTCAATAATAAAAGAGCAGTTAAAATGTAAGCTCACTGGGGATCCAGTAGTGGAAAATACCAATTTTAGGCAACTTAAGGCTTTCATTAAATTGAAGCACAGACAAAGCTCAACTGGTATACATTTGTATGCTCTTCCTTGATGATTGGTGTTTATCAAATATAACAGCTATTACTACAAACATAATAATTTTACTATTAAAGTAACAGGTCAACCTTTCGATTATTCGCAATGCAATTCTATTATTAGCAATAGAACTGCCATACATCGAACATATTTTGCAGAAGAAAAAGTCACCTATATTAGAGGGACGCACACTCATCTGGCTCAACATAAAATTGGGAAAGTTTTCTAAACAATTAAAATTCTTCTTTGGCATTACATCCCTCACTGGGACATTTCCGCCTCGCAGCTTAATGTTCATTAAGCACTTCCACATTTATTAACTGCGAGGTTTCTAAGCCAAGTTTCCATTTTTGCATTTGTATATCATGAGGCTAACACGATGATACTTTTATGTCCAGGAAAGTCGTGAAAATTTCCAACCCGAAAATTTCCTAGACTGGACCGGGAATCGAACCCAGCCACCTTCAGCATGGTCTTGCCTTGTAACCATTCATCTTACTGTACGACTAAGGTAGGCCCAACAATTAAAATTGGCATGTCAAAAATTGAGTTTGTGACCTTGACTTCAAGTTTAAGTCATGTAGGCAGCTAGGCCAATACATTTTAACCAGGGTTTGAAAAAATCGCGCTCAATAGATAACGAACAACGATAAAAAAGAGGCAAAAACTGTCCCGAATCATCACAAGCCATGAGGGGCCATCCAGAAACCACGTGGTCATATTTCTGAAGATTTTTAACCCCCCCCCCCCCCCATGTGGCTTATCGTGGTCATTTGGCAGACCCCCCCCCCACCCTTTGACCATGTGGTTTTTTTCAAGTAAATTTTTTTTTAAACCTTATAACCTTATAAGTTAATATATGGTTAACCCGATCAATTTTAAAGATGGACAATTTTAACTGATTCAAAATCAAACTGAACCCAGCATGGAAATTATAAATTTTCATGAATTCGAATATTTTGATTATGTTATCAAGTTGTAATGTGTATCAGGTATTAGTATAACTAGAACTCGCACACCTTCGATGCATCAGGAGGAAACAAAAAAATGTGGACTCGCGAATATGTTATAAAAATTTGTAATGGTTTAGAAATATTCCAAAATATCCCTATATTTTTTTTTTTTTTTTTTTAATAATTATGAAGGTCACCACTGAATATCCCTATAGATTCCTAAGAGTATTTGGGATATTCCGTAGCTCTGGAGGTACTGGAAATTCTTAAGATATATTAACCTCAGCGAAGCATCTGAGCTGAACTGAAGGTTTTTCTAACGGCATACAAGTTTTATTCAGAATCTCAAAACTCTCTTCATTATGCCAAGATTCTATGATTCTAATCAGAACCGTAACACAATGTCCTTAATATTCCTTTGCCTGAATTATACAGTTTTGGCTTAAAATGCAAGTTTTCATTTTAAATCTACAGTCTTTAATATCTTTAGGTTCCTTTTGATATTCTAGAATTTTTTGTTATATTTTGGTATTTAACTCTCTCAGGACGATTTTTTTACATGGATTTAACGTACATATTTAGGGGTTTCCACTCGATCTTGCCAAAACTAGTTTAGAAAGAAGTAAAAAGTCGTACTTTTTTCGGGTGTCATAGGCCAAACTGCTCTGAAGTACATATCCTCGAAAGTATCAAAATCATGTCAAGAAACAAAATGTCCTAAGACATGATATTGCGGAGTTTTGAAACGACCCGATCAACCAAGTCCTGAACGATGTATCCGTGCATCGCTAAGCATCCAATCAGGTCCATTGAGCCAATGCGATTTCATTTATTACTTTCAAGACCTTCCATGAGTCGATGTTTTAAGATACGATATCGACTGAAATGAAAACTCAGCCTAAAAAATTAAAAAAAAAAATTCCATAACAATTAGGAAATTTCCAATAAATAAATCATGGAATTAGCAATAAAAAAATATCAAATTTTCTATAAATAATGCAAAATTTCCATAAACAATTAAGAATTTTCCACAAAACAAAAATAAATTAACACTTTTAAAACCAAAAAATACAAACATAAAATAAGAATTTTCCATAAAGAAATCAAAAATATTACAAAATTTTCAACAAAATAAATATTTTTTTAACCAAAAATTAAAACCTTTTCATGAAAAAATCAATAATGAGCATTGAAAAAAAGGAAATTTTCTATCAAAAAATATAAAAAAGCAATAAAATTAAGCATTTTTCCATAGATTAACCCTTCTTTAAAAGCGTTTGAAGTTCATGGAAAATTGTATCAATTTGGTTGCTTTTCTTTCTTATTTTCTTATTTTTTATTTGTCATTATTGATGTAAAAGCAACCCAGCATTGCCCAGATGTTGCAAATGTCACAATGAACTATTTGCAGCACCGCACTCTAGATCAATTTCCGTGCATTTGTTTTCTTTTCTTCAACAGCTGACCAAAAATTGTATTTTAGTGACTTTTTATATTTCCCAGTTAAATTCACTAACTTTTTATACAAACATTGCGGATCCCAAAACGAATCGATTAGGGGAAAATCTTGCAAATCAGTCAACCCGTTCGCGAGTTAAATCGTCAGGAAGGAAATCTCAACTCATTTTTATTATATAGAGATTATGTATAGAAAAAAATATTTATTTTGTGAAAAATTTTGTAATTGTTTATTGCTAATATTGATTTATTCATGAAAATTTTGTATTTTTTTCGTGGAACATTTTGATTTCTTTATGGAAAATTCTTATTTTACAATTGCAGTTTTTGCTTTGAAGTTTGAAGTTTTTTTCTTGGATTATTGTAAAAACATGAACATTTTTCAAAATTGTAGCTGCAGTCCGCTAATGCAAAAGTGTTTGCGGCGTGATGCCAAAAACCATCTGCGGCGGTGGTGCGGCGGATTTTTTCTTTATATTTTCCCATTTTTCCTTTCCAATTTTTTTTTTGTGGAAATTGAGACTGAATCGCAACCTGTTTTTTCGTTTATTTTTTTTATAGAAATGGGCTAAGGCTAAGATGGTCAAATAACGCAGATACGCATCGACGTTGCGACCGACGCTGCGTTACCGGTTATTTTCGATGCACACCTACGTCTTTTCAACGCTGAGTTGAAAAGACGCTACGTGGGCATCGGTTCTAAGATGCGCTTTGCGTTTAATGATTTGTATTTTTTACACCGCTATTGTTATTCACCAAAAACTTTTCGTATAAAAAAAGACCACGTGGTTCGAGAGCAACACCCCCCCTCCCCCCATGTGGCTTATCGTGGTCATTTTGCAAACCCCCCCTCCCCCCATATATGACCACGTGGTTTCTGGACGGCCCCTGATAACAAATTTATCAAACTTGTATACAAGTGCGAAAAAACAGAATCGGATTGGCAGCCCCCACAGAAAAATTGTGATTCTCGCTTTGTTTTCGCTTTTGGTTACTGCACAGCTGTATAGAACAAGTTAAAATGCATCATCAAATTCATGGTCTACGTAAGAATCTGGATAGGGGCTATTGTATTTAAACATTTTTTTTTAAATATTGAGATAAATGCAAAGCTGACTATCTTATTCGTAGTTTATGCTGAAAATCTATGCATTATAGGATTTCTTAACCCAGTTATGCATATAACTGCACGGAATACCTACACATATGATGGTCGTGTTTTCCTGAGCAAAACCGAATGAAATGTCTTGTTCCAGGTCGCTCGTTCCTAGGCCGACAGACACCAGTCTCCCTGCACGCCGGCCACACGCGCATTTTCCTCGATTGCACACACCCAGCAAGTGTGGAGTCTTCACCGGAGTCGACGTCCTCTTCCAGGTTCTCTTCTAAACTTGACTTTTGCCGGTCACTCTTGCGGCATAAGCACTACCTGTCCAGTTCACTGTAATCTGCCGTATTTTATCAGCCTACAGATGTCTGCATTTTTGTACACTTGGTACAACTAGTGATTCATGCGTCTGCGCCAGTACTGAGATTTTCATTTTCATTGAGAGAGGTCACGCGATATTTATATTTTATTCTCTCCCGCCAGTACTGGTCTGCGCCATTCATAATTTTTCACCACGTCGCCAAATATTGAGCTCAGTATTTTCTGCACAAACACTCCGAGAATTCGATAGTCTTCATCTTGGCCGTACAGGGCGACTGGACGAATCGACGATGTATAAAGAGCTAGTTTTGTCCGCGTCTGTAGGCTGATGGACTTTAGCTGGCTGCACAAATCATAGAAAGTCCTACTTGCAAACGTAACACGTCTTTTCACCTCGCGGGTCACGTCATTATCACATGTAACGAGTGTTCAAAGATATATGAATTTGTTGTCGATGTCATCCGCAAAACCAAGGAAACATGTAAGACAAGTTGACGATGGCTCCGTTTCTTCGCACACCAGATCTTCGAATTTCACCTTCCAGAGCTATGTGGAATAGCAGATTAGAGAGTATATCGACCTGCTTCTTTTCATCCAACATACCGAGTAGGATGTCTCACCAGATATTCTGACGCTCGATTTAGATCCATCCAGCACGAATCAGCCTAATAAGCTTCGCCGGAAAGTCATGTTCTAGCATTATATGCCACAGTTCGGTTAATTTCACTGGATTGATTGGACTGGATTTCCTTGAATTCTATAGGCCGTTTTAGTATTCCAACGGGGTTTACTTCTGTTCAAAACATAGTGGACAAATCAAGCATCCGAAAGATATTCAATTTGCAAAAAAAAACAGCTAACCGCGGTGGAGGTTGGTATTCGGATTCTGATGGCTTTTCCGCAACCGTGACCTTTAAGTGGTCTTGTTGTGTAGGGGTTATCACGCCTATCTATGGTTTAATACATAATATATAAAAATCTGTCATCTGCGATAACAACAAAAAAACGTTTTTGAACAAATTGGCATCGAATCCTTCGATTTCTGCAATACAGATCAATAGTTTCATTTTGTCCAAAAATGCCACATACAGATTCTCAAAAAAACGGTTCAGATAACTTTGTCAATCAGAAAACCCAAGTCAACTATGGTCCGAGCTCATGACAAACGAAACCCCAAATGTTGCTCTTTTAACTCATTAAACTTTTTTTTGTCTTTATTAAAAGCATTCCAGCCTAAGGCTGGTTCATCTCTGTTCGCAAAAAACTGAAGTGATACTTCATTAGCATGAATAAAGAATAATTTTGTTCTACGAGTGCATTATTGATTCCAGTTACATTTTTTCAGCGTCAGCGTAATGGGATCGTTGCTACTGGTATGTACAAAAATACAATTGAACCAATTTCCTTTACATCAGCTGAAAATGGTTAATATAGCAACCATAAAATACTGCTAGTAAAGTGCCCAATAGTGGTCTCTCCAGCCGTTTTTTTCATTATTACAGTACAATGTAAATATTTTGCTATGAAATTCTATCGGGAGAACCTACCTTACAACCCTATGATTTGATTAGGCTAGATGTACCAGTCGTGTCTATATCACACTAGTGCTTTATATGCCAAATGGCCAATCAAATCACCGCAAACCAAGTTCATATCGATTAACATATTCATATGATACGATAACACATTTGATCTCCAAAACAAGCAAAGCATATTTGTTAAAATTGATTTTGCTTAATATTTGACGTCCTTTGAACCGGTTATCGCACTAGTGGTCCCAATTTGGCCAATCCCATAAGAAAACAATGGGATTTGCCAAATAAGGAACCAAAATTAAGAATAGTGCCACAACTGGTGCATGCGTTCCTATTATGGATTAATCAATTCTGAGGATTATAACAAATTTTATTGTGGTTTTCACAGCTGTTCTAAGGAGCAGGAAGTAAAACCTTTCGATTGATATATAAAGACCACCCTACATGCATTGGAAATGTTATGGAAAGTAAAATTAGATGATTTTTTGCAATTCTATAAAAAATGAACACAAAAGTGTCCATTATAGGAATATTTTGGGAGGTCCACAATAGGGAAGAAGAACGTCCCGAAACGAAACATGAAAATCAAATGAAGTGTCGACTATAGGGAAGCAATTTCCTATTATGGACACCCAGGGGGTCAACTATAGGGCGAATTCAGTCAGACTTTAAAATGTTAATTTCAACGAATAACGTCGTTCATTTAAGTGTTTTATGTATGTATCGTGAAGAGGAGATGCAGAACTTGTTATCAGATATCAAGCAGAATTATTATGTTGAAAGAAACTAAGTAACTTTTTTTGAATTCATATATCATCAGGCTACCACTGACGATTTACAACTCGAAAATATTCTAGATCTGATTAGGAATCGAACCCAGCCACTCTCACCATAGTTCTGTTTTGTAGCCGCCCTGAAGCATCTAATACCCTTTAATAATTTTAGTTACAGTTTTAAAATGTTTTGTTTTTCAAGGTTCTATTATAGTTGATTTCATAAACATTTTTTTATCTCAAATTTTTCCGAGTTTCAAAAAATGTAATCTTTGCTAGAAAAAGGGTAATACCACAGTCTTAATTTCCCGAAACTCTACATTAACATTCATAATACATATAAATCTGATTAATATGGCACTTTTCAATATTCTAGTTTGCAGCACGAACATGAAATCAAAGTCCGACATGACGATTCGATTTGTTCAAAGTAATTCCAGAATGGAAACCATGTTCAAAAGGCAGTCGTGAGTTCTTACAAATCAATAACAATCGGACTTTCCCAATTCAAGAGAGGTCTATGACATTGCACCGCGACGCAGCAACGTGACTTTACTTTCGTGCAGTAGCGACCAGAATTCAAAGGCAAGGGTTTCTCGACCGAACGTCCGGAATACTAATTTAATTTCATGATTGCCTTCACGCAGCAGCAGCAGCTGTTGTGTGTTCGTTGTGGGGCAACATTAATGTATATACGAATCTGTGAATATCACTCTGCTCACTAACAAACCAATACAACTCTCAAAAAAGAGGCGCTTGCCGGAACAGTCTGATCCCAGTCTGCACGAATCGGTCAGTGTCCGCATGATTCGCCCTAGACATGGCTGAAAAGCGATTTCGAAACAATCGCTTCCAAAAAAGAAATAATGTAAAAAATCGTTGAATCTTAAAATAACAGATTATAAGAGGAAGACGAATATCTGGTGTTTATTCCCCTAAGAATGTTTGCTATGTGCGGCAGCCATCAAGTCAAGTGAATTCCGAAAAGGTCACGATATAAAAAATGCCCATCAGAAATGAGTTTACTGCTCTCGCAAGAGGTGATCGTCTCTCGTGAGGAGTTGTATTATGTGGAGCAAAAAACTGCTGATATCGATTTTCGTACATCGAGGCGACTCTTCCTGTCTAGACAGACGACGATGACAGTCGCGAATCAACGCTGAACCGCTGCGACCACAACAATTCCAATTGCATGCCACATGATTGAACTGAAATAACAATAGTTCAATACTATATACATAAATGACTACACACAAAACACACCACTTCCATAAATCACCCAAGGAAGTAGAAGTATCATTCGAAGAGTGCGGTTCTTTCTTGGCATGAATAACAATCAGTGAAAAAGCATGTTCCTCAGCAACTATTGCAACCAGTAGCATGCATACGATGGCGCATTGGCTCACGTTTGAATGAGTTTCCGAAAAATGCCGCACTACGACGAAATTAGCAACGCAGCAAATTGAAAGCGAATTCTGCTAGGGTAAAGTGCCCAATAGTGGACCCCCTAGTAGCGAAATTTTGCTCTTCCTGTCATAAGGAGTCCAAATTTTCAACATATTATTATTATTATTAGCAAAATTAGCAAAATTAGCTTGATATCTAACAACAAGCTCTGCATCCCCTCTTCACGATACATACATAAAACACCCAAATACACGACGTTATTCGTTGAAATTAACATTTTGAAGTCTAACTGAATTTGCCCTATAGTAGACCCCTGGGGGTCCATAATAGGAAATTGCTTCCCTATAGTCGACACTTCATTTGATTTTCATGTCCCGTTTCGGGACGTTCTTCTTCCCTATTATGGACCCCCCAAAATATTCCTATAATGGACACTCTGGTGTTTATTTTTTATAGACTTGTAAAAAATCATCTAATTTTACTTTCCATAGCATTTCCAATGAATGTAATCAAATCATAGGATTGTAAGGTAGGTTCTCCCGATGGAATTTCATATCAACATGTTGACATTGTGCTGTAATATTGCAAAAATGGCTGGAGGGTCCACTATTGGGCACTTTACCCTATATGCCTTGAAAATCACATTCGTATGGTGTACACCCAACCAACAGATGTTAGATTTCCTTACAATTTGGTATAAGAACCTACCAAAATCTGTACAAGAACTGGGCATATGCAAATTGCTAGATTCTCATACAAAAATGGCTTGTGTGTATAGGTATTGTGAGAAAAGCTTGTAATATTGTAAAGTTTTATACTTCCCGTTATTCTAGGTAGAAGTTTTTACGTGGTGTACTACGGAGAAAGATCTACAACGCTGTACTCTAGTTCTTACTATACTTACTTGTTACAAAGTTGGGAGTTATGGTCGGAAGGGTATGGGACGACTATAATTCACTTTTAGATGACCGATCTATTTTTACTGCGTTTTTCGCAGAGCAGATCAATGGAGTTAATTAAACGCAACGCAATCAACCTTAGACTGGTTCAAAGCTTATAACTTCAGAACACTTAATAATCAAGAATTAGGAAGAAACGAATTTAATAGACTTGCTGAAAAGCCAAACGCAATGAAATCATATCTCTGGATAAAAACAAATTCAGAAGAAACAAAAATAAGTCGGAGTATGGTATTTCTCCAGCATAACTTCTGATTAATGTGTAGTTATTGATCAATTCAGTGTATCTTCTGAATCCCTTGACCGATTCCCTCCAAAGTTGAAGCATATATTATTTACCCTTAGCAAACGAATATAGAGGGGGTTAGAAGGTCATTGAGAAGAGGGGGAGCTGGATGCTGTAGAGTGCGATGTCATCCAGTTAAAAACGTTAGATGTAATGTATCAATTCCCCATTCGTTAGTACATGCGAGGTTCTTCGAGTTTTACAATTCCCCGAAAACCAATTGACAAAGCTTTCCAAAAATAGCAAATTTTCGACAATAACATTTGCCAGGAAATAAAATTTTCTAAAATGACTTTTCTCCAGAAAAATGAAATCTTTTCAAAAATGTATTTTTTTCCGAAAACGACATTTCGTAGACAATGACATTTTCCCAAAAATAACATTTTCTATTTGACATACTCCTGTAAACATTTTCTCGAAAATGACATTTCCCCGAAAATTACATTTTCTCTAAGATAACACTTTCTCGGAAATATAATTTTCTAGAATATAATAAGAAATAATTTAGCAAAACCAATGTTTTCAATAGTGAAGTCAGCCTTCTTTTAATCAAATGATGAAGTATCAATAACAAATCACGATAACTCTGTTGACCAACTTGTTTTATCATTTTTATCAAACAGGCAATTCCGGACAAGGCCATGTATATACAACTAGTCTGTGTATATAAAATGACTTAGCTTTTTTTGACAAACTAACGAACGGGTTGATTGATTCAAGTTGATCAAGATTTTCTCACTAATCGATTCGTCTTGCGATACTCTCTGTTTTTTGTATATGTATACATATACTGACCTCACTATCATGGGCCACACATTTATATGAGTCATTCCCATTTGACCAACATGCAAAATGGAGTGACTTATTAAGTTCATTTTGCGTTCATTATAAGACCCGCACAAACATCAGAATTTATTTGTGGAGTTCATTTTGCGTTGGTCTATGCGTACGTTTTAAGGGCTTAGATTTGTATGGCACTTTACGGAGCCACATTCAACCTGTCACAAGACAAGCTGGTTCTGTTCTATTAAATTAAAAAAAAAAGGTTTGTCTACGAAATTTCAGAGATATAATTTTTCAATTTTTCAAAGGCAAAATCATGGAGGGTTCCCTGTAGAATTTTTTTTTTTTTTTTGTATCCTGGTCCAGTCTAAGCGAAGAGCATGAAAATTTGGTCTAAGTGGTATATGGACAGCCCCATTCGTATTTCGACCTCAACTGTAAGGCCGTCTTCAGTGGCTCGTACTTGACCCGACTTGAGTAATACATACATATACAGACACGCACACAAAAACTTCACTTACGTCAAGCTGAGTCGATTAGTGCAGACATATTGTATAGACTGTTCCAGAAGTTATAAGTACACTTGTTTTTGATATGGGAAGATCCATTAATTACGTAACGCAAAAATTGACCTTTTTCCAAGCCTCCCCCCTATGTCACATTTTTTGTATGAATCGTTGAGATTTTTTGTATGGATTCTCACACTTCGGACAAGCCCCGTCCCCTCCCCCCTCTAATTTAAGTAATTTATGGATGCTCCTTAATTCGAACTTTTTTTTTTAATTTTGAACAAGATTTTTTTCAACGTATTTAGTTTATCTTGTCTGCTTTTTTCTAGTGTCGAGTTTTGCAGATTTTCTGAAATATAAGTAATGTTTTAGGATTTTTTACTTCGCAAAGTTTTCAGGTGTTTACAGCAATATGTGATGAGAGTAATGAAGTACTGGTGTTAAGAGTGCTACCGTCGAGTCGGTCACCCTAGAACAACCGATTCTACCGCTTGACTGATTCACTACCAATGTGTCACCGCGGTGGGCTGTCAACAGTGGAATGACGAACGAAAACACAATTAAGAAACGTGGGAGAAAGATATCAATATTAAACTTAAACTATTGATTTATTTAACTTAATCTACTTGGTCACTTAACTAGTTTCCTAAACCTAAATTAAAGCTAGTGAAGGACTAATTAATAACCTCGAAGTTAGGCAGTAAACAAAGGACATACATGTTTGGAGGGCCACTGAAATGTAAGTTCTACCTAAAATCTAATTACCCTACACTACAGTCAATCATTATTTTGCAGTTTTGAAGCAATAAAATTTCGCTACAGAAATCAGTGTGCGCCTTTCGTTTCTGTCGTCAACAAACTTCAAAAATTTCATGGCGAGTCAGCAATCTGCCGGCAAGAAGGATGGATGCGCTGGTTGCAACAGACCGGATGAAGCGGACAATATGGTCCAATGCGATTCGTGCGATGTGTGGTGGCACTTCAGTTGTGCTGGCGTATCAGGATCGATTACCGATCGTTCGTGGGTGTGTACCCGGTGCCAGCGGTGCCTCTCTCGTCCCTCATCAAAGGTTAGTGTCGCCAGTCGATCTTCGGTGAACTTAGCAGAGGGTATGGCACGTCTGCAGGAACGACACGAATTGGAAAGACAGCGAGTAGAAATAGAATTAGAAAAGAAATACATTCACGAGCAACGGAAGCTGCTGGAAGCTTCAATTGCGGCCGAAGAGGAGAGACGAAGCCAGGTGAGTCGTACAGATAGCCGAACGAGGGTCCGAGATTGGATCGAAAGCGCGGATCCGGAAGCAAGCGCAGCAGAAAGTCAATTGCCAGCCGCTCAAACGATTCAGCAGCAAATCTCCAATCAAAACCATACTGATTCAAACGCAGCAGGTGCTAATAAGGAGCTACCTTCGGGGCTTCCGTCAGGTTTGGACATCCAACCACACAGTTCTCCCCTTCGAGACAAAAGACAGCTACAGCATGGCTTTGCGTAGACACCAGTGTCTTCAACGTAGAATGGAGAAGAACCCGACATTACGGGAAAACATCAGCCGCCAAATACAGGAATACGTAGAGAAAGGCTACGCTCATCGGGCGACGCCCGCCGATCTGGAGAACGCGAATCCCAGGAGAGTCTGGTTCTTACCGTTGGGAGCAGTTACGAATCCGCACAAACCTGGGAAAGTGCGGCTTGTATGGGATGCGGCAGCAAAAGTTTCCGGTGTATCGCTGAATAGCGCATTGCTTAAAGGGCCGGACCAGTTGACGCTTCTACCAACCGTAATGTTTCGTTTCCGTCTGTACGCCGTGGCAGTTAGTGCGGATATAGAGCAAATGTTCCATCAATTGGGTATTCTACCAGCTGATAGGAATTCATTGCGCTTCCTATGGAGCGAAACGTCAGATAAACCAGCAGAGATCTATCTCATGGACGTTGCTACGTTCGGTGCAACGTGTTCGCCTGCATCCGCGCAGTACGTCAAGAACCTAAATGCTAAAGAACACATTCTGCAATATCCTAGGGCTGTCGAAGGAATACTGAAAAGCCATTATGTCGACGACTACCTCGACAGTTTTGGTACTGAAAGTGAAGCCGTGAACACATCAACAGAGGTTCGATTAGTTCATCACAATGGTGGATTCCATCTACGGAATTGGAGGTCGAACAGTGAGAAGGTCGTGAAGGAACTAGGGAATTCAGCCACAATAGACAGCAAAAACCTATGCCTAGAATCTGGCGAACGAGTGGACCGTGTGCTTGGAATGTTATGGTCATCAAGTTCGGATGCATTAAGCTTCTCCACCCGCCTGAGTGAGGAGGTGAGGAATCTACTGGACGACGGTTCTCGGCCGACGAAACGGCAAGTACTGCGGTGCGTCATGTCATTGTTTGATCCTCTGGGATTACTCGCGCTATTTATCATTCACGGGAAAGTGTTGATCCAGGAATTGTGGCGTGCTCAAACCGAGTGGGATGAAGCAGTAAGTGACGATGTATTCGAACAGTGGAATCGCTGGATTGGGATGATCGAGTTCATAGCAACCGTAAAAATTCCTAGATGCTATTTTTCCCAAGCTACCATCCAAACGTATAAAAATGCTCAGCTTCACGTCTTTGTCGACGCTAGCGAGATTGCTTACGCGTGCGCCGTGTACATTCGAACTTACGTTGAAAATGGAATGTTCAATTGTGCTTTGATCTCTGGTAAGGCCAAGGTGGCTCCGCTCAAACCGATGTCTATACCAAGATTGGGCTGCAAGGATGCGTACTTGGTGCGCGACTACTCAAGTTTGTCCAAGACAATCACCCAGTTGTATTCTCCAAAAGATTCCTTTGGACGGACTCTACTACAGCCAGGTCCTGGATCAGATCGGATCCACGACGCTATAAACCCTTCGTAGCTCATCGTGTAGGAGAAATATTAGAAATCACGGATGTCAGTGAATGGCGATGGGTGCCGTCCAAATTGAACCCAGCAGACGAGGCTACCAAATGGGGTCGAGGACCCTATTTTAGCCCTGATAGTCAATGGTTCCATGGACCACGATTCCTGCGTTTACCGGAAGGAGAGTGGCCGAAAGCAACCGACTCAGTGGAAGCAACAAACGAAGACACGAGAACATCGGTGATGCTACATTTCGTGTTCCAGCCAATTTTAGATTTTGAACGATTTTCGTCGTGGAAGAAGATCATGCGAACCATGGCCTACGTCTTACGCTTTCTTCGCAACATCGCTAAGCCCAAGCGAAGAAATCTAGAAGCACTCACACAAGAAGAGCTGAGTGATGCACAATGTGCAATTTTGAAAATCGTACAGCGAGAGTGTTATCCCGAAGAAATGGCAATCCTCGAATCAAAAGGGTCCTCGAATAACAATCAAGTGGCTATCGACCGGAAAAGCAGTCTGTTCAAATTAATGTCTGCAATGGATGAAACCGGTTTAGTACGGCAACGGAGCCGAATAATAGCTACAAAGGAAATAGCCTATGATACTCGATTCCCGATAATCTTGCCATCGAAACACCGAGCAGTGAGTCTGCTGATAGAAGATTATCATCGTCGATACCTCCATGCCAACAACGAAACGATCGTTAACGAACTCCGCCAGCGTTATAATATTCCGAAACTACGTCAACTTGTGAAGAATATCGCCTACAAGTGTCAGCTTTGCAGGATCCGCAAAGCTCGTCCTAGCTATCCACCGATGGCTACACTACCTCCGGCTCGTTTGGCAACGAATGTTCGTCCGTTCAGCTATGTGGGTGTGGATTATTTTGGTCCGCTTCTTACGAAAGTTGGTCGGTCGAATGTGAAGAGGTGGATCGCACTCTTTACATGTCTCACCGTCCGAGCAGTGCACCTTGAGATCGCGTACAGTTTGTCAACGGCTTCCTGTATCTCCTGTGTCCGTCGATTCATCGGTCGCCGTGGATCGCCACTTGAAATAATTAGCGATAACGGAACTAATTTCCAAGGAGCTGAGCGCATTCTTCGTGAACAAATAGACAGAGAACTGGCCGTGACGTTCACGAATACGACAACGAAGTGGAGCTTCATTCCTCCAGGAGCTCCGCATATGGGGGGTGCTTGGGAGAGGTTAGTGCAGTCTGTTAAATTGGCTATGAAAGACGCCTACGCAGAAGGAAAACTGAGCGATGAGGAATTGCAAATGCTGGTTGTCGAAATAGAGAGTATTGTCAACTCGAGGCCACTGACATACTTACCGCTAGACTCTGAGGAGTCCGAGGCTTTGACCCCTAATCATTTCCTTCTGGGAAACTCTAGTGGAGCGAAACCAGCTGGGGTCAACATAGTTGATTCACGAAAGAACTTGCGAGACACGTGGGAAGTAATACAACGTCAGCTGGACAAATTCTGGGAACGATTCTTGGTGGAGTATTTGCCAGTCATTAGAAGACAACCAAAATGGTTCAGCGAAACTAGGTCCTTGAGGGTCGGAGATCTTGTACTGGTTGTAGATGCTGGCAAGCGTAGTGAATGGGTACGAGGCAAGGTATTGCAGGTCTTCGAAGGAGCTGATGGCCGAGTCCGTCAAGCCGCCATTCAAACACGCCAAGGTGTGTTCAGACGTCCAACAACAAGGCTGGCAGTACTCGACGTAGATGGTCAAGGTGCTGTCCTAGGAGACGTAGGGAAGCACCGGGGGGAGACTGTTAAGAGTGCTACCGTCGAGTCGGTCACCCTAGAACAACCGATTCTACCGCTTGACTGATTCACTACCAATGTGTCACCACGGTGGGCTGTCAACAGTGGAATGACGAACGAAAACACAATTAAGAAACGTGGGAGAAAGATATCAATATTAAACTTAAACTATTGATTTATTTAACTTAATCTACTTGGTCACTTAACTAGTTTCCTAAACCTAAATTAAAGCTAGTGAAGGACTAATTAATAACCTCGAAGTTAGGCAGTAAACAAAGGACATACATGTTTGGAGGGCCACTGAAATGTAAGTTCTACCTAAAATCTAATTACCCTACACTACAGTCAATCATTATTTTGCAGTTTTGAAGCAATAAAATTTCGCTACAGAAATCAGTGTGCGCCTTTCGTTTCTGTCGTCAACAACTGGTTTATTGCCAAAATTGTAATAGAATGAAAGGTACTATAAAAGGAAATGGAATATATAGGCAGGTGGTCGTTTGTAACTTCCCGGTCATATTAGGATCAGAAACAAGTTGGGACGCGAGTATAAACAGTGAGGAAGTTTTTGGAAATAGATTTAACGTATTTAGAGATGATCGCGATAAATTACTATCTGATAAGAAATCGGATGGTGGGGCACTGATTGCAGTTAGTGTGGATTATGAATCCGAACAAATTGCATCCATCAAATGTAAGGGTACAATCAAAATTAATTGCTTTTTTCCGGGAATTAAACCACCCGACTTGGACATTGATTTACAATGTTGTGAAAACTCATATCTGAATATGTACATTATGCGGAAGATATTGATTTAAAAAATGTATTGGAGGTAACTACTTTCCCTTCGATGGAACTCGAATCCACGACCCTACAGTACGCTGGACTGGTGCTTTAACCAACTAAGCTATGAAGGACCTCCGTCGGAATTCGATCATGTCTGAGTCAAGTCAACAATAAGTAATCAGGTTCACATCTTTGCTGCAATATATTTTCCGCTTGAAAATGCCAAGAAAGAGTCATATGATATTTTTTTAATATTGCGAAACAAATTATTTTAAAATACAGCCCAGAGACAAATATCCACATTTATGATGATTTCAATCAACGCTCTGTTAACTTTATAGTAGGTGACGAAAATGACTCTTTGTTGATACCAATTGTTGGAGACAATGAAACACTTCAATCCCTTTTCGATCATAGCTAGGCCTCAGTCAAATTAATACCATGAAAAATAAAAATACCTAATTGCTATATTAGATTTACTCTTCACAAACATGACTGATGATTTCTGTGTGACTGAGGCGCTTACTCCATTATGGAAGAATGAAACATTTCATACCGCGATAGAATTCTCCATTTTCATACATAATAACACAGAGATTCATGTTGACAATTTATTTGAACGAAGCTTTGATTTCAGAAAAGCTAACTATGGACTTATGAAAAGCAACTTGAATAATATTGATTGGAAAACTCTCATTGCTAACTTAGCTGTTGATCAGGCTACCAATGTATTCTATCAAACCTTATACAATATTTTTGAGGAGACTAAAACCATAAAATAATCAATCTCAAAAACAGAAATAAAAAGGCTCATAAAATAACAAAATTGAAAGTAATATCAAGTCAGACCCGAAATCTTTTTTCAGTTATGTAAAAATCAAACAAAAATCTAACAACTTTCCATCAAAAATGCTGTTGGATGGCAGGGTAGGTAATAATTCCGAAGACATCTGATTTCTTCTCTTATCTTCCAGAACCGATGAAAGACATTGTGGTAGATAATATATCTCCTAATGAAATCCTGTACGGACTTAGATCCCTCTAAAGGTTCTGGATCAGATGGCATACCGCCGGTACTCCTGAAGTCACTTTCTAAAGAACTAAACCTTTATTTTGGTTATTCAATTCATCACTGAAATCCAACTATATATTTGGAAAGAATCATTTTTGGTTCCAATATATAAAAATGGTAAAAAATCAGATATCAAAAACTATCGTGGGATTGCCATTTTATCCTGTATCCCAAAATTATTTGAATCTATTATTAATGACAAAATATTTTCTCAAATCAAATGTTTAATAACTTGCAATCAACATGTTTTTTCAAAGGACGATCAACGGTCACTAATTTAGTGCAATTTGTTTCATTATCTATTAACGCCATGGACAGAGGGCATTATGTTGAAACATTATACACAGACTTCAGCAAGCCATTTGATAGAGTTGATATTGATCTATTACTTTTTAAATTAGATAGACTTGGTTTCAATCCGAGATTACTAAACCGGGTCCAGTCATACCTGTCCGGTAGAACACAGAGAGTTAGATTTCAGAATAGTGTATCCACAAAACTAGTCGACTTCTGGGACCCATCTTGGTACTTTGTTATTCATTTTGTCGTAAATGATGTAGAACGTGTTTTAACACACCTCAATGTCTTAATTTATGCAGGTGATATGAAACTGTTTCTGGAGATTTGTAATTATATTGATCTTGTTGTATTCCAAAGTGAAATAGATATTTTCCCCAATTGGTGTAAAAAAAACTTGCTTGAATTAAATGTGAAAAAATGTATCTATATCTCGTTTACAAGAAAATAAGCAGTTGAACCTACACTTGTTTATCTGGATGGGAATCAAGTGGAGAGGTGCAATCAGGTCAGAGACTTAGGAGTAATTTTTGCCTCTAAGATGTGTTTAATGACCATTACAATAGCATTATCTATAAGGCCAGTGACAAACTTGGATTCATAAAAAGATTCAGTTACAATTTCAATGGTCCATACACAATCAAGACATTATATATCTCATATGTAAGGCCCCACCTGGAATATTGTAGTATAGTGTGGGCTCCATATCAAGAAACGCATATAAACCGTATAGAGTCTGTTCAAAAACAGTTTTTACTTTTTGCTCTTCGTAAGCTGGGTTGGATGTGTTTTCTTCTGCCGTCTTATGAATCTCGATGCATGTTGATCAATCTATTTAGGGTCTGTCTCAATTCGATAATTAAAATGAAATTAAACTTAAAAGTGACATTTCAATAATTATCAAATAACCCTGCTCGCAGAGCAAGATTACTTTTGACAGATATCGAATCATTTTCCATCGATGTTCTATTGGAATTGCTGGGTAGCACCAGCCATTCTTATAACGGGGTGATTTTTTAATTTTCGAACTGTCACTTTTAAGTTTAATTCTCCAAATGAGACAGACCCTTAGTCTCAAGAAAAGAGGAGGATATGACATGGACCATGGTAGCCTTTATTAACGATGTTGTATCACAGAAAGTAGACAGTACAGTTGTTCTTGAAAATCTTAATTTTTATGCTCCCACTCGTCAATTAAGGAATCGATATCTGTTTTATATTAATAACCAAAGAACTAACTATGGGCCTATTAATAGAATGATGTCCTGTCATAATAGCTTTTATGAATCAGATGACCTAACAATGAATAGGTATGTGCAAAAAAAACTTTCTTCTCTAGATTTTCGAGGTAATGACTGATGCAAAATAGGCATTTAACATTATACAGTAATATAAGTTATATATAATGCAAAATTGTTAATTTGGTCTACGTATTGTTTGAGGACAAATAAATAAAATAAACAACACAGTGATTTCAAGTGATTTCTTCATATTTCTCATCAATATCCACTAAATCCATCACATATGGTCATTATACTAAAAACTAAAAATATTGTAACAGAAAGAGAATTACATGCATTCGAAATTCTCAGGGTGCCACTCCAGAAACGTAAAATAAATATTAGACCTTCGTTTTCACTTATTTAACATGTTTTTTGCTTTATTTAATCAATGTTGGCTTATGACTAGGATTCTTAATGAACCCCAACATAAACCGAACGTCAAAGTAATTTGATCTTTTTGCCACACTGATATCAATTTATTAAAATTTTCCTAGAAAAAAATTTACATTTTTTCGAGGTTTTCTAATCTTCGCAACATATTTGCAACCACTTGCTATACACTTCCAATGAAAATTAAACTGATCTAATAGCTCTACGTTTTTACTAGGTGATTTTTCAAAAAAGGCACTCTAAAAATGATCAATTTGTGAAGACCAATTTTTCGGACCCAAAATAGAAGCTAATTATTTCCTAAATTTGACGCAAACTATCCGGAGAAATTACATCACATTTATTAAATGGATATTATCTATAGGATCAGGATGTAACAAAATTTTCATGGAACATTACATTATGTCATATGCATTCCAATTTGCCGACTATTTTTTAGTGTTCTAATAGTTTTGTTTGCTAGTAGCATTTACGTACACTGGGGCTACTTTTTACGCAGGTCACATTTCACGCGGATTTTGGAATTTAGGGATTTTTAGGGTTTTGTGAGATTTACGCCGATTTTCGATGAAGTCGTTTTTTACGCGGTTTTCGGGATTTACGCATTTTTTTATGCGGATTTTGAAATTAACGCGGTTTTCGGGGTTTGTTTTTAGGCGGAACGTATCCCCTGCGTAAAAACTTACTCCAGTGTACACTTAGTATACGAGAAAGACTAAACGTTAAGGCTTACAAGAAGTTACAGTTTAACTAATCTACTTTTCATGGAGCATTCCGACGAAAATCGTTGGTTATTAAGCTATGTATGTAATTTAACATTAATCAACCAATACCGCACTTCAAATTTGTTTTAAATAGCTCATAATGTTCTGATAACGTGGCTGATATAATTTACTAAGAAAAAGAGATTTCGCAAAGATGTCGTGCTCATAATGTTCTGATAACGTGGCTGATATAATTTACTAAGAAAAAGCGCTTGAACGTGCTGAACTCATTTTGTAATAACAGACATTCATTATCCAACCATGACACATCGAGACACTTACCTTTTCCAAGTTTTTTTTTGCTATCCTTTCCGCCTTCCTTCTTGTTAATAGTGCTACAGAAAGGCGTGATACACTTTTATTCTTATCAGCTGTCACAGATAAGTTTACCACTAAATGAAAAGTTTGGATACAAACAAATGATGACACACGATACACCAAAACAACCGGACACACAAATGTAGAGAGGCACAAGTTGAATTATTCTTCAGTCCACTGGAATCCGCTATGCTACATATAGGTAGTAGGTATCCTTCAAAGCAGAATTATTTTTGATTAAAACGCACTCCTTTGCTCTCTCGCACACTATCATATATCAGAAGAGGCACAGTGATTTATCAGACTGGTTTTGCTTCCCTATCGTTTTGACCGTGGACTATCGACATTAGGATATCAACATTAGCACAGAGATATTTCCTCCTAGTTCTGCGCCTGTCACACTTCGAAAATCATTGCACATACTTCCGTCACAGACTTATGAATTTCAGCACCCGGTGTTGGTCCAGCCAGACGTCAAGGTCAGCTTTCGGCAGATTTTCCCAGCCCTGGAATTGCACTGAACACATCCCCAAAACTGAAAACTTATATGAGCAACTATTGTTTGTTCTGAAAACGCCTTATCATAGAAACGGTAAAAATCAAATCCATCAGAACTGTGTGGAAAAGAACCCTTCACAGAATTAACACAAATTCGAAGAAACGTACATCCGACAATCGCAAGGTAAGCACAAAAACTGAACCCAAACGAAATGAAAAGTTGGTTTATGTTGCGATCTCCTCATCAAGTGTTGCTTTGGTGTGTACTCTCGTGTCGATGGTTCTCTCTTACTCCGGCGTAAAATTCACTCAAAAGAAGAGAATTCTCTTTGAATGATTGAATTAAAAAGAGTAACTGAGAGATATTGCTGAGAACAAGTGAGAATGCCATGTGCGACGGAAAGACGATTCTTTTGATGCATGCATGCATGGTTCCTCAGATAATGCTGCTGCTTTGCAGTTGCATTGCGGCATACGCTCGTAAACAAATCAACAGCCAGAATGAATCATATTTTCAGCCAAAGAGCCAGCATCTCTCGTGCATGCTAACTGCTTGTTCGTACGACAAGCAAACTTTTCACACACAGGTCCATTCATACTGTCGTTATGGGTTGCGAGATATCAGCATGGTTGTTTGACTCATGTTTATCTCCAGGCTTTCGCGCCACACGCATGCGCTTTTGGCAAATTTGGGTTGGCGTGTCGATGAAATCATATGTTTTAGCAATGTCCTAACGTCACTTAGCCGTCTACAAGCACGATTGATAGAAGAGTAACTGTTCTTCTGCAGCTATTCTCATTCCATTTTTACCTTCCTCGTGCAACAAAGTTGTAACGACAGGCTATAACATCAGTCCAAAAACATCACTTTTGATAGAGCCCTCGGGGACTTAGGGATCGTATAAGCATATTTTCCGGGCTCCCCAATGTAATTTTTTTTCCGAGCAAATTATTTTGTGTTTATATGGAGCGTAAGAAAATGACAGACCCCATCCCCCAATAAGTTCTTACGTAATTAGTGTACGACCCCTTATAGTATTATTTACCGATCGACTCAGCTTTGCGAACTGAAAATTGGCCCGATTATTAGAAAATTATTGTTTAATAAAATTAAAATCGAAAAAAGAACATGTTTTTCAAAAGATGCAAACACATGTAAATTTGTGGAAATAATAGGATATATCCCCATTTATGACCTGCATTTATGACCTTTCGAACGCTTTTTTTATTAAATTTATTTTGTTATGCACGAGTAATTTTTCATCACTGCTAGGAGAATTAATCTGGGTTTTTCACTAAGCATTGTAGTATGCTTGTGTAAAATTGTAATAGTCTTAAGAAACATTTTATCTGTTGGAAATTGTAATTTCTGTTGATATAAAAGAAGAGGAGGTTTTGCGCCCGCTTGAGGAAGGGATTTTGCTCTACTCAAGCGGGCTTTTCCCTGCTCCAAATAAAGAATAAAGAATAAAGAATATGCTTGCGATAAGCTCTTTTCGGAAATTTAAAGCATATCATTTGAAAATTGACACTTGAACTGATAGCCATTTATTTATTTTAATTAATTATTCGTAAACTGCATAAGGTCGCGAAAAAAATTTCAACTAATCTTAAAAAATGCCGTTTGCTGAAATTTATTGATCTATCTATATGCAGTTATACGTCGATATAGCTAAACTATTCTTTTCGTCACATTATATCGGGTTAAATAATATTGAATAAAAAAATGTTTTATTTATTGGTCGAAAATTATGTATAGTTGCCCAAAATATTCAAAAAACATATATAACCAGCTGTTAAGGGGCTAGTCTCGCCAAAAATTAGTTTATCAGCCGATTGCCATGAAATATTCTGAAAATGAGCTACTATGAACTATGTAAGCTTTGAATATGTATAACTATGTCACTGCAATTCTTGAATATAGTCCAATACTGGAACTTTTTTCATAAATAAACTCATAAGATTTTGTACACGTCCTTAACCAACATTTTTCAGCCTGCAATCTATCCCAGCAAAAAAAACGCCCATTTTATTGCCCCATTTTTGACGCCTCTAACTATTACAAAAATCGAAAGCAAAAAATCAAAAAAGTGCTGCAGTAGGAACCGACCTGAACAATGAGATTGATGCTCTCCCAAAATCTGACGAATATCAGTCCAAAATTAGATTTAAGCGCTTTTCTTTTTTTTTTTGTTTATTGGACAGTTTACCTCTATTAGTCGGATAATCGAAAATGTTGATGTAGGAGTTAATAACCAATACGAAATGTTGACGCGAAAGGCCAAATCAGTATTTTCATAAGATGTGAAATGTAGAGTTGAATGCGCAAGATTTATTTGCTCACGTCCTGTTCCCTCGGCTGTATTTTCCAAACTACTGGAAATTTCTCTGGAAATGAAAGTTTACTGGAAACTCACACAGTGTAAATAACATGCTGAAGTCGGTTTCCACAAAATTTTGTTAAAATGAGCCCAGGACACGAAATGTCATCGACTTTTGGAAGTGTACCCGGCCTTGCTCGAAAGTGCCAGTATAATTCGCAGTTTTTCCCCATGAATGAATAAACCAATTGGTTAACAGGATGATTGTGTTTTCTTATTGATACTTCATCATTTGATTAAAAGAAGGCAGATTTCATTTGAAAACATTGACTGATTTTGAAGAAGGGATCAAACCCATAATCGCCTTATTCCGGGCAAATGTCTATTTTTAAAAAAGGAAAAACATCCACCGATGCCTTATTCCGGGCAAACGTTTATTTTTAAAGGAGGGATCACATTCACCACCCAGGAGGAAACACATTACCCAATGCTTTTCACTGGTTAAACCATGATTTCGTTGAAGGATTGAGTTGATCGATAACTAAACAATACCTCTCCCCCACGCACTCCCCTTTTTCATTTCTAACCCACTATCAGGAGGCACGTTCTCCTCAATTTGGGAGATTTGTGCCACCGCCTTCACTGGCCTTTCTCATCATTTACCAGACGGAAAAGGAAGTGAAAAGGGGAAAGGAAGAGGAAGTGAAGTTGGAAAGGAGAATGGAACAGGTTTCTGGAGAAGAAGGATACAATCAATAATACATACATACGATGCATTTTGTAAAACGCAATGAAACGCGAAGCATAAAATATACTGGATAAGTCACACAATGCAAATGCATATGATATACCATTTATAGGAAAGCCAATTATGTAGACTCACACGCATTAAGCTAGGGACTAAAGAGAGGTGTCACAAAAACATTGAGGACGTAACAATGGACGAACGTCAAAGACGAAACACAGAGTGCACTGTAAAAAAACGCATAATGCGAATCCATATAGGTGACAATTTTTTTTTTCAATTTCGTTTATTTGGTAGGCTCAGGCGTGTATAACACTTTACGGAGCCATTGTTCTTTGTGATATATACAATGAATATCATTTTATTATACGGTTAGTAAGAGGGTGTAGAAGCCAGCGTACTCGTGGTGACTCGAGGTTAGTTTACAATGTTTAAGGATGGACTGGGCTTAGGATTTGGTATCAGGAAATTTCAGCTTCTCATCCGGGCATTTGGCGTCAGTGACGATGTGGCGTGTCGTCGTGCTCGAGGAATGGTTCAACTGGGAGCATCTTCCGGATGGCAAGAGCTATGGAGCTCTACGGAACAAAAAGGCAGAGACAGAACAAAAAAAAACTTTAAAGAAAGAAAAAAAAACAAAATGTTAGATTTTGATGTCAGAAGCACAAAGAAAACTATAAATGGCCTGCATATAGACAACATCACGATCTCCCAAAACACCGCGAACTTCCCTGAAGGGTTGTTTACCTCGGGCCACAAGGGTATCCAATAATTGCTCTCTGGAGGCGTCATTTTCCGAGCAGGACCAAACTACGTGATCGATGTCATCATAATCGGCTCCGCACCTACATAAGTTGCTATCGACAAGGTTTATTCTGTACAGATGTGCGTTTAGTGAATGGTGATTAGACATAAGTCTCGACATCACGCGAATGAAGCCTCGACTTAAGTCCTCACCTCTGAACCACGCTCGCCCATAAACTTTTGGAACTATGGAAAATAGCCACCGTCCAAGTTCGTTGTGTGTCCAATTTCTTTGCCAACTTTAAAGAGTACTCTGACGGACTAATGGGAAAAACTCGTTGCTCGAGTATTGTCTATCATAAACTTCACCTTCCTGTGCGCCCAGCCAGCGAGTCTGCCTTCTCATTGCCGTAGATTGAGCAGTGAGATGGGACCCAAAAGAAAGGTAATCTTGAATGATCTTTCGACCAAAACACGCATCTGCTCTCTTATGTTTGTAAGAAAGTAAAATGCGTGCTTAACAGGTTTCATCGACCGGAGTGCCTCGATAGAACTAAGACTATTCGAGAAGATGAAATAATGGTCTACGGGCTGATTGGAAATTATCCCCAAAGCGAAGTTAATTGCTGCCAGCTCAGCAACAGACCGTGTGGGACCGAAATCCGTACAGTACCAAAATCCGTCCACCTCATGAGATATCAATAAATTAAAGAGGGATAAAGGTAATTAATGTAGAAATAATTTATCTTATCCTGTTCAGATACTTGGCAGTAAGCTTTTAGAGCATAGAAATGGAAAGAAGGCTTTGAAATTAAAACAACAAAAACCAAAACAAATCGCCACCTAGCAAACGCGGAGTTTTTGACGCCATTTTGTTTTTGGATGGAGCATAATTTCACCAAAAGTAACTGTGTTTTAATTGCTAATCGCGAATCATTATATAAGATAAGCGGAATATAAATCAAAAGGATCGCTTCTGAAGGTGCGTATCGAACTATTTACAGTGGTAGTTTAGTCAATCAGATTGTTTGAATTTGAATATTTAGTTAAAAATTAGCTGTACGGATTTTGATCCTTTGATTCGAAATCTGTCCACGGTGGACGTAGGAGTAGGTGCTTTTATTCATTATTTTATCATGTTTTTAGTATTTTTTAATGAGTAAATGTGAAACTCTTCAAAAGTAAAAGCCTTCATGCTCCTGTGTCAATGACAAACGTTTTATTTACATTAGATTTCTATTTTCTAATGACTTTTTCGTATACTAGGGTGCTTAAGTGTACGGATTTCGATGCCCCACGGTAAACCGAGCACGGTTCCTGAAGTTTTCGGAAGGTGGTTGAAGTTACATTGAAAACACCGAAGCCAGTGGATCCGTTAATGCGAGAACCATCAGTGAAATATCTGTTGTTGCAATTGACATGTTCATATTTTTCTGAAAAAAAGAGGGAATAGATATTTGTCGAAGATGATCTGGTATTCCTTGAATAGCGTATTTCATGGACAGATCGTATTCAATTCGTATTCGTTGGTGAAGTGAACTCGAGGTGGATTATAAGACGGAAGACAAAGATCTGAAGAAATGTAGTTGAGATAGACTCTAAGGAATCTTGAACGACAAGTCAGTTCAAGCATTTTATCGAAGTTATCTAAGACAGCTACTGAGAGGAAGCAGAAAGAGCCATACTCTAAAACAGAGAGAATAGTGGTTCTATAGAGTTTGATTAGATCTTCCGGGTGAGCACCTCACCAGGTTCCGGAGATAGAACGTAGAAAATGGATCCTTTTCCAGCATTTTTGTATCAAACACTCAAAATGGAGTTTCCAAGTACATTTAGAATCAAACACGACCCCAAGGTATTTAGAAGATAAAGATTGGTTGATGTCATCATTCAACAGCTTGAGTTTCAGTTGAGCTGGGTACCGCTTCCTAGTAAACACAACCAACTGAGTTTTTTGCGGTGAAAACTCGATCCCCAAATGTCTGGCCCAAACAGTCAGATTATCTAGGGTACTTTGCAATGGTCCTTGCAAGACAGCTGCACATGGACCTCTTAGAGAGACCACGGCATCATCTGCAAGTTGTCTGAGCGTGCATTGTCCTTCCAAACAATTGTCAATATCTTTAACAAAAAAAAAAAAAAAATCTAAAGCAAGGGACTTAAACATGATCCTTGGGGAAGGCCCATGTAGCTATTTCTGGAAGTTGTCAGAGTGTGAAGTTCATTTGTTTTTCTGACAACAAATTGTACAAGAAATTGTTCAAAATAACGGGTAATCCATTACTGTGCAGATTGTCTGACAGTACTTCTATAGAAACTGAATCAAAAGCGCCCTTAATATCCAATAATACTGAAGCCAATTGCTCTTTGTGCGCAAAGGCCAGCTGAATATCTGAAGAGAGCAACGGTAGACAATCGTTTGTTCCTTTACCTTTTCGAAAACCAAACTGAGTATTTGAGAGTAATGCATTTTGTTCGACCAAATGGTCGACTCTTGAAAGGATCATTCTTTCCAATAACATTCTCATGCATGATAGCATGGCAATTGGTCGGTATGAATTGTGATTAGACGCTGGTTTCCCAGGCTTTTGAATAGCTATTACTTTGACCTGTCGCCATTCAGGTGGCACAATGTTGTACTCCATAAAACAGTTGTACAGGTCAAGTAATCGTCTTTTTGCGATATCTGGGAGGCTTTTTAAGAAGATTGAATTTGATGTTATCGCATCCTGGAGCAGAGTTATTCGATGAAAGAAGAGACATAGAAAGTTCCAGCATTGTGAATGGTCCACCCAAAGAACCGGGATCAGTGACTGATTCTCGAAATAGCGGTTCTGCTGGTACGGAATCTGGGCAGACCTTTTTTGCGAAGTTGAATATCCATCGATTGGAGTATTCTTCACTCTCATTGGTGGAAATGCGGTTCCGCATGTTGCGAGCCGTTTTCCAAAGTGTTGTCATTGAGGTTTCTCGTGATAGTCCCTCGACAAAACGTCGCCAGTAGCTACGTTTTTTGCCTTGAGAAGATTTTGAGTTTTCTTTCGAGCCTCAAATACTCTTCAAAAGCTCGGACCTTCCGTGTTTACGGAAGGCCTTGAAACATCAGATTTCTCGGAATACAACTTAGTACATTCATCATCCCATCCAGGAGTGGCTGGTCTTCTGATGACAGATGTACTTGGAACGCGTCGTTTCTGAGCTTCTAGTGCGCTTTTTTGAATCAACTCAATATGGAATCGAAATTCATCCAAAGGTGGAAGAGTATCAGTTGAGTCAATACCAATTTTTACCGCCGATGCAAATTTTTGCCAGTCAATGTTCTTCGTGAGATCGAAAGGAACATTACCTGGCTCAGATTGTTGATAGCCACTCTTAATTGTGGTGACTATCGGCATATGGTCACTACCATGGAGATCTTGAATTACCTTCCACGTGCAATCTAATGATAGTGAATTTGAACATAAAGACAGATCAATACGGCTTTGTTGACCATTTGGTCCTATTCGAGTTACTTCACCAGTGTTCAAAATATTCAAATTGAAATCGTCACACAAATAATAGAAAATAGGCGCTCTATAATCGTCATACGTTTCGTCCCATCCAATACCATGTGCGTTCATATCACCCAATATCAATACTGGAGATGATAGGAGGGAGACTGCGCTCCAAAAATGTCGACGATTAATAGAGGCATTTGGAGGAATGTACACTGAAGCTATGCAAAGATCTTTATTCTTCACATTTACTTGGCATGCGACGATTTCTAAACCAGGGAACAGTCGGAATGGGAATTCTGTAGAAGGAGTAGAATTTTTGATCCCCAAAGAACGCCACCATAATGATCATCCCGATCTTGGCGAATAATATTAAAATCGTGGAAGTTGATTTCATCTTCAGAAGAAAGCCATGTTTCACAGAGTGCAAATATATCGCAATCGGAATTGCGAATCAAAAACTTGAACACGTCTAATTTATTTTTCAGGCTATGACAGTTCCACTGCAGCACAGTGATTGTATCTTGGGTATTGGCCGTATTATCCATCGAAAGATATAATTCCTGCAAGAAGGGGCCATGAAACAGTCAATTGCTTCAGATAACTTTCCACTGTTGGTATAAAAAGGTCAATGATAGGCCTCAATGAATTCGGAATATTGAATAAATTAGAAAAACGGTCCACAAGGTCCTTAAAGGAGATCAAATAGGTGACAATTTGTTGAAAAACTAAGTAAAAAACAACACTTTCGGATTGGAAATTGTCTCGACTTCCCTGGGCATAAAAGTATCATCGTGTTAGCCTCATGATATACGAATGCAAAAATGGTAACTTGGCTTAGAAACCTCGCAGTTAATAACTGTGGAAGTGCTCAATGAACACTAAGCTGTGAGGCGGCTCTGTCCCAGGCATTCCCACGTAATGCCAATAAGAAGAAGAAGAAGCGAATCCATATAGGTGACAAACACAAAGTATATTGTAAAAAACGCATAATGCGAATCCATATAGATGACAATTTGTTGAAAAACTAAGTAAAACACAAAACATATTCATAACCCCACCCTTATTTAACCTCAAGTTGAGATTAAACAAGAGTAGCCGAAGCCGAAAGTCAAAAACGAAACACATAGTACACTGTGAAAAACGCATAATGCGAATCCATATAGGTGACAGACACAAAGTACATTGTAAAAAAACGCATAATGCGAATCCATATAGGTGACAGTTTGTTGAAAAACTAAGTAAAACACATATTCATAACCCCACACTCACGTTGCGAATCCATATAGGTGACAATTTGATGAAAACTAAGTAAAACACATATTCTAAGGCTAAATACTGTGAAGGGGGCCCTGGTGCTACACAGACTCCGTTTGCGGTTAGGTTCTTATTAGACCCCCCCCCCCTAACCATTCATTCGTAGGCACGGTAAGCATAAAGCCGCATCACACCGAGAATTAGGGGTCACCTGTATGGTGGACTTTTACCACTGGAACAGGCAAGCCGTAATGTTATTCTTAGCCAGATAACCAGCTGCCGACACCACACGGCTCTCTAGGCTGTTCGTGGAGAGAAGTTGACATTGACTTTACGTCAACTCTCAATGTGCCCGAACAGCCCGAGTTGATCGATAACTAAACAATACCCTCCCCCTTTTCACAATGCACCCTTTCCTCCCCTACGGTGTAAGATCTACCAAACCGAGCCCTAGCTTAATCCATTTTTTCTCGGGTTTGTAGCTTTACTGGTGATATTCTAGAAGCAATACAAGGATGTGGCTAGGGCTCCGATGCATGGCCAATTAACAGTATTACTGTTCTATTTTCTCAAGGAAAGATTCGATAAGGGGGGCGCCTTCAATGAGATTGCTCTCTGTGAAGGGTCTAAATAGCGGGACCGTGTCATGTACTCTCGGGAAAACAAAACAAGAACTGTATCGAAACCGATACTTCATTGCTTCTCAATAGCAATGGAGTAATACTCCTCCTCTCACACCCTCCCCCTTTTACGAGGAGCATCCTCAACCCCCTGTCGTCGTCTCTTTAAGATAAAGAATGTGTGTACCGAATTTGGATGAAATCGGCCAAGAGTTTCAGAAGCCAGACAGAGTTGATCGATAACTAAACTTTTTTTTGTTCGGGATGAACCACTGCTCCATTTCATTGAACTTTAGTAGTATACCCGTGTCATTTGTATAGTGCATGTTTTTCTACTCCATTTCTGTTGAGAAGAAATGAAGTACAGCAACAGTTCGCTAACTGGGCGCCTTTTAACTGGACTGTTTTTTTAACTGGGCGTTCGCTAACTGGGCCAAATCCCAGTTAAAAAGCAGTTATCCGTAAAAAAACAACAAAGACTCGGTGACGAAGGGATTCTGAATAGTATATTCTTTAAGCTTCATGTAAAACACGATCACAACAATGCATCGCGAATTCCCTCGTCAGCCCAGTTAAAAAGCGGCGTTCGGTAACTGGGCTGGTATTTTAGCCCAGTTAGCGAACGGTTGCTGTAGTCGTTTTTGATTCAGATATTTTCTCAAACTTAATGTAAGGCCTCTTGAGAGCGAAGTGGAGAATACTCTGAGTCAGCTTGGCCTTACCGAAGACCAGCTACTCAGTAGTTCGCAGGAGAAGATGGAAATATCCTGCCCCTCAACGCCTATCTCCCGGAGCAGCACATGTTTCGACAAAGCTGATCCAGATCTACAACCCCCCTCATCGACCGACTCCAACCTGTTGGACATGGAAGATAACGAAGATGATGGTATAAGGATCATCATCAACCCCCAAAAATCTTTAGCAAGTAGCAAAGGATCCGAAGATAACAAGGGTTCTACGGAAGCCAAGGGTGCTTCGAGAAAGAAAATCCCCACACTCACACGCTCGCAGAGGAAGCAGCTTAGAACTCTTCGGGAGAAGGGAAAAGACCGGAATGAGGCCTTGTCCATAATCCTGAATAAGGAGTGCGAGCCCACTTCCTCAAAACGCTCGAGAAACGACCTAGACAAATCCGCCACAGAGGACCCCAAACAAAAAGGGTGAAGCACCATCTGGATCCGAGAGAGCGCGCCCAACAGTCCTCAAACCGCGTGCCTCAGAAAAACGTGTCTGGACAACAAAACCCACCCATGAGGAAAACAGCTGGTATCAGCTACAGTGATATGGCCAAAAGCGTGAAGGTCAGGATAATACCCAAAGACTTTCCCACCGTCCAACTCACTACAGCCCAGCTAGACCTTCTACAAGAAGCACTCCTGCTCAGAGTAGTTCAACAGCGAAACGAGCCAATAAAACCCAAATTCAACAACCTCATCTACAAGTCCGGTTACATGGTTCTAATCTGTAAGGATCAAGAGACTGCTGAGTGGTTAAAGAGAATATCCCCATCCATGAAACCCTGGGAAGGTGCAGAGCTGATGGCAATGGACGAAGTGGCGATTCCACGTCCAGAGATGATCCGAGCATTCTTCCCACAAAGCTCCAGCTATGATGACGACCGAATAAAGGCTCTCATAGAAAGCCAAAATGACATCACAACAACTAATTGACGTATTGTGAAACGATCCATTCTGAAAGATATTCATGTTGAATGGATCTTCACAGTAGAGGGTGCGTCGATGGAAAAGTTGAAGAAGTCCAAATACACCCTCAACTACCGATTTGATGAAATCCAACTAAGGAAGATTACAGATCAACCGACTGCCGCTACCGCCAATCCGACTGGAAGGCCGACCCAAGAGCAATCTGAGGAGGCCTCCTGTTCGGGCGAGGTTCAACTAACTGGAAAACCGACCCAAGAGAAATCTGAGGAAGCCTCCGGTTCGGGCGAGGTTAGTAAATCTCACCCCAAAAGCACCATAAAGGCTAGTCTGTCCGCCTCTAAAGGAAAAGCTCAAGCTTACATGCGACCCCTGCTCTAGTGGTACCAAACCAAAGGTATCTAAACAGGGCAAAGGGGTGCAAAAAGCGACAGTTTGACCACAGAGGCGAAACTGGCGAGCCAGGTTGCTACAGGAAGAGAAAACCCATACTGTAATACCAAACGACATCCTGATGATCCGCAACATCCAAAGCCGGACAGTCGTCGTCCGGAAAAAGCAGGAACCCGGAAATGGCGACTAAAGTTCTGCAAGTGAACCTCCACCATGCTGAGAGCGCCACGGGTGTGCTCTGTCGGAGGTTCACCAAAGAGAATTAACCGTGGCTCTCATTCAAGAGCCATGGGTCAATAAATCCAGAATACAAGGTATTCCACAACACTCATGTAAGTTGGTATATGATGACAGCCAGCTTTCTCCTAGAGCGGCTATTTTATTACATAACAACTGTAAATACTTTCCAATTTCAGAATTCATAAAAGGGACATCATGGC
The DNA here is from genome assembly GCF_024139115.2 of Armigeres subalbatus. NCBI lineage: Eukaryota > Metazoa > Arthropoda > Insecta > Diptera > Culicidae > Armigeres > Armigeres subalbatus. The sequence goes on from NC_085141.1 coordinate 194,734,406, forward strand.
GGTCAGGATGGAGGTACCTTCCGCCAGAGGGAGTAGAGTAGATCTTGGTGGTCTCGGCATACTTCCCAGGTGACGTGGACGAAATCCCTCCTCCAGAAATAGCTGCGCTCGTAGCCTACAGCCACCGACACAACATCCCTTCGTCGTCATAGGGTGCGACGCAAATGCACATCACACCGTATGGGGAAGTACCAATATAAACACCAGAGGTGAGTACCTGTTACAGTTTCTCTCTTCCAAGAACATTGACATTTGTAATGTTGGTGACAAGCCCACGTTTGAAAACTCCATTCGTCAGGAAGTTTTGGACTTGACTCTATGTAGTCGGTCTATCTCTGATAAAATAAAAATTGGCATGTTTCTGAAGAAATAACAATGTCAGACCATAAACACATCATCTTCAGCGAATGGGAAGGGGGTCTAACGATGGAAAAAAGTTTAAAGATCCTAAGAAAACTGATTGGGAATCCTACTCAGCTATCCTACGATCCGAAGAGTACATCATAGAAAGTCACATCAAGTCCATAACACAATTGGAAGATGCGTCCAAATCCATTAAAACAAAATCCTTAACGCCTACCAAGAGAGCTGTCCAACTAAATCAACTAGTTCGAGTAGAGACGTTCCATGGTGGAATAAAACTCTTGAGAAGCTTAGGAAAACTGCGCGTAGGGAGTTCAATCGTGCTAAGCGAACCGGCGATTGGAGCCTATACAGAAAGGCCCTGACGAACTACAACAAAGAAATAAGGTCAGCCAAACGGAAATCGTGGATTCTAATGTGTGAAAGCATAGAGAATACACCCGTAGTGGCCAGAGTCCAAAAAACTCTTTCAAAAGACCACTCCAATGGTGTGGGTAGCCTCCGAAAGACGGATGGTTCGCTCACTGTAGAGCCTAGCGATACACTGAGCGAATTGTTAAAGATCCACTTCCCTGATTCAATCCCTGAGTCGAGCATCGGCGACCAAGGCACTGGAATTGCTGTCTCAGATCCACAAGAGATCCAATCATAGGTTTCTGGGTCTAAAAAAGACGCAATAAAGGTTGCAAAGGAAGCTTTCACTCGGGCCAGGGTTGAGAGGGCTGTGAGATCTTTCGAGCCATTTAAGTCTCCTGGCATGGATGGAATATTTCCAGCGTTGATCCAAAGAGGAGAAAACACTGGTTCCACCCTTGGTTGAGATTTTTAAGGCGAGAGTCTGATTTTGGGGCACATACCTAACGATTGGCGTCAAATCCGGGCTGTCTTCATTCCGAAGGCAGGCAAGAGAGATAAAACCAACCCCAAAGCATTCAGGCCGATAAGTTTATCCTCTGTAATGCTCAAAATTATGGAAAAGGTACTATGCGAGTACATAAATCACAAATTTATGAAAGCAATGCCTTTGTCAAAAAACCAATTCGCTTATCAAAGTGGAAAATCTACGATCTCTATTCGTCTATAGGGTCAGCAATGTTGAGGAGAAAATTCGACCCATGCATTGTTACCTGGGTACATGCTATGCTAGCTAATCGGAAAATCTCCTCTGAGCTTAGCGGTTCATACATCACTGTTAAAGCAACAAGGGGGTGTCCGCAAGGCGGAGTGCTTTCTCCTTTGTTGTGGTCACTGGTGGTGGATGAGCTTCTAGACAGCTTAGAGAGAAGAGGCTTCGAAGTGGTTGGATATGCTGATGACGTTGTCATTATTGTACGAGGCAAATTCGAAAGTGTTATCGTGGAAAGAATGCCATCTGCCCTAAATCACACTTTTTCCTGGTGTCAAAAGTATCAACTAGGCATAAATCCTACAAAAACTTCCATTATCCCTTTCACCAAACGGAGAAAGGTACAACTGAAACCCCTTTTCTTGAATCAAACACAATTAGTTTATTCAAGTGAAGTAAAATATCTAGGTGTCATACTCGACGCAAAGCTTAATTGGAACTCTCATCTCCAATCAGTTGTGCAGAAAGGTCTCAATACACTTTGGGTTTGTTAAAAAACCCTTGGTAAAAGATGGGGCCTAAAACCAAGTATGATCATGTGGATATATAAAACCATTGTCCGTCCCAGGACAACTTACGCTTCCCTTGTCTGGTGGCCTAAAACTACTGAGGCTGCTGCAAGGGCTAAGCTCAACAAAATCCAACGCACCGCTTGCATAGCCATCACTGGTGCAGTTCGTAGTACACCCACTTTGGCCCTAGACGCAATGCTTCACCTGCCCCGGTTAGATCAATTCATAAAGCTGGAAGCGGAAAAAAGTGCTCTAAGGTTAAAGAGAACAAAAACACTGCTGTCAGGGAGACCTTACGGGTCACCTCAGCATATTAAATGAATTTGCCATAAATCCCGCAATAGGAATTTGTAGTGACTGGATGGAAACGGTAGTCAATTATGACTTACCTTACGATGTGTTCATTCCTTCCCGCCAGGAGTGGGAAGGAGGTGGACCAACGTTCCAACAGGCTCTATAAATTTCTTCACAGATAGTTCGAAAATGAATAATCTGACAGGATCCGGAATCTATGGCCCTACAACAAAAATTTCTGTCCACTTAGGACAGTGGCCCTGATATTTCAGGCGGAAATATATGCAATATTAGAATGCGTGTTATTATGCCTGAGGAGAAAGTATAGATTTGCAAAAATATGTATTTTCTCCGGCCACCAAAGGGCAAATAAGTCGCTTAATAACTACACTTGTAACTCAAAGCTAGTGTGGGAATGCATTCTGGCTTTGAAAAACTTATCCATACGCAATCGAGTCTACCTATATTGGATCCCAGGACATACGGGTCTAGAGGGAAACGAGATTGCTGATGAGCTAGCCAGGAATGGATCTAATGAAAGGTTCATTGGCCCTGAGCCCTTCTGCGGGATCTCAGACTGCTCTGTAAAAATGGAACTGAACAAATATATGGTCAGTCAAATCACATCAAACTGGAATGCACTTCCCCATACGAGCCAATCCAAAAGGCTCGTAACGATTAACCCCAAGAAAACCCAACAACTATTAGGTCTCAACAAAAGGGATCTCAACATCTACACCGGTCTAATAACTGGACACTGCCCCTGCAGATACCATCTACAAAAGATCGGAGCAATCCAAACCTCAAATTGCCGCTTCTGTGACGAGGAGAGAGAAACATCAGAACACATCCTCTGCTATTGCAGTGCACTCAAAGTTCAAAGTTCTCAGCAAGCCCTTTTAGGGCCTGCTGACATATGGATCTTATCCCCCAAGGACGTGGTTGGCTTCATAAAGCTAGTCTCGCCAGAATGGGGGAGTCACATACTGTAACTCAGGATCTCTATTCATCAATAATAGATGGTCTTGAGTTCAGTCGATACCAAGGTATCTCAGTGACAAACATGTTACTGAGATAACTTGCGTATTTCACAGTAAAAGGGTATATCACAATAGTCCTAAAATCTGGACGCAGTGATCTTCACCCGACAAAAAAAAGAAAAAAAAAAAAAAGGCCTCTTTAGATTAAGGTACCGCTATATATACCCTTCGAGAAATGGCTTATACCAACAACCAATGTCACAGATCACATCAATATATCAATCAACTCAGGAAAAGCTCTAGTTTATGTAAAAAATATAAAAAGAGTCAACATTTCACCCAAGCAAAAAATACAAGCGCCCAAAAAATAGCATTTTTGACATGCTCTCAAATAAACCGGATTATCTCCGGTGTCCAGCGGTCTAAACATGGATTTGAAACAGTTTCCCAAAACTTGATTAATTTTCCAGTCAAACACTATAAGAACCAAGGAAATCAGTTGATTTTTCACAGAGTTATGGTCATTTGAAATTCGATGAAATTTGGCCTGTCCCGATCATTCTGTCCAACCCCCGTACTTCAGAAACATGTTTAGTTCGACAAAATCTAAAAGACCTGATCATGAATCGAACCCAGCCACTCTCAACATGGTCTTGCTTAAAACTTAAAGCTATCAAAATTAAATACAACTAACGGTTTGCTTGAGCAGGTAACCATCCTGTAAAATCATACGAATTGATTAACTATATTTTACTTTAAATCACCGTATATCAGTATATACTCTGAAAATTGCCATCACGTTTCCTTCAGTAAGATATTAATAAATTAACAGTAATAAATTAGGTTTTGTACTTCTCTTCTCCTTAAAATGCCTTTATAGCCACATTTCATGCGATTTATAAAACCATCTTCATAAATAGTCATTTTTAATGATGGTCATCCTGGTCATAAGCTGATGAATAAGCTATGTTCATTGACCCTTTATTTACCTTTTCCGATCCGAAGCAACATGACACTATCAGATGTATCGAACTCGACTGAAACCGGCGCAATGTGAGAGCGTGACTTCTGGCTCTGAGCATGGATGACCTTAGTTGGATAGCGGAATTGAACTCTTCATATGGCACCAAAGACTACCCCTGATTGTTGTAAACAAGTATTATAATGGCACCGACTGATTGCCCATTTGTCACTCAAAAAGCTATAGGACTCGAACCGTAACATCGACGCGGGTGCTGATGACTATAAACTAATATGGGCATCCTGTGATAGGATGCTTTTGTGTAAAATGGTGAAATAGCTGCTTCGGAAAAAGAAATATAATAACATTACTTCCTCTTACGGTGGCCGTTGACTTTTCCGTCGTTCCATACACATATCCGAGCACGATCTGGAATCGCAGTGGATCATTCACTTCAATGTCAATGACGAAACCCTTTTGAGTAGCCGTATAAGGGAATTTCAAGATTTCACGATTATTTATATACCGACACGCAGAACTAGCTGGTCAGCATCCAGCGCACGGCTTGACAATCGCGCCAAAGGGGTAGCTCACGACCACGTCGTCGCTATCCATGGCGGACGGGCTCGGACTTGTTTCACGCCAAACCACCGCTGGAGAACGGTGGGTTTCAGCTGTGCTGATGGGCCTGGGTTGGGTGGCAGTGAGTCAGTACAAGTAATACCTACACTACATACATATTTGCGCATGGCGTCAGATTGCTCGATACCTTTTCTCGTTTAACCTATCGATTGCGATCCATCGAAAATCACGCCGCTCGAACGCGACAGCAAAGGATCAATATCGAAGGCGTCGCTAAGACACATCTTTATGCCGCTCATTTGATTATGATTTATTTATTTCTCGTGTACAAAGTGTATCGAAAGGTTATAAAATCCAGAACAAGTGTACCTACTTTTTGACAGCGAGTTTCAACAGAAGATCTGAGAGTTTTCCCATCTCTATGAGGGTGTCGGAAAGCCATGATAATGAAATAGATGAAAGATAATCGCCATAAAAAAGTTTACATGACAGACCATAATAAGTATCATACACGGTAATTGTTGGTATTATGCGATTATATGATCTATAGAACCATTTGAATATGTATCATGAAAATGCTATAATGACGATATTTTTTGCAGAAACTTGCCTCGTACATGATTTTTTTTTATTCAGGAACAAGCATAGTTTTATAAGCAAAGTGTTCATGGATACAGATCGAAAATATTATAACGGGGATGATTTTCTAAAGTTTTAGTAAACCTTAAGAACCATAAAAATTTGCCAAAAAAATATGTTAGTGGTTAGATTAATAATTTTGACGTTTTTGTCATCAAAAAGGGTGTACGGCCAGACTGAAGTTTAATGTAACATAAAGCGACCCGGTTTTTTTTAGCCAATCCGGGATACCTAATACATTACAGCAATATTCAGCTTTTATCGCCTCTGGAGAAATTTGGGGTGATAAAATAGGAGATGTTGAAGATGAAACCATGATTTTTTGGAGAAAAGGTTTAAACACAGAAATGCTTTATTAGAGGCGACTGAAGGTGAATTGACAGTTATTTTATAAAAATCCAAGAATAGAAAGGACGATTAAAATTTTAGAAATTTTGCAGGGTTACAAAAGAAAGTAGAAAACACGATAAAATCGAGAGAAAAAGAAAGTCGGAGAGTGACAAATGTATATATTTTGAATGCGTATTAAATCCTTTCACAACAGATTTTTTTCTATCAACCTTCAACACCTACTATAATGCTAACTACTTGATTTGATAGAAATAAAGACCCTATAATATTTTACAAGCATTTTTTAATATTTTTGAAATAGAAAATGTTGTATAATCCAGACCTTGTGGCGGTGTGGTTAGGAGCTCTGTTCAAGTTCAGTAGACCCTCTAAACTACTCAAGTTCCTCTTTTTCTGCTGATTATCTGATTCTGTTACAGCTTTTTCTGGCATCTAATTTTCTAAAGATTCCATAGATTCTTTTGTCTTTAAATGTTCAATAAGGTGACCGGTATAATAAAGTGCCCACTTTTTCGAAGACAAGCCAGCCTAGGCCTGAAAGTCTCCTTAATAAAGATACCAAAAAAAACGGTAAAACCAAAATTATTTTTTTGGTAAAACTATTTTTCAAGTATGTTAAAAACTTCAACGTTTAATTCAAATGTACCTTCAGCAAACTTTTTTGTATTGCCCTAATAAGCATTTTTGCTAAACATGTCATCAGTCTACAACACTTAGGGCCAATTTCTTCACCTTCGCTTAAATCTTAAGCGGTGCTTACCCATACGATTAAACCGGGTTTAAGCACTAAGGGGAGGTGAAGAAATCGTCCCTTAGTATTTAAAAAAGTTGTATTTCCATAAAAAAAAAGTTAAAAAAATAAATTGTCAACCCCCGAGTAAAATCGGAGAAGTTTAGTGAGCCTCAATTTCGTTAATTTCAAAATGAGTATCGAACAAATCGAAGTACATCGATCAGATCGATTCTGCATGTATAATAGCTGGATGGCGCTTTTCTCGTTGTGTTTCACGTTAGCTCATTGAATGAGGAACATCTCTGCAAAATTCAACATGATTGCAAAATGTTTGAATATTTAGATTTTTTTGAAGTTTTGTGTGGAAAATGCGAATTGAAACTTCATCGGTTATGTGTGTGAAAAACCAATATGGGACTGGACAGACATGAAAGTTTCGACAGATTATAATTTTTTTGTTCTTTTTTTACAAAACCACTCGCGGTATTCAGGATGCTTTTCGTAATAATGTAAAGATTGTACGTGTTACTAATGAGTGTGTTGAATGTCTACAGCGCCAACTAGAGGTAAAAAGTAGCTTCTGGTGAAAACTTGACTTTCAGGAAGTTTTATTTATCAATATCGAAAAAATAATTTCGATTTTATTATATAAGTGTGGTTCACCATAATGTTCATCATAGAATGCGGGACGTTTTCAGGGACGCCTGACAAAATCCAGAATATTAAAATCAATTTAAATATCAAAACTTGATTAATTAGATAATTCATGGACATAATTCATTGAAATCGTCTTCAACAAAGTAGAAAAACACGCAAAAGTTCAAAATATATTCAGATGTCCAAAATACATCATTTACTCTAATACTCAAAAAATCTAAAAGAAATTTGTAGTATGCACATGAGGTTTGAATATTCTTATAAAATGTAATGTAAATGAAAAGTGACATAGCTACACTAATAAAAAATCACTCATTCTTATTGGCAAAAATCTAAAGAAATTTCCAAATTTGAGAAAACAGTAGCATGATTTTTTTTACTGAAGTTTTTTTTTATTGTCTTTAATAAGGAGACTTTCAGCCCTAGGCTGGCTCATCTCCGTTCTGATGTTATTTTAGTTTAATAAACAATACTACAACAAAGATTTATTCGCAAATAAAACGTTGCACACGATTGCGTTTTTGTTGCTTTCTAATCTGAAATATTTTTCTATAAGTTTTCGAATGAAATCAATGTAAATATCAAAAATCAAATGCGTGTATTATAGTGCCAAAGATATCAGAAGAATCAGAATTGTGAGAAATGGATTATGAAAAAAATGCTTCTCAATACTTTCTACAAGTAAACACCCATCGAATTGCCTTTTGAACGCATCGCACCGTACGTTTCTTGAATATGTGAGGCGAAGAGCAGCCGCCATGCTATGCTTAGCAGAATGGAATAGAAATCTGAACTAATCTGAATAGTTTTGAATTTCTCAGTCTAATTCTTAACAGTTTTGAAAAAATCTTCACTGGGCTGCTGAGCATCTTGTGATCGGTCCTGATAGAACCTAATGTTAGGTCAGTTATCTATTGTTAAATGTTCATAATTGTATATTGTGTAATTGTATATTGTGTATTCTTGTATACATTTTGTGGAATGGTAAACAGGCTAGCATAATTATAACATTTGTTCAATGTTGATTTAAAATCTCCCATTATAAAAATGGTGCGTGCAGTTTATAACTGGAAAGTGCTTAATAAGACTATCAAGAGAGTCAGAAATTTTCCATCTGTAGATGTAATGGTAAGAAAGTAGAATAGGATGTCGTATTCGCTTCGACTTACTAACACTTCTTGCAATAAACGTTAGTGGGCAAAATTCTAACAAATATAATATTCTTAAACATATTAAAAACTTAAAATCGATCGATGTTTTTTATGTCCTCCTTTTTCGCTACGATTCGTGTGAATTGTCCTCTTTTGGAAAAAAAAAAAATATAGTCACCGTACCAATGAAGTAATATTCTAATAACATTCTTGATTTGACACGGTTCGATTCATACAACAAAAATGTGTAATGAAAAAAAAAAAGTTTGCCCAAGGCAAACTCAACGCAGTTTATGGTTTATATACTTCGAATTAGTTGTGGCGGTGTTCATTCAGTCAGGCCAAATCTATTTTAGGTTGCACCAATCTCGCTTCAATTCATGACAAGCTTAAGAAGCTTGAAGTAGACTGAGTTCCGGATTTCATGAGTTTTCTTGAAAATATTACTATTGAAAATTTAAGGTATGTTATTTGATCAATGGGGCTCTCCTTAGCCGTGCGGTAAGATGCGCGGCTACAAAGCAAGACCATGCTGATGGTGGCTGAGTTCGATTCCCGGTGCCGGTCTAGGCAATTTTCGGTTTGGAAATTGTCCCGACTTCCCCGGGGCATAAAAGTATCATCGTGTTAGCCTCATGATATACGAATGCAGAAATGGTAACTTGGCTTAGAAACCTCGCAGTTAATAACTGCGGAAGTGCTTAATGAACACTTAGCTGCGAGGCGGCTCTGTCCCAGTGGGGGATGTAATGCCAATAAGAAGAAGATTTGATCAATATAATATTTGACAAATAAGGTTACTAAAACTTAAAAAATCATAGTTTACCCTCAAGTGCACTTCTAATATATGTGTAACACAGCTTAAAACTTTTGTCCCATACTGATTGTAAATTTTTCCGATAGTCGCTGAAGTGCATGATATTGGCGGTATTACAAACTCGGAGCTGGTGGTTTCGGATCCTGCCTGAATCGATTGGACTACTCTGGACGTAGTGTATCATTTCCTCACTACACAATATTTACTATGCAAATGGTACTGGCATCGAAAACTCTAAATAAATAACTGTTGATGTGCTCCAGAATACTAATTTTTATTTGTAAAAAAAATGCATCTAACATAAATTTGTTTTAATGAACATAACTGTTAAAAAAGACCTTTAATAAAAGCGATCGGAAATAACTGTTTTGTTGAGAGTGGTAAATGTTAAGAGTCGACTGTAAGATAATTGTAGCGAGCAAATAGTAAAGATATAGGGAGTCATAAAAGGCATATACAAACTATGAGAACTTAACAATACTCTACTATTCAACAATACTCGATAATTTATTTGTAGGATTGTAATATAATTCAGTCATTATTTATAATATTTGATCATAAGTTCCGTCACGGAAGCCAATAAAAGATCATTTTGGTCATCAGGCTTATGTATCTGTAATGTTATGCGTTATAGTGTTTGAATTATCCTTTGCACAGTTAGTTATTCATAAAGCGTGATTTATACAGGGACAGCTTGATTTATATTGGCGGGGCGCCACGATTCTAAAAAAAGGGACACGAACGTCGAGAATTATCATGATTAATAATTGCCGCTTTTTTGCTACTTCCGTGTACGACCATCGAGAGCATAAAATGTTTATACGGCACAGGAAGTCGGAGCTGCCTCTCATGCCTTTTCTTACAGAAATATGCGGCCGGCCTCAACAGAAATTACAGTTTTTTGATCTACCGTACAGGTTTCTCCTTTTTTGGAAGACGCCGAGCCGGGCAACTTTATTCGCCGTTCGTTCGGAAGAATATCTCTTGAAAGTCAAGTTTACTGCGCTGCTGATGGAGCTTATGCGCGAGAAAGAGGGTTCAATAAACGTTTGTGAACTTAAAATTTTCGCGCGTTCTCTAATCTGTCCACATGTTCAATCACGCAGGGAGCATTGGATATGCACTAAATAACGATGTCGTGCTGAAGAAATCCCTTTCGAAGAGAAGTGTAAAATTAATAAGTTTGGTCATCTGGGTTGAAAATAGATGATAATTGATGCTTGTTTGTGTTTGCTCTATATGGTACTCGATAATGACCTTGAGTGGCCAACAGCTTGCCGTTTACTCAAATACGACTGTAGCGCTTCGGATAGTCATTCTCAATCTATGGATCACAGATTCTTTTTGAAGAATTCATGCTTTATAAGAACCCCAGTGTGGTAGATGTAGCAGGCAATGAATTTTAGATAATATGTGTTGATTGATTCCAGTTTGAGTTCTGGATCATTTCAATTGTCGAACTAGTTTTGAACCAGTATGATGATGGTGATGACGCAGCATTGTGTTCGCCCCATAAGACAGAAAGAGAAGGACAATGAAGGGTGTACATCGGAATGAATGAAATAAGCGATGTGCTACGAACCATCGAGTGAGAGTGTTGGTTTTCGTTGAACTTGCACGAAGCTCGGATTCTATGATTGCGAAGAAAAGTAGCATTCTGTTGGCGGACCTTGAGCGAATTGCACGCACGGAAATAGCGTTTTGGTTTTCGGTTACGACAATTGGCGCAGTCGGTGAGTATTTTCGGATGTAAACGGTGTTTAAAAGTAATGTCTGTGACTACAACCTATTAAAGTGGTATTATGAGAATACAGGAGTTCCAGTAGGCTCACCATGACGCTCCTGCGGTGGTGAGTAGGCTGTGAATGATCCAAGGCCGAAAGAAAAGTTTTGAGAAAATTTGAAAAAAAAAACGAAAAGTAATGGAGTTCCAGTAGGCTCACCATGACGCATTTGCGGTGGTGAGTAGGCTGTGAATGATCCAAAGCCACAAAACAAAATTTGGGCAAATAAAAAAAGATAAGGAGTTCCAGTAGGCTCATTATGACGCTGTTGCGGTAATGAGTAGGCTGTGAATGATCCAAGGCCAAACTAAAAAAAAATAGAAAAAACAGTCAAAGAATAATAAGATAAAATTAGTTTTAAAACTGGATTGAATTTGTATTGGATTCGAACCGGATAGACATTGATTTGATTTAGATTGAATTTGGATTGGATTTAGATTGAATTTGGATTTGGAAAGTATTTGGATTTGATTAGATTTAAATTGGATTTGGATTAGATTTGGATTGGATTGGATTAAGATTGAATTTTGATTGGATTTGGATATGGATTGAATTTTTATTGGATTTCAATTGGATTTCGATTTGATCTGGATTGAATTTGGATTGACTTGGATTGGATTTGGATTGAATTTGGATTGAATTTGGGTTGGATTTGGATTAGATTTGGATTGGATTGGATTTTGATTGGATTTGGATTGGATTTGGATTAGATTCGATTTCGTTGGATTTGGATTAGATTTGAATTGGATTTGGATTTAATTTGGATGGGATTTGGATTTGAATTTTGATTTGGATTGGATTGTATTCGGATCTAGTTTGGATTGGCTCTCGAATGGATTTAGATTGATTTTCGGAGACACACATTGGAGACAGATTGGATTTTAATTGTTTTTGGATTAATTTGGATTGAACTTGGATTGGATTTGGACTGGATTTAGATTGGATTTGGATTGGATTTGGAATGGATTTGAATTGGATTTGGATTGGATTAAGATTGAATTTCGATTGGATTCGGATGTGGATTGAATTTTATTGGATTTCAATTGAATTTGGATTGACTTTGAACTGGATTTGGATTGCATTTGGATTAGATTTGGATTGGATTGGATTGGATTGAATTTGGATTGGATTTGGATTAGATTTGGATTGGATTTGGATTTGAATTATGAATTGGATTCGATTTGGATTTGGATTTGGTTTGGATTAGGATTTCATTTGGATTTTGATTTGGATTGGATTTGGATTGAATTGTATTCAGATCTAGTTTGGATTGGCTTTCGAATGCATTTGGATTGAATTTCAGAGACACACAAAAGAATTTAGTTGCAAATGATTGAAGCGTTTGCTTAGTATAAAAATAGCAAAACATGTAAGAGTAGAGATAAAGGATAATGTGGTAGATGTAGCATTCAATGAATTTTAGATAATATGTGTTGATTGATTCCAGTTTGAGTTCTGGATCATTTCAATTGTCGAACTAGTTTTGAACCAGTATGATGATGGTGATGACGATGATGATGTAGAGAAGAAACGAAGGAAATGAAACAACGTATGGTTGCGAATGTGTGTGTGGTAATTTTCGGATGCAAGCATTGCGCTGACTACGCATCATTCAAAACTGTAACGGCTACGTAAGACAGAAAGAGAAGGACAATGAAGGGTGTACATCGGAATGAATGAAATAAGCGATGCGCTACGAACCATCGAGTGAGAGTGTTGGTTTTCGTTGAACTTGCACGAAGCTCGGATTCTATGATTGCGAAGAAAAGTAGCATTCTGTTGGCGGACCTTGAGCGAATTGCACGCACGGAAATAGCGTTTTGGTTTTTGGTTACGACACCCAGTATACTCATTCCAAATCAATAATTGACAATTTTGTGTTAAATAACATTGATGGATTAGTTAGTGACTATTTCATAAACACTATTTCGTTGCGTTATGTTACGTAAAGGTAAAGGTGTAGGTGAAAACGATTTGTGCTACGTGAAAGAAACCAATTTCTAAAATTTTAGTAAATGACTAGTTGACCCAGCAGACGTTGTTCTGCATAGTAGGCGTAAATGCGCGTTGTAAACTGCCTATGGAAAATTTCCATACGAATCCTAATTTTAGTTTTTCATGATTTACTCGACTTTTCTTGTTACTTTCACATGAGGAAATATCATATAAACCCGTCGGAAACGATAACCAACATACCTGCTGAAGAAATGGAGAAAATCCCTCCAGCCGTTTTCGAGTTATGCGGATACGAACACAGACCATTTCATTTATATATATACTAGTCGACCCGGCAGACGTTGTCCTGCATAGTAGGCGAAAATGCGCGTTGTGCACTGCCCAAGTGAAATTTGCATACGATTCTTAATTTTAGTTTTTCACGATTCAAACAACATTAACTCGTGATTTTCGTATGAGGAAATATCATATAACCCCGTCGGAAACCATAACGAACATATCTGCTGAAGGAATTAGAGATGTCGCAAATTAATCGATTACGTCGATTAATCGATTCATCGTTGTGATAATCGATTAATTTTGAATCGATTATTACCCAACGATTAATCGATTCAATAATCGAGAGGAATCGTGAGTAATCGTTTAGTTACTAATCGATTAATCAGAATTTTACGACATCATAAGGGTGTCGAAAATTAATTGATTATTTCGATTAATCGATTCATCGTTGTGATAATCGATTAATTTTGAATCGATTACTATACAATGATTAATCGATTCAATAATCGACAAGAATCAAGAGTAATCGATTAGTAACTAATCGATTAATCGGGATTTTACGACATCTCTAGAAGGAATGAAGCAGATCCATCCAGCCGTTTTCGAGTTATGCGGATACGAACACAGACCATTTCATTTTTATTATATAGATATATATAGAAGATGATTGTGTCGCCCAGACTATGAACATTAGACTGGCCCAGGAAACAAAAAGTTGTCAAATTCCACTGGGCACCCCCCAGGATTGTGTCTTTTGGTGAGAAAATCAATCTCTCAAAATTTCAGCTCAATCGGTTGTTGCATAAGCTGGCGCATTTGATTTGAAGTTTGTATGGGGGTTTCAGACAAAATATATACAAATACAATACACCTCCGTCACTCATTCGATCTGGAAATCAGCTCTGATTGCTCGATTGAGCTCAGAATTGCAAAAAGGGCAGTTGGTATGTTACAGAACAATTTCACAGAACATTGTACGATGCCTAAATGAACTTTTATATAGTTTTCGGCTGAGGCGTTCAATCAATAAATCCAAAATTACACAATTTAGCTCCTATTAAATCAACCGAAAGCTAAGTAAAAGTTCATTTCATCATCGTACAATGTTCTGTGAAATTGTTCTGTATAAATATTATAAGATATAAGTTATAATCGATTAATGCCAACTAAAATGGTGGATTTTTTGCAGTGTAGAAGATCGAATGCTTTCAATATCTTTGCAGCCAATCAGCATCAGAATGCGTAACCAAGGAGCACACACTTAGTTTTTATTTCTGCAGCTCGGCAAAAATCCGCACAGTCGTGCGCCAGCAAAACAAAAAATTGATATTTCAGTAAAAATGACGTTTGTTAGCTGATTTTCGGCAAAAATTTTGCTGATTTTCAGCAATTTTGACAGAAATCTCGACAAAAATCATGTTTGCTGGGGCACGGCTGTGCGAATCTAGGTAAAAGTTCAACATTTTGCTGAGATCCCGGTAAAAAAATTAAGTATGCACAGACCAAGAAGAATAAATGGCTGGAAAATCACATCTCGCAACAGGTGGTAGACTCAACCTGCAGCAAAATAGAACATAATGATCGTCTACTGTACGTAAACAGATATAAGAAATCTATAGGGGAAGGAGGGGCAATACGCCCTAGCTAAGCATAGACTGCTTCTATGCCTTAGCTAAAACGATTTTCATGGGCGTTCCTACCTCACGCAACAGTTGAACAATATGGCTAGCTGATGCCATATTAAAATTAGAAAAAATCTCAATCATATTGATGATATTCGCATTTAAAAAAAGTGGTGATATTTCGTTGCCGGAAAACTCATGAGGCAAAACGCCTTTTAGCAGGCAGCTCTTAGAGAACAACGTACCATACGTCGGCACATCAGCATTCTGGTATGGACAGTACATGGAGACGCGAGTACATTGTATGATAGTTCCACTAGGGCGTTTTGCCTCGCCGAAATGTTAGATGTTTCATCAGAATGTGAAAAATTTCAGTTTTTCCTGCCTGTTTTTCCTTTCCTGCAACCTTCTATACTGGATCTCAAATGCTGACATCGACATCAACGGTGTCATAAAAAACGTCAAAAACCGATATTAACAGAAATTCGAAAGCGTTAATGGATGTGGAATGGCATTATGAAAGATCGGAGGCGAAATCTACAAGCAATCACAGTTTATTTATTTATTTTTATTTCAATCTTCAACGTAAAGTTGTACAGATGTTTCTTAGCTCTAGGTTTTGTATTCTTGACTTATAGGCCTCTTTACTAATATTAAAATCAAACACGTGACTTACTCCATTAATCGTGCGGCAGCACATGCTCCATGGCTCATTGTATCCATAGTTTGTACGGTGAGTAGACTTGTCAAGAAGTGTGTAATTCTGTAGCTGTCTTTGAGACTCGTTGATGTGTACTTTAGCTAGGAGAAAGCCACAGTCTACACCTCCAGCGAGAATTCCGAACACGAAGAGTCTTTGAAGAAGTTTTCTTCTGGCAGCTAGCGATTCCAGATTTATAAGCATACACCGTTCTTCGTAGGGGGCAAGCTAGCCGCATCGTTCCAAGGTAGTACCCGGAGAGCACACCTGATGAAGTTTAGTTGAATCGCTTCTATTCTGTTAGTCAGTGTTGCATGAAAGGGTGCTCAAACAACGACTGCGTATTCTAGAAGACTGCGGACGAGAGCACAATACAACGCTTTTAGCGCGTATATGTCCTGGAATGCATTCGTGTTTCTTTTCAAAAATCCCAGCATGGCAAACGATTTGGCTGTGATCATGTTGATGTGGTCGTTAAATCTGACTTTAGAGTCAATAATGACTCCCAAGTCTGAGACTCGAAGTAAACCGCTGTTTCCAATAAAGTAATCAGTCAGCAATGGCTCTCGCAAACGGCTGAATGTTATGGAACTGCATTTAGCAACATTGACTTCCATACAATTTAATGAGCACCATCGTAGAAGTGTATCAATGTCATTTTGGAGAACGCAGCAATCCAACCTAGTCTCAATTTCGCGATATATCTTTAGATCGTCAGCGAATAAAAGCTTAGAGGAGCGAAGACTATTGCACAGGTCATTAACAAACAAAATAAAAATTAACGGTCCTATGTGACTTCCTTAGGGGACACCTGACGGAATGCCAAAATTCGATGAATTAACTCCGTTGATGTGAGCGGTCTGTCAAATAGGACTGGAACCAAGTAGTTGCCCAGTCAGGAATTCCCATGTGCCTCATCTTATCGATAGCAAATGAATGTGGAACCTTATCGAAAGCTTTACTGAAGTCCACATATATGGCATCAACTTGTCGTTTTCTCTCTATGGAGTTGATTACTGTGTTGGCAAAAACCATCAGGTTAGTCGTTGTCTATCGTTTCCGGACAAATCCGTGTTGATATTCGGAGATTATAGGGCGAACCGCTTCGTACACGACTTCGTAAACCATCTTTTCGAATGTTTTCGGTACCGGATTTGTGAATAGGAGTAATTGAGGCGATCTTCCATGCAGTTGGGAAAATACCACTATCCAGCGAGCGATTGAATCTATGCCCAGCCCATAGACCATTGTGGCAACGAAGTCTCAACAAAGAAATAAAGGAAGTCCGTTAGGAATCTGATCTGGGCCCAGGATAAATCTAAAGCGAGCAGGCGCCCAGGATGAAGATCTTTTCGTTGATCCATTGCAGAGCCCTTTTTTTTAACGAGGGGGCAAATGAGGCTGTCCATCGTAGTAATACACACTATGAATATTTAAGAGATTGGAGAATCCATCGGCCATCTTCAGAATAAAGTCAAGTTGTGTGTTGGCTCAAGAAATTATATTTTCATAATGGAACCCAAATGTTCACACCAAAATCGCAAATTTGATCTTCACGACTGGACGGTTGTTCCGATCTGAGGTTCGGAGGTGAGTGTACTTATGGTTATACGGATGACAATTTTTCTGAAGGTAATTGTACTGCATTTACAAGAATCCATGTAGTTTTGCGCTTGCTCCAATAGTCGAAAGAATTTGACGGGTTTTAATAATACAGACAATCAACAATATGTTATAATCCTATATATTTCCATGACATTTGTATAAAATACTTTATATGGCCAGTGTGCAGTACATAGGGATGATTCAAATATGACGTCCACTACATTTTGGGATTTCTAGACCCGCCCCCTCTGTTACGCTTTTTTGTATACCTAGTACATGTACTGTCACAAAATCTTAGACCCCCTCCCTCCCTATAACCTGTGACATCATTGTTGAACGATCCCATATGCAACATAGTTACGAGATAAACTTATACATCATTTAAAAGGTTCTGAAAATTAATATGAGAATATGTACATTATGTGAAAGATAATGATTTGAAAAATGTATTAAAAGTAACCACTCTCCCTTCGATGGGACTCGAACCCGCGATAATTAACAAAGAAAATAGTAATGGGCCAAGATTACTACCCTGCCTGTAGCGCATGCAGATGTAAAGAAAAAGGGGTTGTATTCTGTGGAACCGATTTTAACTTTCAATAACTTTCCTAGAAGGTTGAATCTGTGAAAAACCTAACTTTTGATGCTTGTGTAGTAGAACGTCATTATAAACGCTAACGCTAATTTAATTTGGAAACATTTTAATTGGTCATTAAATGAACCGCAACCAACATAAGGTTGAGAACTACAATACTACAATGCGCGTATCCGAAAATGGAATTGTTTACCATGCAAATAATCAACTGTACCTTCTCCTCGGGCTCGGAATATTATCGTTTACAGTGATTAGATCATCGAACGTCCGCCGAAGCAGAGCCCTATTAGATTTTGACGAAAGACGTTGTTTGATCTCGGTTCTCGCCACATAGCGCATGAGATCTCTCAGGTTTCCATTCTGCTCTCTCATAGCGATTGTGGTGACTGATCCTGGTACATAGCTGCTGCGGTTAACAGCTATGGTACTGGGCATGACGAACATTTATATCCGCTTTGCTTAGTTACCCGTTTGTTCGTTTCGAATTCACGGTACGAGAGAATTGAGCAAGTCATAAATTACGCAGGAAACTCGCATAGATCCTCGTTCAAAATTGAATGAGAGTTCCTGTGTGTCCATACCGTAAACGGTATGCTTATTCGACTGGGTGAATCAATTTAAGGAGTGATAGTCCCCTTTACCTCCAGTAGCTGCGCAGAATTGGGTGTCTTTTATTTGTTTCCCAGTTTTAACTAGTTTCCTTTCTAATCTAATCCATGCCTTGGTATCAGCCAAGGGAAGGAACAAAACACTGACCCTGATATTCGGATGCCACTAGGATATGTAACAGCATTAACGTTACGTGGTATATTCAACAGTGCCCTGGGATTTTTGCTTATAAACGAGAATTCTCTGTATCCAGGTGTGTTTTGACCAGGGGTGCGAAATCTCAGTCTCAGTGACTGAGATTTGTAAGATATTGATATCTTTTCACACTCACTTCCTATAGCAGTGAAAACTGAAAATGGTTAGCAGAAACAATCAAAGATAAAGTAAACAAAAGACCTTTTCTCAAAAGATATTTTAGTTACTAGATAAAGATTGTCGCTTCGGTTCCCTTTGTTCTGCTGTCCGAAACATGTGTGGTACATACAGTCAGTCTCAAAATTGAGCGTACAGCATGGATTGGATGAATATATTCGAAAATTCCAAAGGAAATTTAATTGTTGGCTCGGTTGTTTTTAATGCATTTCAATATTCATCCCTTCCTTCAATGTATACGTACATAAAATGGTTGAAATTTCATCACTAAAGTTCATTTATTTGAAAATAATCTCAAATTAGCCTATTAGCGTACAGCGATTTTTTTCTATAATATTTCTTATTATAAACACGATTAATGTATTTTAATATTGTTTTTTCATGATTATATTTATAATAATAAACATCCGCTACTTAAACATTCAATGTATTGAAATTAAACCATGTTTTAATCAAAATGGCGATCAAGTAAGATGTATAAACAATGCTATTTAACAATTCAATGCTGCTGGGCAAAATAGATGCTTTAAGATATTGATTTCACCGGCATCGTGTCTTATATTTGATAGATAATCGAAATCGAGCGAGACATACGATAAATTTGGGAAAATTTAGTCGGTAAATGATGAAAACAGATGTAAACATACAGAGAAAACGACAAATGTTGGGAATGCCATATTTCAAATTAAGTATAACTTTTTTTAAAAGTCGATGTATAGGTAGCTTATAAGCTCAGGACACTCATTAATAATAATATCAATAAAAGAGCAGCACACGATTTGAAGACTCAGTCACCGTAGGAACAAATTTGGTTGAATCACAGATAACAGATGTTGAGGCTGGCATCCTATACGTGTGTAAACATCCGCAACCGTTAATAATTCAAATGTATTTTAAATTGGGACCGCGTTTGGCAATCGATTGGAGATGGCGCAAGGATCATTATTATTGAAAACGCAGCCCGATTGCGGCTGTCAAATGCATTGGCTGCGTTCGACGGTTGTTAATCAGCTGCATCCTTAGGTACTGCCGCAATCAGTTGAGTAGATGGCAGTAGTGGGCCAACGTATATCAATTCAAAAGTTTACACAGGATTTTCAATAAAATTTGTTCTAGCTTCAATGTCTGTTATCTAGGATCAATCGCAGGAGGAATTCCAAGAGGAACTCCTGGAGGAATTCCATGAGGTACTTCTTGAGAAATTTCGAGACGAACTTCTGGAAAAATTCCAGGAGGAATTCAAGGAGGAACTCCTGGAGGATTTCCAGGAAGAACTTCTGAAGGTTTTCCAGGAGGAATTTCAAAAGCGAACTCCTGGAGGAATTCCAAGGGGAACACCAGGAGGAATTCCAAGAGGAACTTCTGGAGGAATTCCAAGAGGAACTCTTGGAGGAATTCCATTAGGTACTCCTTGAGGAATTTCGGGAGGAACTTTTGGAGGAATTCCAGGAGGAACCCCTGACGGATCTCCTGGATGAATTGTAGGAGGAACTCTTGGAGGAATTCCAGGAGGAACTTCTGGAGGAATTCCAGAAGGAACTGCTGGAGGAATTCCAGGAGGAAATGCTTTAGGAATTCCATTAGGAACTCGTCGAATAATTCCAGGGAAGCTCCTGGAGTATTTCCAGGAGTAACTCCTGGAGGATCTCTAAGAGGAACTCCTGGAGGATTTCCGGGAGGAACTCCTTGAGGAATTTCAGGAGGAACTCCTTGAGGAATTCCAGGAGGAATTGCAGGAGGAATTCAAGAGGAACTCCTGGAAGAATTTCTGGAGGAATTCTAGGAGGAACTGCTGGAGGAATTCCACGAGGAACTGCTGGACGAATTCAGGAAGATTTCCAGGAGGAATTGCTGGAGGATTTCAGGAGGAATTGCTGGAGGATTTCAGGAGGAATTCCTGGAGGATTTGCAGGAGGAATTCCTGGAGGATTTGCAGGAGGAATTCCGGAGGATTTACAGGAAGAATTTCTGGAGGATCTCGAGGAGGAATTCCTGGAGGATTTCCAAGAGGATTTCCAGGAGGAATTCCTGGAAGACTTCCAGGAGGAACTCCTGGAGGACTTTCAGGAGGAACTCCTGGATGACTTCCAGGAGGAACTCCTGGAGGACTTCCAGGAGGAACTCCAGGAGGACTTCCAGGAGGAACTCCAGGAGGACTTCCAGGATGATTTCCAGGAGGAACTCCTGGAAAAATTCTAGGAGGAACTCCTGGCGGAATTCCAGGAGGAACCCCTGGCGGAACTCCTGGATGAATTGTAGCAGGAATTTCAGGAGGAACTACTGGAGGAATTTCAGATGGAACTCCTGGAGGGATTTCAAGAGGAACTCCTGGAGAAATTCCAGAAGGAACTGCTGGAGGAATTCCAGGAGGAAATGCTTTAGGAATTCCAGAAGGAACTCGTGGAAGGAATTCCAGTAGGAACTGCTGGAGAAATTCCACTAGGAACTGCTGGAGGAATTCCAGGAGGCACTTTTGGAGAAATTGCAGGAGGAACTTCTGAAGGAAGTCCAGGAGGAGCTCCTGGAGGAGTTCCAAGAGGAACTCCTGGAAGAATTCCAGAAGGAACTCCTGGCGGAATTCCAGGTGGAACTCCTGGAGGAATTGCAGGAGGAACTGCTGTAGGAATTGCAGGAGGAACTCCTGTAGGAATTGCAGGAGGAACTCCTGTAGGAATTGCAGGAGGAACTCCTGTAGGAATTGCAGGAGGAATTCCAAGAAGAACTCCTGGAGGAATTCCAAGAGGAACTCCTGGAGGAATTCCAAGAGGAACTCCTGGAAGAATTCCTGGAGGAATTTGATGAGGAACTGCTGGAGGAATTCCAGGAGGAACTGCTAGAAGAATTCCAGGAGGAACTGCTGGAGGAATTCTTGTGCTATTCCTCTTGGAATTTCTCCAGCAATCCTAGATGGTATGCAAACATTTATTCTTCCCGAAATTCCTCTTTCATTACTCCTGGATTGAAATTAGAATGTTCTACTCTAGATTTCTTTTTGAAAGTCCTAAAATCTTTTCTGAAACTTCCGGAGGACTTTCTGGGAGAATTTCAGAATGAGCTCCTGAAGTAATTCCAGGGGAACTCTTAACGGCATTCTAGGAGAATGTCCTGGAGGATTTCCAGAAGGAATTCCAGGAAGAACTCCTGGGAGAATCGCAGGAGAAACTCATGGCAGAATCCCAGAAGAAACTCCTGGAAGAATCCCAAGAGAATCTCCTGGAAGGATCCCAGGAGGAACTTCTTGTCTTATTTTGTCTTAGCACATGCACAGCCAGTTTTGAAAAGCATCCCTGGAAACTCTTGGAAAAATTCCTAGTAGAATTTGTGTAGGAACCCCTGGAAAAATTCCAGTAGGAAAACCCGAAGGAACATCTGGAGGAACTTAAGAGGGAATTTCAGGAGATACTCCTTGAGGAACTCCATAATCAGTTAGAGGAGAAATTCCGGGTGAAGCTTCTGTAGGAATTTCTTGGGGGAGTTTCTGACAAAATTCTCGGTTCAATCCTCTGAGAAATTTCTTATGGAATTCTTTTAGGTATTTTTGAAGGAAACGCTTGGGAGTTATTGTAGAATATCTAAAATATCATGAGGAATCGTCAAACGAAAACTTTCTAAATTGTCAATAAAGATACCTAAAATTCTCAGGAATTTCTTATGCAATTATTCTAGGAATGTTTGTCGTAGATTGCCAGGAGTTTCTCTTGGAATTGCAAGCAAATACCTCCTTATTTTCAACTTATTATTGGAAGGAAATACGTTAAATTTTCAAGTTAATACATATGGAAAAATTGACTTTTGAAAAGCAAAAGACTATTTTCTTGAAAAACATTTTTATTTTAAATATAGTTGTCTTTAATTAAACCTAACCTAAGTTCTCGGTTAAGTTGACCAGGCTGACTGCCCAGCTTGTTTCAATATTTTAATAACGTTCTGATCCATCTTTTCTGAAATCTTCCGAGTTCCGGGTTATCGAATGCAGTTGTTGCCTCTCTTGAATGCCGTGCGATTGAGAAGCATAATTTTAACTTCAGCTCACTTTTTACAGCTGGGTGCACCTAAAGATAATTGGACTACGTTTCGGTTCTATCAACAAATCACGCCCGTGAATAAGACTGATCCTCTGAAAATAAACGCATGGCATAAAGTTCTTCATCTCCTGTATAATAAAGAAAACATACCTTCATGTGCAAATGCTGTCTTCCGGTAGTCCGCAACATTGTTCCTTCTTGCGAGCTGCGATTTCCAACCGAAGACTCCAGGGTAAAAATCCGATGGCCGTGAACGATTTCGCCCAACCAGCCACGAGCCACAAAAGAAAACAAAATATCGTTCGCGGTGATGTCAGCTGTTTTTGTTATGATTTGGCATCTTTCTACACGCATTAGTATGTGTGTGATCTTTTTGTAAGCACGCAACCATCATAAGTAAATCTCCGATTATCTTTAATACGCCGAAATCGGCGTATTAAAGTTAATACCAGTATTAAAATCAAAGATAATACTGGTTGGTGCTTATGAAAATCGAGGATAATACGAGATTGGCGTATTATCCTCGTTGGAGCTTACCGCCATGAAACAAAAACCAGATATTTGGTGTTGTCATCGATGTATGCCATGCGAAACGAGAGAGAAAATGTATGAAGTGACAGCTGCGGTAGTTTATAAATTGAACCGGAAAAGGGCAAGCTTTCTCTGGAACAGCAATAATCCGTTTAATTTTAGTTTTTCTTTTGCACAAACACAATGCACACCGCCATTAACTTCGAGAAAAAAAACTTGAATGGCAGTTGGATCTGTTGCCGATGCGGTTGTCACTATCACACTGAAAAAGAAACAACTTCATTTCTGTGTTGGTGAATATCTAAATTATTTATGGTGAGATACGTATACAATAATATGATATCAGGTAATCCTTATTATAACATGTATAATCTGCAAATTATTATATATGATCGTGGTTTTATTTCTGTCAATCATATAATTGTACAAGTATCATACAGTTTAAAATGATTACAAGTGGAATGGAATGCCAATAATATTAACCATTCGGCGTACCATTTATTTCTATTCGGGAGGAAATTTGTGACGAATGATCATCAGCTTCAGCCCGCTGTTGGCAAACCGAGTTGGCTAAGCTATAGGCCTTTTCATGTGACACTGCCGAGACCCGAGACTGCAATTGTTTACAACCGCTGAACAGGCCTGCAATCCCGAAGCTGTCACTTTCATAGAAGAACTGTCAATTGACGATAAAATCAGCTGTTTTTAAACGTCTCGTGAAAAGGCCTATTGTCAGTCTAATGTTGCATGAAGAAGAAGAAGCAGAAAAGATGATATTCGAAAAAATGTCCGAACCCGCACTGCTAACCATTTTTAATTAAATTGCCTCTAGATTTTTTTTAAAGGAGTTTCTAAATTTTCTTCGTATGCTTCCCCGTGCATTTTTTTTCGAATATCATTTTCATGCTTCTTCTTCATGCAACGTTTGTTCGCCTGTTTGTCTTTCTTATTGAAATGCATCGTAACACGCTAACTTTCACCTACTCAGTGACTGAGTAAAATTGTATCGCCGTCTCTCTTCTTCCCACGGAAATTTTACTCAATTTCCGTCAAAAGCAGGACAACTCAAAACTATGAGTAATCCTGCTTTTGACGGAAATTGAGTAAAATTTCCGTGGGAAGAAGAGAGACGGCAATACAATTTTACTCAGTCACTGAGAAGGTGAAAGTTAGAGTGCATAGGCAAAGAGGAGCAGAATACAAAAACAAAAGAATCGCATTCAGCAGGATTTGTTGATAAATTGCACCACTGGTTTTGACTGCTAATTTTGTATCGCTCAATAACGGATTGTGCCAGCAACGCCGGTATCTACTGTTTGTCTTATTTTTCTTATTTTGCCTTATTTGTCTTTATTTATTTTATTTTCTTTATTTCTTTATTTTTCTTTATTTTCTGGAGCAGGGAAAAGCCCATTTGAGTAGAGCTATTAATAAAAGCTCTTTCTCAAATGGGCGCAAAACCTCCTCTTCTTTTCATATCAACAGAATACAAATTTCCAAATGATACATACAAAATTTGCTTAATAAATTATCTAACTAACTAACTAACAACTAACTATCTAGCTAACACCTCACGATAACGATTCTTATTGGTGACACGGGACAAGTGGAAGTCAAAAACAGGATAACAGCGATTGAACACACGACACATACTATTTATAGGATCATTACATCCGTAGTTTGTACGATAAGCAATAAGACGAAGAAATGCATGAGAACGGAGATGATGACGACGGATGTCAATATTCAACATATCTAGTACACCAAGACAATCAATGTAAGATTGAAGAACATCAGAAATGATCGAGGCTTGAAAACATTCCGACCTGTTTACAATAACTTCACATCAATTAACTTACATCGATCTTCATAAGGCGGAAGGTTCAGCGGATCGCTCCATGGAAGTCTTCGAAGGGCGAAGC
Organism: Armigeres subalbatus; assembly: GCF_024139115.2. Taxonomy (NCBI): domain Eukaryota; kingdom Metazoa; phylum Arthropoda; class Insecta; order Diptera; family Culicidae; genus Armigeres; species Armigeres subalbatus. The sequence goes on from NC_085141.1 coordinate 194,759,572, forward strand.
GAATAAACTTGCGTTGGACTTTTTCTAATAGTTGAATTCCATTTTGATAGTAAGGAGCCCAAACAACGACAGCGTATTCCAAGATAGAACGTACCAAAGAGCAATAGAGAGTTTTTATGCAATGGATATCATCGAAGTGTTTTGCAGCGCGGAAAATCATGCCCAAGCACTTGGATGCTTTGGCCGTAATGTAGCGTATATGCTCCTTAAATGTTAGTTTCGAATCTAACAGAACACCAAGATCTTTAATGGTGCTTTCTCGTTTGATTGGAGTGGAGGAAATACAGTAGTTGAATGACGTTATTGAGCGTTTTCTGGCAAAAGAAATCACGGAGCATTTGCTTGCATTCAAGCTCATTCTATTCAGTTTGCACCAATTGATCTAGTTCCTTCTGAAGAAAAATAGCATCTTCGTGACATGAAACTATATAATAAAGTTTGAAGTCATCAGCATATGAGAGTTTGAAACATTTCAGGATTCGGTTGACATCATTCAGGTATAATATAAACATAAAAGGCCCCAAATGACTCCCTTGAGGAACACCTGATGTTACGACAAATGGGTCGGAAGTAGTGGATCCTAATTTGACTGACACTGTTCGATTGTGTAAATATGAACGAAACCAATTTAATATTGGATTAGAGAATCCTAGACGTTCCAATTTTGCTATCAATATTTGATGATTTGTCTTATCGAACGCAGCAGAAAAGTCAGTGTAAATTGCGTCGACTTTTTTACGGTTTTCTAACGCTTTGATGATGAAGGACGTGTAAACAACAAGATTAGTTGACGTTGACCTTTTCGGAAAGAATCCGTGCTGAGTTTCAGATACGTAGTCCAAGCATTGGTGTTTTAGGAAATCAAGAACAATTAGCTCGAATAGCTTAGATGTATGTAGCACTTAAAGCAGAGATACCCCTGTAGTTGGAAATGTCCTGTTTGTCACCTTTCTTATAGACCGGAAGCACAAACGCCTTTTTCCACAAACAAGGGAAACAACCGGAAGATAGAGAAAGGTTGAATAATAATGACAGTGGCTGTGAAAGAGTACCGCTGCATTTCTTCAGTACTAGAGCCGGTACTCCGTCAGGGACCAGGATTGGAAGATCCTTTCAAGCGGGAACATGCAGATTCAACAGTAGTTCGTGAAACTAAGGGATGAGTGCTCACAGCAGAGGAACGTAAAGGTACATTTGTAGCAGCGTGGATAACATGATGTGGATCCAGAAGTTCGTCTGTGAATACAGAGGAAAATTGTTCCCTGAAGAGGTTCGTTATTGAAGAGCGAGAGCAAGCTTCCTTGCCATTCAACACCATGGTGGCCGGAAAACCAGTTTCTTTTCTCTGTTCATCGACGTATGACCAAAACTTATTAGGGTTGCGTTTCAGATTTCGTTGGGTACGGCGAATATGTGAGAGGAACAGTTGGTTGTTCAATCGTTTGTATCTACTACTAACATAAATATAGTTCAGTCTGGTATGTGGAGTATGATAGTTCGAATGTTTTCTAAGAGCTGACCTTTTTGCAGATTTTAAACGTTTTAGAGTGATATTCGACCAAGGTGGATGCATGTGTGTTTTGGTAGCAATTCTTGGAGTATAATGGTCAATTGCATAAACTACAATTGATGTGTACACTTCAACTGCTATTTCTAAACTCAAGCCTTTCAAAATTTCATCCCAACTGATGGTGGAGAGAAAACGACTCATTTCTATGAAGTTGGTTTTTTTGTAGTTGTAGCGGCTAGTTTCAACTACTGGTAGAAACTTGTGTGGAACACATTTCCGTATGTCCAACTGTAAAGGCGGATGATGGCAGCATTCTTTTACGAGGGGGACAGGGGCCTTTGTGACGGTAACATACTGCTTAAGATCAGTACTTGCAAAGCATAGATCGAGCATTCGCGCTCTCTGATTGTGGACAGCGTTTAACTGAATGAGACCCGCTAGACTGTAGTCAGTCAGTAGTTGATTCTGAATGCTGTTCATTGAAGATTGAGCTAGATCCGGGAACAGATAATTAACTGACCCTTGTTTCCAAATGATTGTGCGTATGTTGAAATCTCCCAGAATAAGTATTTTGTCAGTTATACTCATTTCAGATGTAATCCATGTTAATGATTCGGAGTGATGAGCGGCAAGTACTGGATCGGTGACTCGATCAGGAGGGATGTATAATACGCAAATGTATAAGGTATAACCATGTGCATGAAGCGCCACCCACAATTGTTCAATAGCGGCACAATTCGGAGGGTGTAATATTCGGCATTTGTAGGAGGGTCGTACAGCTAAAAGTACACCTCCTCCTGATGACTTATTACTAGTTTGGTTCGACCGATCTGATCGGAAAACGACATGCGTGTTACTAAATACTTGAGATGACAGAGTGTTGCTTTTCAGCCAGGTTTCAGTGAAAGCGTATATGTCATATAGTCCATCGGAACAGGCAAGCGAGTATTCAGATAGGGTAGTATTCATACCACCGAGATTTTGGTAATAACACAATAGTCCATTTATACTAGAGTCACTCTGTACTTGGGTTTTACCATCCTGAATGGTGGGGCTAGTTGTCTCGGAACTGGGGCTGATTTCAATGTAGGTGGAATGGGATTCAAAGACGGGATGCTCTGATATTGGCGAACTTGCTCCTGTATTCGATGGCGGGGCGTCGATAGTGTCCGAGTTGTAGGTGTGCGTGGAGACAAACGAACTTGTACACGAGGTCCAACAGGTTTGCTGTTGTTTGATCTCCTCTCTAAAAAAGGAGCAATGGCAACCCCACTGGGCCAGAACTGTTCAGATAATATGATCTGCTCAAAACTAACCGGAACGCTGATTTTAAATGACAGAAAAGATAGTTGTCTAGTATCATATCCCTCTCTTACAAGCTTATGACAGATGACTTGATTAGGATTGCAATTGGCACGACGTGCAATATAGTTGATTATGTTTGCTTGTCTAATCTGACTTATTTGTTTTATTTTTCTTATTTGTCTTATGTGTTTTATTTATCTTATTGATTTTATTTGTCTAATTTGTCTTATTCGTTTCATTGTTCGTATTTGTCTTATTAGTTTTATTTGTCTTATTTGTCTTCCTTGCTTTCTTTGTCTTTCTTGTCTTCATTGTTTGTTATTATTTATCTCATTTGTATTATTTGTCTTATTTCGCTTTATTGTCTTATTACGCTTATTTGTCCTATTTCGCTTATTTGGCTTACTTAGCTTATTTGTCTTATTACGCTTATTTGACTAATTTGTTTTCGAAGCCCAATTTTTCACTTGTTTCTGAAATCCTAGAATTTTAAAGTCTTGTGATCATAAAGTTCTCATATTTGAAATTCCATTATCCGAAATTCTGATTTTTTCAAAATTTACCGTGCTGGAACTGTTTCCAACTGAAGCCCCAAACACAATGTCAAGGGAACGGCGACGTCAACGGCAATTTTGACAGTTAGCCCATATTTTTTCTGTTAAATTTGCCGTTTCCGTTGCCGTTCCGCTAACATTGTGTTTGGGGCTTAACCGTTCATCAAGCTGTGTGCAGAACGACTAATCCTTCCTAACCGAACAATTTCATGCAACTCAAAATTAAAATTCCGAACTGTGGATAACACCATTGACGAATACATAGACGGATGGGTGGCCATTTTTCCGGGCACCACTATATACCCCTGGGGAGTGACGGATTACAATTATTACAATCACTCGACCATTGAGAAGCCCCTCAATTCGAACCATGAAAACAAAAATGAAAATGACAACAACTGTTGTCATTTTCATTTTTGTTTTCATCTGAAATCCGATCGCACATCGAGTCCAACGGTTGTTCTCGTTTCCCATATGGAATCGCTCCAACAGCAGCACCAGCACCATTTATCGGGAAGTGAGGTTGCCGGTACACGCACCGGAGGTGCTAGTGCTCCTATCACAACGATCACCACGACCAGCACCACCAGCTCCACCGCCGCAGTGCTACTTGCCGACCTGAGTTCAATTCGCATAAAAGGCGACGAATTGTCGCGGTCTGCTTCATCTCCTTTGGTAAGTGTTAACATTTCCTGAATCAAAATTTACCTTTGTTTTGTACTTAAATGCCAGTATTTACAGTGAATCGATCTATCTTCTCATACAGATGAGCAGCCGATCGAAGGAAATACCCGGCCTGGACAGCCAACGGTCTAGCCACTGTCCGGTGGTACGGGAGGGTCCCGCGCTGGGTTGCAATTTCTGATGGAACACAAGGAGGATACTGCGACGGAAAATCAAGTACCACTGTCCCGAGTGCCAGACGAACTTGTGCCTTGCGCCCTGCTTCCAGGAGTATCACGAACGCCAATCGGCGGAGAACCCTGCCCCCACCAGCAACGACAGCGGAAGCGGCTGTGTGTATGGTGTAGGTGGATTGTACGCCAAAGTGGATCTCCGATTTGTTGAGAATCTTTACTTTTGCGGAATTGTGTCATTCTCTTTTTTTTATGGGTAAGAATAAAACACTCATTCAGACTATTGCTAGGAAGAAACATGTTTTGTAACGCTGCCTCCGGCTTGGATCGCTCCCCCGATCGAATGGCTCGTCTACTCAGATTTATCTGGACCGTTTTACTGTATTCGGATTTTCTTTGAAATAATCAACCAAGATGCGGAAAAAGTATACAATTATTAACGAAGATGTTTTACAAATCAAATTCGGTAGAAAACACACAAATCTGATAGAAGGCGACTATGATCGTAATCCCTTTTGTCGGCGGAGTGACCGCTTGGAGGTTCAGGTCATATTTGTGAAAGTTTTCCGTACAATATAAAATATTTGGATCGGCACCGGAAGTCGAACCCAGCCACCCTCAGCATGGTCTTGCTTTGTAGCCGCGAGTCTTACCGCACGACTAAGGAGGGCCCTTAATTATTACGAATACATATCTTAGGATCACTTAAAAAAGAACTTTTAATAGGATATCCGGAAATCCACATAATACATCAATCAACTCAGCTCGATAAATTAATTGATTGGTTTGTTGCCTAACTGATTACTAAGTTGCTTGATTGCTTTATTAGTTGGTTGGTTGCTTGATTGATCGTAGCTTGCTTGAATGGTAGAATGGTGAGTTCCTTGATAGGTTGACTGGTTGGTTGCTTGATTTGTTAGTTAATTAATGGGTTGGCTGCTTGATTAATTGGTGGGTTATTTGGTTGGTCGGCTTGTTAGTTGATTAGTTGTTTTGTTGGTTGCTTGAATGGTTGATTGGTTAATTGGTTGGTTGATTGATTGATTTGTTAGTTGGTGAAATGATTATTTGCTTGATAAGTTAGTTGGTTGATTGATAGCTTGTTTGATTCGTTAGTTGCTTGATTGGTTAATGGTTGCTTGATTGATTGGAAGTGGTCTTGAATGATTTTTTGCTTGATTGGTTAGTTGTTTGATTGGTTGGTTGCCTAATTGGTTGGTTAGTTGTTTGATTGGTTGGTTGCCTAATTGGTTGGTTAGTTGCTTGATAGGTTAATTGGTTGCTTGATTAATTTTTAATTGATTGGTAGCTTGCTTGAATGGTTGAATGATTGGTTGCTTGGTTGATTCGTAAGATGCTTGATAGAATGGTTGTTTAATAGGATGGTTGCCTAATTTAGTTTATTGGTAGCTTGCTTGAATGGTTGATTGATTGTTTTGTTGGTTGCTTGAAAAGTTGATTGGGTTACTTGATTGATTAGTAGGTTGTTTGATTAGTTTGTTGTTTCATTGGTTGGTTGACAGGCTGGTGGATTGGTAGGTTGTTTGAATGGTTGGTTGGTTGATTGGTAGCTTGCTTGAATGGTTGAATAATTGGGTGGTTGGTTGGTTGATTTGTTAGTTGGTTGAATGGTTGGTTGGTAGCTCGCTTCAATGCCTAATTGTTTTATTGGTTGGTTAGTTAATTGGTAGCTTGCTTAAATAGATGATTTATTGGTTGCTTGATTTTTTGGTCTGATGGTTAGTTGATTATTTGTTTTTTTGGTTGCTTGATTGGTTGATTAGTTGGTTGGTTGATTGATTGATTAGTTGATTTGTTAGTTGGTTAAATGTTTAATTGCTTGATTGGTTGGAAGTTGATTGGTAGCTTGCTTGAATGGTTGATTGGTTGATTGGTAGATTGGTTAATGGTTGCATGATTAATTGGAAGTGGGTTAGAATGATTGTTTGTTTGATTGATTAGTTGGTTACTTGATTCGTTTGTTGTTTGGTTGATTTGCTGGTTAATTAGTTGCTTGATTGGATAATTGGTTACTTTATTGATTGGTTGCTTGATTGGTAACTTGCTTGAATGGTTGGTTGCTTGATTGGTTTATTGGTTGATTAGTTCACTGGTATCTTGCTTAAATGATAATTGCTTGATTGGTTTGTTACTTGATTGATTTGTTGGTTGCTTAGTTGGGGGGTTGATAGATTGATTAGTTGCTTGATTGGTTAATTGTTTGCTTGATTGATTGGAAGTGGGCTTGAATGATTGGTTGCTCGATTGTTTAGTTGGTAACTTCATTCTTTACTTATAAAGTTGATTGGTTAATTGGTTGCTTGATTTGTTCTTCTTCATGCTAATATTACATCCCCACACTGGGGCAGAGCCGCCTCGCAGCTTAGTGTTCATTAAGCACATCCACAGTTATTAACTGTGAGGTTTCTAAGCCAGGTTACCATTTTCACATTCGTATATAATGAGGCTAACACGATAATACTTTCATGCCCAGGGAAGTCGAGACAATTCCCAATCCGAAAATTGCCTAGACTGGCACCGGGAATTGAACCCAGCCACCCTCAGCATGGTCTTGCTTTGTAGCCACGCCTCCTACCGCACGGCTAAGGAGGGCCCCTGCTTGATTTGTTAGTTGGCTGAATGGTTGGTTACTTGATTGGTAGTTGCTTGGTAGGTTGGTTGCCTAATTGGTTTATTGGTTGGTTAGTTCTTTGGTAGCTTGCCTAAATGATTGATTGGTTTGTTGCTTGATTGATTGGATGGTTGCTTAATTGATGGGTTGGTTGATTGATTAGTTGCTTGATTGGTTAATTGGTTGCTTGAGTGATTGGAAGTGGGCTTGAATGGTTGGTTGCTCGATAGGTTAGTTGCTTATTTGGTTGCTTGTGTAGTTGATTAGTAGTTTTATTGATTGCTTGAATGGTGAATTGATTGATTCTTTGATTGGTTGATTAGTTGGTTGGTTCATTGATTGCTTGGTTGATTGGTAGCTAGCTCACTAATAACTGTGGAAGTGCTTAATGAACACTAAGCTGCGAGGCGGCTCTGTCCCAGTGTGGGGTGTAATGCCAATAAGAAGAAGAAGGTATTGATTACCAAAGTTTCATGGTTTGCTAAGAACCGAATTTCAGTTCAATGTCTGAAAGCAGTTACGGTTTTACCTAGTCATTCGATAATAAATAGAAACCGGAAGCAGCTGTTGATCGTCGCAAACCTAAAAATATGGTGGCATACTCCGACGGCCTTGTGTTGGAACCAATAAAGGGGTTCAGGAATACAACATTTGCTTTACTACGACTACCGATGCAGAAGATTATGAGAACGCCGGCGCTCAGATCCTCCAAAGAAGCAAATGGGAATATTGTCTCGCCAAATTCGGAAACTCGTCGAGAGCAGAAAATTAGTGAAACAGCTAATGGAAACAATATTCGCCAGATGCGCTCAATTTTTCATTTTTCATTGATTATATTTACGGAGATACATTTGCATGACTTGGTGACTCGCATTGCTGCCCACACTACCGTAATATGTAATAAATTACCGTAATGATTACGAATACATACCTATTTTAAGATCACTTCAAAACGAACTTTTGTTGAGAGGCCCGAAGATCCATATTGTTACACATCAATCGACTCAGCTAAGTTGCTTGGTTGATTGATTGGTATGGTAGCTTGCTTGAATGGTTGAATGGCTGGTTGCTTGAGTGGTTGATTGATTGGTTGTGGTTACTTAGTTGATTGGTTGTTTAGTTAGTCGGCTGGTTAGTTGATAAGTTGTTTTGTTGATTGCTTAATTAATTAGTTGGTTGGTTGCTTGATTGGTTGATTAGTTGGTTGGTTGCTTGATTGCTTGGTAGATTGATAGCTTGTTTGGCTGGTTGGTTACTTGATTGTTTGATTGATTATTTGGTTGGCTGCTGCTTGATTTGTTAGTTGGTAGTATGGCATGGTTGATTGGTTGGTTGCTTGACAGGCTGATTGATTGGTTAGTCGGCTGGTTAGTTGATTATTTGTTTTGTTGGTTGATTAGTTAATAAGTTGATTGGTACCTTACTTGAATGGTTGGTTGCTTGATTAGGATTTATTTTTAAATTCTGCTCAAGCTTTTCACGGTGAAATAAAAGACAAATTGTTGTTCATCCAATTAAGTAAAATCAAAATTGATCATGTAGATAAGTTTTGAATCAATTAAACTCATTAATCATATTTAATGAATATTCCCGATTAAAGTTGCATATTGAAGAAAGCTGAATTTGGATGTTTTATGATGTTAAGCTTTTTTAGATTTGACCGTTGCTCGGCGTTGGTGTTGGCTACGCTAAACATGAGCTCTTAGCATAGGCCTGGCTTGACTGGTTGATTGAATTGGTAGCTTGCTTGAATTGTTGGTTGCTTAATTGTTGGTTGGTTGCTTGACTGGTTGATTGGTTGGTTGCTTGTTGGTTAGTAGGCTGGTTAGTTGATTAGTTGTTTTGTTGATTGTTTGATTGGTTAGTTGATTGATTGGTTAGTTATTTGGTTGATGGGTTGGTTGGTTGCTGCTTGATTTGTTAGTTGGTAGAATGGTTGATTGGTTGGTTGCTTCATTGTTGGTTGATTTATTAATTGGTTGGTAATTTGGTTGATTAATTGCTTGACTGGTTGATTGGCTGGTTGGCTGGTTAGTTGATATGTTGTTTTGTTGGTTGCTTGGTTGGTTGATTAGTTGATTCGTTGCTTGATTGATTGGTAGCTTGCTTGAATGGCTGATTGCTGGATTAGTTGGTTGGTAGCTTAATTGGTTGGTTATTTGGTCGATGGGTTGCTTTACCGGTTGGTTGAATGGTTGGTCGGCTGATTGGTTGATTAGTTGTTTTTTTGGTTTCTAGATTGGTTGATTGGTTGATTGGTTGTTTGTTGCTTGATTTGTTAGTTGGTAGAACTGTTGATTAGTTGGTTCCTTGATAGTTGGCTGGTTGCTTAATTGGTTGCTTCATTGTTTGTTGGTTGCTTGGTTGGTTATTTAGTTGATTGGTTGCTTGATTGGCTAATCCAGCAATCAGCCATTCAAGCAAGCTACCAATCAATCAAGCAACGAATCAACTAATCAACCAACCAAGCAACCAATAAAACAACATATCAACTAACCAGCCGTTCAGCCAATCAAGCAACCAAACAATCAACCAGTCAAGCAACCAATTAACCAAATTACCAATCAATTAATCAATCAACCAACAATGAAGCAACCAACCAATCAACCATTCTACCAACTAACAAATCAAGCAGCAACCAACCAACCCATCAACCAAATAACTAACCAATCAAGCAACCTAGCAATCAACTTATTAACCAATCAACCAAGCAATCAACAAAACAACTAATCAACTATCCAGCCTACTAACCAACAAGCAACCAACCAACAATGAAGTAACCAACCAACAATCAAGCAACCAATCAATCAACCATACTTCCAACTGACAAATCAAGCAGCAACCAACCAATCAAGTAAGCTACCAATCAAGCAACCAACCAACTAATTAACCAATTAACTAAACAACTTACCAATTAACGAAACGACCAACCAATCAACTAAATAACCACAACCAATCAATCAAGTAAAGCAACCAATCAACCAAATAAGTAACAAACCACCAATCAATCAACTAATCCAGCAACCAACCAATTGAGCAAGCTACCAATCAACCAACTAACTAATCAACCAACAAGCTAATCAACCAAATAAGCAACCAACCAATCAACCATTCAAGCAACCAACAAAACAACTAATCAACTAACCAGCCGACCAACCATTCAATCAACCAGTTAAGCAAACAATCAACCAAATAACCAACCAATTAAGCAACCAACCAATTAATCCAGCAATCAGCCATTCAGGCAAGCTACCAATCAACCAAGCAATCAAGCAACCAACCAACTAATCATCAACCAAGCAACCATTGAAGCAACCAACAAAACAACATATGAACTAACCAGCCGACCAACCAATCAAGCAACTAATCAATCAACCAGTCAATCAATCAACCGAATAACCTGATTAGTTGGTAAGATTGAGAACCAATCAACAATCAAGCAACCAACCAACCAATCAACCATTCTACCAACTAACAAATCAAGCAGCAACCAATCAACCGATCAACCAAATAACCAACCAATCAATCAACCAACCAATCAAGCAATTTACCAATCAACCAATCAATTATCCAACCTACGAACTAATCAAGCAAGCAACAAAACAGTCGAGTCGAGTATACGAGACACTGAATACGACCACACAGTTGTGGTCGAAATACGTATCTGCAAAGATGTCAAAATAATTGGTGGAATTAAATGGAGAGTCCTAAACTCGACCAACCAATCAATCAACCAGGCAAGCAACCAATCAATCAAATAACCTGATTGGTTGGTTGTATTGGCAACCAACCAACAATCAATTGGTTGATTAGTTGTTTTTTTGGTTTTCTGATTGGTTGATTAGTTAATTGATTGATTGATTGGTTGGATACACACCAAAATCATAAAAAGTTTTCAGCAAAATGCTTTACTGAAAAATTATCAGCAATTTTGAAACTTACTGAAAATCAGTACATATACCGATTTTCTAGATTACTGATCGTTCAGCGTTTTTTCGACAGGCACTGCTGTCAAACTTTAGGAAAAATTAGCCATTTTAGCTTAGTGATTTCTTTTCACAATTTTTTTTTTTTTGTAATATTTGTCATTTTAATCCATGATGAAACCGGTAAGTAGGGGAAATGACGGCTTTGGCAGGTTTTGTTCTATTATTGGCAGGGGGTTTTGTGAACCAAATTTTATGAAATTTGGCCACAATATTCTTTGATATGCAAAAAATGTTTAGGCCAAATTTGAGCCTAGTCAGTCATAAAAAAAACCCCTGCCAATAATAGAACAAAACCTGCCAAAGCCGTCATTTCCCCTACTTACGGGTTTCATCATGGATTAAAATGACAAATATTACATAAAACAATAATTGTGAAAAGAAATCACTAAGCTAAAATGGCTAATTTTTCCTTAAGTTTGACAGCAGTGCCCGTCGAAAAAAACGCTGAACGATCAGTAATCTAGAAAAATCGGTATATGTACTGATTTTCAGTAAGTTTCAAAATTGCTGATAATTTTTCAGTAAAGCATTTTGCTGAAAAACTTTTATGATTTTGGTGTATCCAACCAATCAATCAATCAATCAACTAATCAACCAATCAGAAAACCAAAAAAACAACTAATCAACCAATTGATTGTTGGTTGGTTGCCAATACAACCAACCAATCAGGTTATTTGATTGATTGGTTGCTTGCCTGGTTGATCAGTGCCCGTCGAAAAAAACGCTGAACGATCAGTAATCTAGAAAAGTATGCTGATTTTCAGTTAAGACAAATCGGTATACTGATTTTCAGTAAGTTTCAAAATTGCTGATAATTCTTCAGTAAAGCATTTTGCTGAAAAACTTTTTATGATTTTGGTGTGTAGAACTGTTGATTAGTTGGTTCCTTGATAGTTGGCTGGTTGCTTAATTGGTTGGTTGATTGCTTCATTGTTTGTTGGTTGCTTGGTTGTTTATTTAGTTGATTGGTTGCTTGATTGTCTAATCCAGCAATCAGCCATTCAAGCAAGCTACCAATCAATCAAGCAACGAATCAACTAATCAACCAACCAAGCAACCATTGAAGCAACGAACAAAACAACATATCAATAACCAGCCGACCAGCCAATCAAGCAACCAAACAATCAACCAGTCAAGCAACCAATCAACCAAATTACCAACCAATCAATCAATCAAGCAACAATGAAGCAACCATCCAGTCAACCATTCTACCAACTAACAAATCAAGCAGCAACCAACCAACCCATCAACCAAATAACTAACCAATCAAGCAACCTAGCAATCAACTTATTAACCAATCAACCAAGAAACCAACAAAACAAATAATCAACTAACCAGCCGACCAACAATCAATCAACCAGTCAAGCAACCAACCAACAATGAAGCAACCAATTAAGCAACCAACCAACTATAAACCATTCAACAGTTTTACCAACTAACAAATCAAGCAGCAACCAAACAATCAATCAATCATTCTACCAACTAACAAATCAAGCAACCAACCAATAATCAGGCAACCAATCAACTAATCTACCAATCAAGCAATCAACAAAACAACTAATCAACCCATCAAGCAACCGACCAACAATCAACCAACCAACTAATCAACCAATCAACTAATCAATCAACCAATAAAGCAACCAATCAACTGAATAATTAACTAGTCAACGATTCCAGCAACAACCAATCAAGCAAGCCACCAATCAACCAATCAAGCAACCAACTAATCAGCCATTTAAGCAACCAACAAAACAACTAATCAACTAACCAGCCGAACAAATCAAGCAGCAACCAACCAATTAATCATTCTACCAACCAACCAATCATGCAACCATTCAACTAAATAACCAATCAATCAACCAACAAACAATGAAGCAACCAAACAACCAACTATCAAGGAACTAACTAATCAACAATTCTACCTACTAACAAATCAAGCAGCATTCAACCAATCAACAAATCAATCAATCAATCAACTAATCAACCAATCAAGAAACCAACAAAACAACTAATCAACCAACCAGCCGACCAACCATTTAATCAAACGGTAAAGCAACCCATCAACCAAATAACCAACCAACTAATCCAGCAATCAGCCATTCAAGTAAGCTACCAATCAATCAAGCAACGAATCGACTAATCAACCAAACAAGCAACCAACAAAACAACATGTCAACTAACCAGCTGACCACCCAATCAAGCAAGCAATCAATCAGCCAATCAATTATTCTACCATCTAACAAATCAAGCAACAATCAATCAAATAACCAACCATTCAAGAAAACTACAAATCAACCAAGCAATCAAGCAACCCACCATTCAAGCAAGCTACCAATCAACCAAGCAATCATTCAACCAACCAACTAATCAACCATTCAAGCAACCAACAAAACAACATATAAACTAACGAGCCGACCAACCAATCAATCAATCAGTCAAGGAACCAATCAACCAAATTACCAACCAATCAAGTAATCAATAAACAAAAAAGAAACCAACCAATCAACCATTCTTCCAACTAACAAATCAAGCAGCAACCAACTAACCAAATAACAAACGAATCAATCAACTAACTAATCAAACAACCAACCATTCAAGCAAGCTACCAATCAACTTATTAACCAATCAACCAAGCAACCAACAAAACAATTAATCAACTAACCAGCCGACTAACCAATCAAGCAACCAACCAATCAACCAGTTAAGCAACCAACCAACAATCAAGCAACCAACAATTAATGCAAGCTACCAATCAACCAAGCAATCAAGCAACCAACCAGCGAATCAACCAATTAAGCAACCAACCATTCTACAAACTAACAAATCGAGCAGCAACCCATAAACCAAATTACTAATCAATCAAACGACCATCCATTCAAGCATGCTACCAATCAACCAACCAACCAATAATCAAGCAACCAACCAACTAATCAATCAATCAAGCAACCAACCAATTAGCCATCCAAGCAACCAACAAAACAACTAATCAACTAACCAGCCGACCAACTAATCAAGTAACCAATCAACCAACCAGTCAAGCAACCTATCAATCAAATAACCAACCAATCAACCAAATAACAAAACAACTAATCAACTAACCAGCCGACCAACAATCAATCAACCAGTCACACGGAGAAACACGTTTACTCATTAATGGCACAGAGAACAGACATGGAGGCTCGAACAAAATTTCTTGCAAAACATGTGTAAACAAACACACCGAACCTCAACGCCACCGACGTCGACATTGCAACTCACAATCTCATTTTGACAACACGATGGCGCTGGTATGCTCTTGCATGCATAACGACACTAGCGCACAGTGGCATTTTTTGATGACGCTAGCGCTGATTATGCACGAGATAACGTCGACATTCCAAAGTTATTCAAAATGAACAGTAAAAAGTTATCACAACATAGCGAGTTCAGCTTCAACGTCTGTTCTCTGTGTTAATGGGTACTTTTTCTTTGCTATCTCTTTCCCCCTGCTGAAAAATTTACCCATTTTGAGAGAATAAGTGGATCTACTCATTTAAATGAGTAAATCCACTTATTCTCCCAAAATGGGTAAATTTTTCAGCAGAGAGAAAGAGATAGCAGACTAAAAGTACCCATTAATGAGTAAACGATTTTTACCGGGCAGGCAACCAACCAACTATCAACCGTTCAACATATCTACCAACTAACAAATCAAGCAGCAACCAACCAATCAATCAATCATTCTACCAACTAACAAATCAAGCAACCAACCAACTAATTTACCAATCAAGCAATCAACAAAACAACTAATCAACCCATCAAACAACCGACCAACAATCAACCAACTAACTAATTAAGCAATCAACTAATCAACCAACCAATCAAGCAATCAATCAACTGAATAATTAACTAATCAACCATTCCAGCAAGCTACCAATCAACCAATCAAGCAACCCAACAATCAGCCATTCAAGCAACCAACAAAACAACTAATCAACTAACCAGCCGACCAAGCAATCAATCAACCAGTCAAACAACCAATCAACCAAATAACCAATCAATCAAGCAACCAACCAACTGTGAAGCAACCAACCATTCAACAGTTCTACCAACTAACAAATCAAGCAGCAACCAACCAATTAATCATTCTACCAACCAACCAACCAATCAATCAACCAACAAACAATGAAGCAATCAACAAACAATGAGCAAACAACCAACCAGCTATTAAACTGATCCAAAATTATTTATCAGATCGCTCATTGCAGGTAAACTATCAGAATTCTAACTATTTAGGACTTCTGCTAGAACTAAAATTACCTTTTAAACATCACCTTGGAGGCCTTCAAGCCAAATGTAACAAATATATTAAGTGGCCACTTATAAACAGAAAAACAAAAATTTGTCATAAGAACAAACTTTTGATTTACAAATAAATTTTTAGACCAGCCATGTTGTATGCTGTGCCAATATGGACTGGAATGGTTTATAGGGTATAATGTCCTATCGTTGTGGTATGCCCTAATGTTGCGATAGTGTTAAAGAAGTCCATTCTGGATATAATACCATTGCAAACAATTGTGGGTACGCTAAAACTCTTCGGATTAACGACTAGAACAGCTTTTGTTTGACAAAATTCCGTTCAAAACGATGAAAAATCATCATTTTTCGTTAAAAATTTGAATCCTTTGAGCCTATTATTGCGGTAATGCTAAGGTCCTATTGTTGCGGTATCGCTCTCCATAAGAATTACATGCAATACCGCAACAATATGACTGACCTTCAAAAAATATCGCAACGATAGGCAATCGCGTCCTATTATTGCGGTAGTTTGTTTTATTGTGATAAAAACAAAACAACATAATTTTAGCACAATTGACGTAATATTTACGAAACTATAGTTAACGAGCATCCTATTCAACTACTACAATGTGGAAGTCGACCAACAGGTAATTTTCGAAGAATTTTTGTAATCAATTTTGTTTCGACACGGTGCTTAACCCCTCCATAATAGGTCGTTTTACCCTAGTTGCTGCAATACCAGAAAGAAGGCACTTCAGAGGATTTTTCCTCCTCGGACCACCACGATTACCAGATGGTCTTCCTTCAGTGAGGTTGTGACATGTTCGTTTCAACAATTCTGTCGAAAAATCGCATGACAGGAATGAGTAGAGCACACCAGTTGCTTCCGTTTCTTTATTGAGTAAGGATATAACGCCGGCCGCTTCTTTCTGCTTCAGGTAGGACACGAGATAACGCAGTGGACGCGTCTGAACGCTGGCATCATCCAACGATGCTACCGATGACGTCGATCCCGGCAGGCCGAGGAAGATTGCGTGCGACGATGACGTCGATATGCGCTTCTGCACATCTTCCAACTTGGGTTGATCGAGGCGTAGTCGCTGAGTAATACGAAGGTGGTGTTTACCTGAGACGAGACCTGCAAAGAGGAAAAAATGTAACTTCAGCTGCTGCCAGTCAACTGCTGTCACGAACTGTCAGGTGCAACCAGCAGCTTTTTGAGTGAAAGTATTGGTATCCCAAATAAAATATTCCACATCATTTTGTTTTACCAAGACTTTTTACTTTTAACGAGTATTCCAAACCTTCCGTTTAGCTTGTTAATAATCAGTAATAAACCTGTGTTTTGTTCCCGGTATAAAAATCCTTATGAAAATGAATTAACTATTTCGTTAATTGGATACACTTTTATTGTGCTCAGAAGGGTCCACCTGGGGCTTAGGTGAAACAGTCAAGTAAACAGTTGAAACTCGATGGTCAACTGTGATGAAAAGAAGAACAAGTGTCAAAACAAGAGAAAAGAAGCAGCGTCTTTGCAGGTCTCGTCTCAGGTGTTTACCTTCCTCGTCCTTCATCAGGCTGTCCACTATTCCGTTGTCAGTCGACAGCTTGCAGCGATGGCGAACGGACGCGCATCGATCTAGCTTGTTTGTTTGCTTTCGATTTCAATCTCATACGTCGGAATAAAATACTTGGTTTCGTTTTTCTGAGAACCTTCCGTGGTCGCCGCGTGTGATCTTTCTGTCTTTATACCTACTGTTTGCAGTGTTCCTTCGGTCTATCAGTTTTTTTCGGGAATACATCACCCAAGCTTAGCGTCTATCATACTAACCTCAAAAGCGAGAAGAAAGCACATTTAGTGTAGTGACCCCGATAACAAAGAAATCGTCTGTTTCCCTCGTTGTACATTATCACGATAGTGCGGTCAAGTAATTACAATATCTAGCAGTTAGCAGAAGTGCGTTCGGTTCACCGACAATGTCGGACAAGGACCCCTTCCCACCTTTAGATGACCCTGGAGGAGGAACTACAATAAGTAGTTCAGGAAGAATAATCGATGGATCCTACACAGGCAGAACATTCCCGTCCTTTTACGATCGTAATAATGAATATGGTTCAATCACAGTTCTTCGGATGGAAGGCCTAAACAACGGAAACCTTCCAAATAATCCTTTCCTTCTACGAACCTCTGTGGAAAAATGGATCGGAGGAAAAATCGATGGAGCATTTCCAGAAAAACGAGGCATCACCTACGCACTGAAGGTAAGAAACCCATTACATGTGCAGAAATTACTAGTCATGGAAAAGCTAGCAGATGGAACTGGAATCAGAGTTGTTAAACATCCAGTGCTAAACTCATCGCGATGTGTGGTTACCTGCTCGGAAGCAATGAGCATGACGGACGACGATCTGAGATCGAATTTGAAGGATCAGGGGGTTATCGATTTCCGTCGTATTAAACGACGGCACGGATCTGAAGTGATCAATACCGCTACTATTATTCTAACGATTGAAGGCACAGTTATTCCACAGCATATGGAGTTTGGGTGGTTAAGATGCAAAACGCGACCATACTATCCAGCTCCTATGCTGTGTTACAAATGCTGGAGTTTTGGCCACACAGCTACTCGATGCGTGGCAATAAAAGCCGTATGTGGTACATGCTCGGAAAGTCACACGATACAAGAAAATATACCCTGTACTGCCGAAACCTTTTGCAAAAGATGTACTTCCTTCTCGCACTCAATAGCTAGCCGAAAATGTCCGGAGTACATTAAAGAAAACGATATCCAGCACATCCGTATCGACCAAGGAAAATCGTATCCCGAAGCGAAAAGAATCTTCGAACAACGTTTTAGTAGTAGGTCATTCTGTGGGATTACAACGGCCGGAAAAGACGAAGAGATCACCAACTTGACGACGACCATGAACCAACTACTTCAGCAAATTTCAGAGAAAGATAAACGAATCGAGGCTCTGGAAGAAGGAGCCCAACGCATACCCGATGAAGCAAGTAGTGACGCCGGTGCCATTGGAACACTGACTAAAAAACTAGACCAACTTCAGATTGTTCTAAAAGAAAAAGATGAGAGTATCAAAGTTCTAGAAACTGCATTGAAGCGGGAGTCGCGACTAGATTTAACTAAGAAGTATGGTACTATCGGAGATCTTGTTGCCAGAATCAAGGTCATGGAAGAGAACATCAATCGAAAAGACAATCGCTTTTCTGCGAAGAAGTACAGATAACGGAAGTGAAACAGAAACATCAACAGGCAAAACGAAACCGCAAAATCAAGGAGCACAGCAAGCTAACTACTCTCCGAATGCATCACAAAACGACATCGACATGGAAACAACCGCCCAACGTACCAAAACGAAGAAAACCGCCAAGCAAACTAAGAAAAAGAGAAAGCAAACACTTACCTATCAAGAGATCCCATTCCTTAACGTAACCACTCCACAGACTCGGATGGAAATGATGATAAACCCAGAGGACCCAAAGTTCACATACCAGGTGGTCCGAAGATCCACCTTGTCATCTCTCCATTCATAATTTCTCTTTGCTCTTCGCTTCGCACACCAAATCCCTGAAATTTTGAACATTAATAATGATTCAACAACGGATTCGCTCGAGGTAGTATCTACAAATACAAACCAATCACAGCAGCTGTTCATAAGAAACGATACCAGCAACCAATCTTCAGATACCGTACATCCATCCACATCAAGCTCATGTCCAGTCGCCACAGCATTATTCCATCCAGAGCTGGTAGCCCAATCTGGACCGCATAACGGTGCAACAAGAAAATTAGATACTAAATTAGCAATTCAGTGGAATATTAACGGAATACACAATAATCTACCAGACCTAGAGATACTAATTCTGGACGACCCCCCAGCGGTAATAGCAATCCAAGAAGCTCACCGAACTACAGTTGAGCGTTTGAACAAAATATTATCAGGAGAATACCGTTGGATTTATAAGAGGAAGCTAACATTTATCATTCGGTTGCAATAGGAGTACGTAAGCATATACCTTTCTCTGAAGTCACACTAAACACAGACTTACCCGCACTCGCTGTTCGGATCGAGCTACCGTTACCAATAACAGTAGTGAATGTGTATTTACCTTGCGGAAAAATAACAAACTTGGATAATCGTTTAAAACAATGTATCGATTCTACGGAAGAGCCCAGACTCGTACTCGGGGACTTCAATGGCCATCACCCATCATGGGGTAGCCCTTCTGCCAACTCTAGAGGTTCCGTTGTGGCAGAGGCGGCGGAAGCCTTAGACCTAATTGTACTCAACGATGGATCCGTTACTTTCACGAGAGGCGAAACATCAACTGCCGTAGATGTGTCACTAGCAAGTGCCAGCATTGTACATCGTCTGTCATGGCGTACATACATTGAGCCAATGGGCAGCGATCATTACCCTATTATTATAAAAATCCCAATCTCTCCACCTAAAACATCCAGACGACCGCGATGGATTTTTGAACGCGCAGATTGGCAAACTTTCGAACTCGAATTAGAAACCCTTACAGAACATAGCCCACCAGAGAACATAATCGATTTCATCAAACAAATGCATGAAGCAGCCAGTAAGAGTATCCCTAAATCAAGTCCCAGCCCGGGACGAAAATCATCACATTGGTGGTCCCCAGCCACCAAAACTGCTGTCAAAGCCCGCAGAAAAGCATTGAGAACCGCAAAGCGAATTCCATGTGGACATCCGGATAAAAAAATAGCTGTGGCCAAATATCAAGAAAAAAGGAATGAATGCCGTCAGATCATCAGAGAAGCTAAAGAGCAAAGTTGGGAGAACTTTCTAGAAGGAATCAATGAAAATCAGTCTTCTTCCGAACTGTGGGGCCGAATTAATGCTGTGAGTGGTAAACGAAGATCTCAAGGTATGGCTCTAAAACATAATGGTGTTACCACAGCAGATCCTACAACAGTTGCTGATATGATGGGAGCACACTTTGCATCACTATCGGCAATATCTGCATACGAAAAAGACTTCATCCAAACAAACGCTGTTTCCACCAACTCGATTGAACATATTCGAATTCCAGACGATAGTACAATCCAGGAGATCAATCAACCATTCCGACTAGTTGAGTTAGAACATGCACTCTCCCGCGCGAAGGGAAAATCAGTAGGCCACGATGAGGTAGGTTACCCAATTTTGAAACAGTTGTCACGTACTGGAAAGCTAATACTCCTGCGACTCATGAATAAAGAATGGGTAAATAATTCGCTCCCAACAAACTGGAAACATAGCTTGGTTGTCCCGATTCCTAAGCGAACATCAGCTGCTCCAACTCCGGACGACTTCCGGCCTATATCTCACATGCTGCACTAGTAAAATACTCGAGAGAATGGTAAATCGACGATTGGTACACTTCCTCGAAGAAAACAATCATTTAGATCACAGACAGCATGCGTTTCGTCCAGGACACGGCACTGGAACATATTTTGCATCCCTGGGAAGTATTACAGCAAACAGAAGACAGAGATAATCATATCGAAATGGCCACCCTGGACCTCTCTAAGGCCTACAATAGGGCCTGGACACCGAAAGTAATATGTCAGCTAATAAAATGGGGCCTCTCTGGTCACATTCTACACTACATTAAAATTTTCTGCAAAATCGAACCTTTCAAGTATGCATCGGTAACCACAAGTCTAAAATATTTCGAAGAAACAGGAGTTCCACAGGGTACTGTGATCGCGGTCACAATTTTTCTTGTAACAATGAATGATGTCTTTGCCAAACTACCCAAAGAGATATACATCTTTGTATATGCAGATGACATTGTTCTGGTAGTACTGGGTAAAACTTTAAAAGCCCTTCGAAGAAAATTGCAAGCCGCTATCAACGATGTTCATAGATGGACAACAAAAGTCGGATTTGTACTTTCCGGAGAGAAAAGCGCCATAACACATATATGCCTAAACAACCACCGCCCATCACGACTATCGGCCAAAGCTGGTGAAGATCTCATCCCCTATCGAAATTCGTTACGAATTCTTGGAGTTCGAGTCGACCGCCACCTCACCTTCCAAGCTCATTTTCTTGAGGTAAAACGAAGTTGCCAAACCAGATTGAACATATTACGAGCTCTAGCACGACGGCATCAGTCCAGCAATCGAGACATAAGAACACGAGTAGCGAAAGCCGTTATAGATAGCAGATTGATATATGGAATTGAACTCACATGTCATGTGAATAAATCGCTTATCAACACCCTACAATCAACCTATAATCAAGCCATCCGGATTACATCGAATCTTCTACCATCTACACCGGCAGAGGTAGCATGCGTTGAAGCCGGAAGATTGCCCTTTGAACACTATATATCGGAAATAATATCCAAACGTGCTATCGCTTTTTTGGAAAAGACGACCGGAGATGATGAAGGAATCCCTTTGCTCGAAGTGGCAAAAAGACTCTTTCGTCACCACACCGACCAGGAGCTCCCTCCGGTGTCCGAGATCCACTGGGCTGGAGCCAGGGCCTGGAATCAACCCAAGATGGTCCTAGATTATACGATAAAACAGCGATTTCGTGCCGGTGACAACTCACTTGTTATGAAAAATTCAGTAATAGAACTGCAAAGAAGAAAGTATACCAGTCATGCCATAAGATATACTGACGGATCCAGAGCACTAAACCGCGTTGGAATAGGTATTTATGGGAGTGATATCAACTATTCCCATAGATTACCAGATCATTGCTCGGTGTTTTCAGCTGAAGCCGCCGCAATACTCGGGAAGCAGTTACGTCTCCATCAAACAAACCAATCGCCATCTTCTCTGATTCTGCTAGCGTACTTTCCGCTCTCGAATCAAACATCTCACGCCATCCATGGATTCAGGCCATTCAGAAGCAGGCTCCAAAAAACTCAGTTTTTGTATGGGTTCCCGGACACTGCGGGATTTATGGGAATGAAGAGGCAGATAATCTTGCATCTGTTGGACGTAACGCCCGTCTATTGACACACAACACACCTGGTCAAGACATAAAACGATGGATAACTTCAGAGATACAAACCTCCTGGGCAATCGCATGGGAATGTCGTCAGAATCTGCTGCTAAGGAAAATTAAAAATGACACCACTCGATGGGAAGACGTCCCATATCACCAGGACCAGAAGGTGCTCTCTCGCTTGCGAACAGGGCACACTAGAGCATCGCACAATATGGCAGGTGGTGGTCCATTTAGGAAAATTTGTGAAACTTGCAACATACATCATTCGGTGGAACACTTTCTACTTATATGTCCACTATATGAAGGAGCTCGAATACAAAACGGCCTCCCTAACAATATTCGAGAAATCCTTGGGTACGACCGGACACATCACGACAACCTATTCAACTACTTGAAGGACACTGGCCTTTATTACCAAATTTAAAATAGTAATGGTAGCAACGAACTCAAGAATATAAAGATTTTGTTTTTTCCTTTAAATAATTAGAACAATAATAGACCATGAAATGTATACATACCTTATTATAAATCCATTTTAAAATTGTAAAACCTTACTCAAGGGAATCCCTCCGACTCCTCTATATATATATATATATGGAGACGAACCAGCCATGGGCTGAAAAGCTCCTTAATAAAGAAAAAAAAAAAAAAAATATTCCGTTGTCTCCGTCCGTTAGGTGCAACTTGGCGGGGAATAGAGAAATCTTCAAAATCAGCGCCCCTTGTCAGACTGTGGTAGATTTCCGTGCCACTTCTGGTAACGTTCTTGCATTCAATAACATGCCATTCCTACAAGACTGCGTCGCCTCGGTGAACGGGAACGAGATCTATCGATTCCTGGTTCACGTGATCCAGAACGACGGCGTGAATCATATTCGCCATCGGCTCCTGATCGACGCCATTCATCATTGTCCCCGTGGTGCGGAAACGGAAACCACCACGTCCGCGGAACGGTTTTCCACCATAGCCGTACGATGAATTTTCCTCGTATCATGCACCGCCTTCCGAATATTCGTAGTCGGGGCCGCGACGATACTCACCGCCTTCCTCAAAACCTCCACTGTTCTTCGAGAACGATGGTGCTGTTCCGTTATCAGCAAAATCGATACGAATACGACGATCCGGTGCCCCTAACGGGAATCCACGCATTTCCTTCACAGCAGCCGTAGCAGCATCAATAGAATCGTACAAAATGTAGGCCTGGGGTGTCCCTTTGTTATATTCAATCTTTTTGATGGCACCAAAACGGTCGAACTCACGCTCCAACTGAGTAACGAAACGAACAAACAACAAACGAACCGAAACGACGTCACAAGGTGAGGGAGAAAAACAAACAAACTGTCAAAACGTCAAGAGGGGGTAAGTCAGCGCTCGTAAAATATTTATGTAATTCGTCACCCACGAGGGGTATTTTCTTCAAAATGAAGAAGAAGACATGGTGCCCGATTTTCTGATGGCTTTGTACCGGACATTTCGGTCTATGTATTCGTCAATGATGAGAGTTCTGCGTCTGGAATCGAAGTAGAAAGCCTGTAAGTAGGCAATTAAATATTTATGTGGTGAAATGTTCCAGACACAGACATCAAATTATTGATGCTTCAAGGCATCGGATCTATCGAGGTGCCTAAAAAGGATCGGAATCCCAAACGAAATTAATCTATGAATACAACTGCTTGGCTGTTGTAGACAAAATGCGAAACGTAATGAAAACATATTTGCGGGATTTGACTGATGGACAAAAACCTTTAATGTCTGTGCTTTAATGAAACCTCGTCAGTTATTTTAATTTGTTGAATGTGTTGTTAACTGTTTATTTTTGTATGTTTGTAAAATAACTTTATTGTAACATGCCTCCCCGACGCGGAATTTACCTCTCCCGTCAAAAATTGTATCTCGTTTTATTGTCTCAGTCGATTCTTTGGCTTATTTAAGGTCACTCCTGACGGAATCCAAGTTCCAAAGTGCTCGCGTTTTCGGGGGCACATCACTCGATTCAGAGGCGGCGCACAACTGCCATTTTTGTTGATTTAGCTTTGCTGCGTCGCAGCATGCGTGAAATAATATTGTCATTTACTCACAAATGGTGAAATAATTTGCTGAATTGGTGAACCGGATCTTTTAAAAAATGATCCACGAATCATTCACTCACTTCAGAGATCCGGATCTTTTTAACGGTTCCGTATCTGAACGCCCATCTCTAACTTCAACACTAGTCCGGTTACTGTTCGTAAACGGAGAGTATTTGATCCTCCATTCAGATCGAGGAACTACACGCAGCATGAGCCAACTAGTAGGTTCATGAATGATTTCAACAGACTACAGGATGTTATTTCCACAACTATGACAACAGAAGTGATTCGTAATAAGTTAAGATTATATTTAAGAGGACAACTGTATGTGTAACGTTAATTTTGTGTATAATATTTAAGCAGGGTAACGGGCTTACAGCCTATAGTCCAATAGTCCAATAAACCAATAAGTTGAAACCTAATTTTCTATGAACATGTGTACAATATTCAATTAATCGAAAATCCATATTCATGTTAACGTTTGAAAGTATAGTTCGTTCGTAAACAAGAATACGAATGAAATTTAAAAAAAACTTCTTTACCGAACCTAAACCTCATATGAATATAATGTGTAACTGTGAATCAAATTTCCATCGTTACAACTTTTTGATGCATCATGAGGATCGTGAAAGACAAATTAGTTTTTTTTCTTTTATTGAATACAAGATTATTGTTGAAAACGAAGGTGTAAGAGGTGTAAATAAAAGAGGAGGAATACATAATATATTTATTTGGACAAATTGGAGAACGTAGAAGGAATCGATTGAGATAATTAAAAATTAAGGAAAGTTTAAATTAGATTTAATATAAAAAATCGTTGCAATCAAAGTTGATTGCTCATGTTCCGGGTATAAGTAACCCGGAGTGGTGATTAATTACTATGCCTGAAAATCAACTTTGGTGAGGATTGATCATTGATTGAATGGGGTATCTAGGGTCTAAATATTCATAAATACATGACCTACTTTAGAAATTGGTATGAGTTCACAGTATGTACGAAAAGTTGTAAACTCTAAAATAAAATGGAATGAGCAAATTAATCTACCAATTCTCTCATGATGTTTGAGATTACTGCACTATTTTTTACAAAGAGACAAATGCAGATATGAAAATTTTCCCGGTGGTTATTTAATTTCCCGCATATTTCTCGACATTTTCACGGTGATTTTCAATTCCCGGTTTTTTCCCGGTTCTCCCGGTTTTCCCGGTTCGCTGGTCACCATGTGTGAAAAAATGATAGAATTTGGTCATTATTGGGAAATTTTGCGTGGCCACTACCCGAGTAGACAAAAATAGCTCAATAATATCAAATGTTGATAAGATAGCAAAATGAGTTATGGACATGATTGATATAAGAGATAAAAGATCAGACGACAATATCAATATTTTGCACTAATATATCATAACGATATCAAGATATGTTATTTGTAATAAGTGATACATATCAAGTGTCATTAGTTTGTTCTTATCCATAGCATATCTTGATATTTAAATGATATTTCGGTGCAAATTTTTGATATTGTTGCCTGTTCTTTTATCTCTTATATCAATCAAGTCCATATCATGTTTTGTTATTCTGTTCATGGCTTCTGCCCGGGTAAAAACATCTTTAGGAGAGAAAAAACACAGTAAATAATAGAGTAAATAAGGATGTCTAATAGCTCGCCACATAACGATCATTTGTCTATAGAATCTATTATTAAAATACGCCATAGCAATGCTACTTTAGTTTTGGGTAAAACAGGGGAGAATCAAGTCTCCCACCCGAGCAGCACACATGTTACACAAAAGTTTATGTGTCCCATATGCATTCGAATTTAGTCACAATTGAGACACCGCAACCAAATAGGTTTTAATTGTGCTGCTATGGCAAGGACTTATGTCTCCCAAGGAATCAAGTATCCCCACCTTTCCCTACTGTATAAAATCTAAGTCGGCAGGTCTCCTGCTTGCATGACTGTATACCAATTTATTAATTGTGACGTAAAATACCTTCAATTAGCTACTGGTGAAATGCCAGCACGTTGAATGGCTGGCGAAGTTTCAGAGCGATAATTTTTCCAAGATCCGTAATTTCATTTCCGCCATGAACAAAGCATCATCCAACGGATGCAAAGAGCTTTATTGAAAAAATCTTAGTCAATAGTTTCAAAATAGTTGAAAATAGTGACTTTTCCGAGAAAAAGTGGCTTTAGTGACTTGAGGTCGAAAAAAGATACTTTTTAGTGACTTGCCCGAAAAAAGTGACCGAGTCACTAAAAAGTGACTCGCTACCAGGCCTGCTTTATAGTAACGTGTATATTTTTTTTGCGTGGATGTCTGAATAAACCAAGGGCCTCATACGCCTGTCACCGGGGAACAAAGCTCGTGTACTCTGCATCGAAGCTTAGAACCGGTGTTGGGGCGCAATCGTTAATGTGAACATTTTTATATTCGGTTAGTTACTGCAAATAAATTCTTTTTCGAGTCCCTATAATCAAGCAGGTATCTCAAGCATACCACATCGTTATATTGCTGCATGATTGTGTGTTTAATTTTGATAAAATATCGAAAACAAAAGTGTGCATAAAAATTGACTCGCCATAACAAAAAGGTGGTAGAGAATTAACACTGTTGTTTACAGTTTAGAACCAAATCCAGATGTCGCACATGTTGGGGAGGGATTCAGTGCTCCGCCTTCTCCCCCTGGAATAAACGAGAAGTGGAGTCAATGTTGGTCAAATTGCTTGACCAGTGTGTACATTGCATTAGATTACATTTGGCGATAACACATTTTTGAATAAACTGTGATAACCGTGCAACATCAAATTGACAGATCGCGTACTGTGAGGGATGTGCATTTCGTTATTAAATTTTATTGACTTTCTATCTGTTGACAAACGGTTTACTCCAAAATACAAAAGTTCGATTTTGATTTGCGTTTCTAGCAGCTTTGTGTATCATACAAAATACAATTTCTTGTGGAATATTGTTGATCCGTACAATTAATATATTGTTTATTGATTTAGAAATATGGGAACATTATTTGATCATTTAAAAAGTCTTTTCGAATACGAATTGTACTCGAATACCAGGACGTTGGTAAGTTGTTTTGTAATTATTGTCTATCGAAAAAAAACTTAATTGTAATCAAATACTTTCAGTCCAACCTAATACTGGCCGTGTTTGACAGTAATAGATCCGTGTTAACGGCGCAGCAGCACTTTTCGACTCTAATTTATTATGCAGAGTCACTATTCCAAGAGCATCAATATCGAGAAGCAGAGGGAGTTTTCCGTCAGGCACTGCAAGCCAAGCGGAATCTGCCAAAAACCAAATCTCCTATTGGTAAAGGAAACGAGAATCCTCCGGATATTTTCTCAGAGGTTGAAATAAAATACAAAACAGCTAGATGTTTAATCGAGATAAAACGTTTCCGGGATGCTATCGTAATGTTGCAATCGCTTTCCATCAAACAGCGGACACCAAAAGTAAACATGCTTCTGAGTCGTCTGTATCATAATCACGGCCACGAAAGGAGTGCTATTGGCACATATAAAGAAGTATTGAAAGATTGTCCTCTTGCTTTCGAAGCTGTTGAAGGATTATTGTCGTTGGGGACAAACGGAATCGAGGTTAATACGCTGATACTCGATGCAACTCTTGCACCCCAGTGCAGTGACTGGCTGAGCAACTGGATAAAAGCCCATGCTCACATGCAGAATAGGAAATACTCAGAGGCTATACAAACTTTTCGGTCTATTGAATCAAACACATCCTTGTCCAACTATCATCAGCTTTTGGTTCAGATTGGCGAATGCTATTACCATAACGGCGAGTATGAGAATGCTTACACCTATTTGAAACGAGCTCACAGCTTGTATCCCTACATGAAAAACGGAATCCAAATTCTGGCAATATTAATGGCTAAAAAGAAGAAAATGAATGAACTTGAAAAAATGATTGCACCCACATCCACTTTTCCAATGGAATACTCATCGGAAATGTGGTTTGTGATGGCTCAGTATCTCTACTCCACGGCCAAGTACGACAAAGCGGTTTATTTTGTGCAAAAGGCGTGCTTCCTGAATCCTAAGAATGCCGAAGCGCTGATTCTAAAGGCGGAAATCCTGCTGCAACTGAAGAAGTATCAGGAGGCGATAGCCCACCTACGCTTTGCTCAGCAGTTTGCTCCTTATCGCTACGAGGTGCATAAGGTTCTGGTCGACACCTATCTGAACATGAATCGTCTCCGGGAGGCGCAGGCCCAAGCACTGAAGGCCCTTAAAGCTATCGGAGAAACGCCACGACTCCTCGTGGTAAGTTGGCTTTGAATTCTACGTCCTTCAATTAGTTTTGTAAATATGGTTATATTCCACCAATAATTATGTTCTTTAAAATGAGTTTCATACCATGTTTAAACAATGGCTTGAATAACAAGGTTGTTTGTCGTTAAAAAGAAAGCTTATTAAGAGATTAAGAAGTTGAATAACATGTTACAAGGCCCTAGTGAGAACATAGTATTAGGACTAAAGACTATCCAGAATAGAAGCTATGCCTTTATCTCTTATAATATAACAAGGGTGTAAAAAATCATAGAGATCTCTCATCTAAACAAAATAATCGGATTTGTAAAAAAATGTTTTTGAAGTTCATGACGAGTTCTATAGATTCTCGTTATTTGATGTAAGGGGAGAAAATATATATTCTAAACACATAATTTCAGCTTTTGGGACGAACTTACTTGAAGGACGACACCACGAAGGCAAAAGCTAAAACATTATTTACTAAGGCTCTGGAAATGAACGAAAATTATTTGCCGGCGGTCTACCTGTTGGCCGATCTGTACCGCCAAGAAAATGATGCATCCAGCTGCATAAAACTGCTGAAGAAGCACGCTTCGCTTACTCAAAACTGCAAGCTCCACGCCATGCTGGGGGATCTTTTGAGTAATGACAAGGACCATTCCGGAGCATTGGAGCATTATACCATTGCATTGAAGTTAGTATTTTTAGTTTTTTTTTCCTTTAATTATAATATGTTTAACACCAATTGAAGTTCGGAGTACATACATGCGACATGTTCAAACAGAATAATATATTTTTGTCTTCTACACAGTCTCGATCCAACAAATCGTTGCGCAATGGCAGGACTATTGGCAATGGGTCAAAGCGCGGGTGGTGCTAGTGGCGTTCCAGGTTCATCCTATTTGGAATCATCGATGGTAGAGGAAGGCAGTGATATGCAAGATAACCCACTTGAAATGATAGAAATTCCTCATAGCGCCCAGAACGACCTTGGATCCGAAAGCGATATTATGTGGTCCGATGTGGAGATCGAGATCAATCAATAAACGTGTCTGTTTGTGATGTATTATGTTGTTTGTATAACATTAACACACATTGCATTCTATAAATATTAAGAAATAAATTAGACATAAACACTTTCCTCTTTATTCCGAACGTTTTGGGTCTTCAACACTTTTGATTTATTACTTGAACAGTGATGATATCCTAGTCTCTACACCCGTGTTTCGTCAGAGGGGAAAGTGGGGCAAGATGGCCACCATAACCGGTAACCTTTGTAAAATAGTGAAACGCCTTAGAATTCTGCGGATTTGTCCATGAAACGCCTTTATTATGACCTGCCTTTGACATAAGTATCAATACTAGACCAACATTTGAAAAGGGCGTAGAAGCCAAAATTTATTCCTTCTGATTCTTCGTCTACATATATGGCTTTATATGTACACGAATAATCAGAAGGAATAAATGTTGGCTGTTACGCCCTTTCCAAATGTTGGTCTAGAATAAGCATTTAATTAAATGACGTTTCAGTATCTTATAAACTGGTTTTAAAAAAGGTGTTTTTATGATGCCTATATTCATCATATTGGGCGACATGGCCTCGGGGCAGGACGAGTGAGGGCCGAAAATTATATCAAAAATGTGCTGAATTTATTTAAAACGGATGACACATCCTTGCACTTCTAGGGATTATGTTCAATTGATGTTTGTGTGTATGTGTGTGTGTATCTTCAATCTAACCCCACTGTCCGGCAGTGATATTATGGAAGAAAGCTGTCTTTAATAAAGTCAGCTTTAGTCCGGGAGTTAGAAGGTGTTAGCTCTACTGCAGCTCCAGTGACCCATTTCAGACTGCCTGGTAACTCACGTCCAGTCCGAGGTCACTTTCACATGCAATAAGCCCCGTCTGTTTATGCTATCATTGTCAATTAGATAATGGATCCATAAACAAGCTTCCGGATTTTCAATCCAGCGCGTATTCAGTTTTGGAATCATATAACAACATATTTGGGCTTATTCTACGAGTGGAGTGACGTGAGAATGCTCGAATGACGTGAGAAGAGTCGTATAGCCCCATTTGAATAACATGGTCACCTCACGTGAGAATTGCTGAAATCGACTCACCTCACGTCACTCGACTCGTAGAATAAGCCCAATTGAAACAATCTCATCAAATTGATCCAATTCCGGATAAATGAACTGAGGAAGAGAAGACCACAACTAGTGTCCACAAAAAAAATCACTACTCTTTCAGCGCTATTCCCGGAAATTCTTCCATATTTTCCTGGTATTATCACACATTCATACATATTTTCACCAAATACATCCCCGTATTCAAACTACACAAACGATTTCGCATGCTCAATTAAGAATACACTTGATTAAAAGTCACCAAACTCGTAAATCTCAAACTTCAAATAACTTAAACTTTTTTCTTCTAGTACATATGCAAAATATTTATATCAGCCGAATACATTTTTTGCGGAAACGAACAAAAATCGTGACAGCAAATTTAAAAGCTACCGTCCCCGCGCATGGCTTGCTGCGATTTCTTATGTTCAATTGATGTTTCGCTTGAAAATATCGTATTCCAAATACGCAAATTTGTCCATGTGCATGGGACAGTTATGCTTAGAACGGCAGTTTAGTGTTATATACCGATTGACTCAGCTCGAAGAACTGAGGTGATGTCCGTTTGTATGTATGTATGTGTGTGTACAAATTGTGTAGACACAATTTTTAAAACTTAGCATTATGCGATTTACTCGCAACAAGTTGCATTCGACAAAGAATGCGGTCCCATTTTGAAAATGTTTTTTGCTATTGAAAAATGGCCCGATTGGTCATTGCATTTCGGAATTATTGAAAAATCATTGTTTTTTTCCCAGCATCATCACTGCTAGGTGGATAATTTTGGTTTTTTGAACTATGTTCATATCTATTATCTTTTTATTGAATTCTTCATTTGAGATATCTATCCTTGATAAAGTCAGAAAAATCAAATGGAAGCTCGATAGCATCAAAATCACATTGAATAACAGAAATCATTTAAAAATTTCAGTAAATTTGATAATGTTCGTTACTCACCAGATTCAGCGCATTTTAAATCATAATTGTAAGTTGTACAAAAGAATTTTCGTACCTATTTTGTGTATTATTGTATAATTATGGGGTGCTCTTCTTGCCCCGGGTGGCAATTTCAGAAAGTTAACTCCTAGTAGCCGCTGTAAGCACGCTCGAAGTGAATAATTCATTCATAAGGGAAGATCCTTTAATTACGTAACGCAAAAATTGGGCATTTTCAACCCCCCTCCCCCTTATGTCACACTTTTTGTATGAAGCATCTAAAAATTATGTATGGGTCGTCACACTTTGTCCAACCCCCCCTCCCCCCTCTAAGCGTTACGTAATTTGTGGACGCTCCCTAAGCATATTATTTCGTAGTTTTTTCATTTCTAGCGGCTTGAAAAATTTGCTTACAACGGAGTACATGTCTTTGACCAAAAATTAACACTCCATAAAAGTAACCGCACTTTTTTTCCTCGGAGAAAATTCAGCAAAAGTCTGTAGCTTTCCTATGATGTTAATATTCTTGCATAATGTTGATTCGAAAAAAGAGCGAAACACGCAACTAGGCTGACAACCGGAGACACTCCCTTACTGTTACGCTGAACTTAAAACAAAAATTATCTTGTAGGTCTTGACTATATTTCTGTATTTATACGTTTAAGGTGATTACCTTACGTAAACTTATCTACATAATGTAGAATCTCAAATCCCACTTCAACCATAATCAGGATAATTATCATCCACTCCAGTCGGATATGATGCTTGTCGTTTAGGTTTGAACTTATCAAATCCGCCAGCTCTACACAGTGGTTTAATTTCTCGTTCATAACCCGTGTCCGGCGATTTATGCTAAAGTACGAACTTGTCTGTTGGTATAGATTTTCCAACTGTTCGCGATCCCAGTAGAAATCCGGCACATCCAAAAGATCTGAACTTAGATTTATCAAATGGCGGAATGCGAACAATTCGCCCGTTTTTCGCAGCATTTCAGGGCGGGAAATTGTTATTTTATTCCCTTTCTTGAGGTCCTCTGTTACGTATGCCATCGATTCGATGTATCGCTCCAAGGCAGCTTCCCAAATTCCGAGCTTCACCGAATGGGACATGGCATTCGAAAACGTGTACTTTTCTAAACCGGCATCATCATTTGTCGAAACGTAAAAGCTGTTATTCTTCAACCGAGCAGGACTATCAATGGTGTTGTACAACATCGCTTCACTCTCCTCAAGAACCGTGGATTCTTCATATGGATCCTGGAATAATTTTTATATGAAAAAGTTGGTTCCCACATTCAGCAGCTTTCCTTCCCATTCAGCATCACATAATCTACCTTATCTGAATTCATTATCCTAATTATTATGTACAGTTAACAATGTTTTTCTTAGACAAATCCAAAATGCAATCATGGGAAGGAAAGGGATCATTAGATCAGTTAATTATCTTTACCTCTTCGAATTGCTTCAAAAAGCGCAGAATGTTGTTATTCTCCAGATCGGTACAGTTCCACAACACCACGGTACCTTCACGGAAGAAGTACACATCGCGCGATTCATCACCAACTTTATATTTTGCGATGACATGCAAAACATCCGGATCCACGTCGTTGTCCTCGCTAGACAGGAATTGCTTCGGCTCATACAGGTTCTGGTCTTTCAGAGCGGCTAGCAGGCGCTCCAAGTCGTATTCTTTTGCTGTTGCAAATGCTGTCACCGTGAGGTATCCGTTGGCCAGTTTAGTAAACTCGTCTTCTCGCCTTCGTCGTGGTCGTTTCTTCGGCGGAATATTTTCGTGCAGGTTGATAACAGATGATGAAATTTTCTGCAATTGCTTCCCAACAGTGTTGCTGATTATGGGCGTTCGTTTCTGCAATAACGACTTGGACATCACCCTCTGCGAACTGCTTGCGTAACGCGTCACCGGAAATATTCGGTTCATTGATAATATCGATGCTCTACCGGTGATGAGAATCGATTGATTTATCACGATTCGCACTGTCCTTGTTATACAATTCATTCTGGATCACACACTTCATGCACTAAAACGCGTGTTGTTCGTCTGCCGTAGTAGCCGGTCGTCTGCAATGTTTTTATTTACATACTGCCATAACGACAGAAATATAAACTCCCCATAATAAAACAGAATTTTTTTCAAAAATAGTTTTATTATGTTCTTTTTTTCATTGGTTCATATTTTTGTTTTTTGTTGTTGAAGGATTACTACAAAACCGAACTTTTGATAAATGGCTCGGAACCCATAGTGACATATACCAAACGAATTGAGCAAATGTGTGTGTATTTTTTTCTTGCTATGGAGGGGGAATCTGCTCAACAGACTTCCTGGGTTGGACGTCCAGGAAGTGCGGGGTTAGGGACCACCTCCAACAGCAAACGAGGGAGGCAGGACTACATCCTCGAACCGCTAAACCGTTTCCAATGCCGCCAATCCCATCGTCCCTTCGGTACAACCAGAAAGTAATGCTTCAAAGGGGGGCCAGTGCACAACGCACCCTCGAGGCTAGCTGCGTGTCCTTGCAGCACATCGTGAGTCGCTTTTTTAGAAGAACACCATGGTATCGTGCTAGCGCATTGCCGGCTTTCTAGGTGGCCTTACCACGCCCTTTGCACGGCTGGTATCAAGAGTTCGACCACAGGGCACCGGTATGACACATGAAGCCGACTCTGAACCCATGAACCACCTCTTATTTAACCCTTATGCGGCCAACAAAAAAACACACGTGGATGGCCGACAGGGTACCCGTGTTCCCTTAAATTGATATTCTCATAACTTCAACAATTTTCAACCGATTTGGATAATTTTGACAGTTTTGAAAACAGAAACTCATATACTTTTTGCCCATTGTCAAGGTTTACAGCTTACGCCTATGGTTATACAAGAAATCCTTGTAGTAAGGCTTAAGAGTCTACACGCGTAACCAAAGGCCATTCAACCAGTTTCAAATATGCTACAAGCTCTTTGCGCTTCTTAGAATTGAAGGTGTTGACAGTATATGCTTCGGGTAATGCAAAAATCCCTGAAATAAGGTCTTAGTCATCCGAGAAATCTCTGGAGTAAAGCCTAAAGATCTACTCGCGTAACCAAAGGCATATTATGCAAATTCAAATACGGTACATGCTCTTTGTGGTACTTAGCATATAATGCGTTCACAGTATATGTTCCGAGTCAACCAAGAAATCTCTGGAGTAAGGCCTTAAGGTCTAAACTCGTAACCATAGGTCTATGGACTTGTCTCAAAAGTGGTACATGCTCTTTGCGCATCTTGAAATCAAATGTGATCACTACATATGTTCTGCGACTCTCGGATAAGTCCTCTGGCGCCTTCATTGCATATTAGGGTGTCCCAAAATTGGACAAAGTCTGGGATTTTAGGGACTCAACCTTCAAATGAAAGCTTAGGGTAAAACAAAAGAAAAATTGTTCTACGACAACTCTGGGAAATGACGTTTAGGGGTGGACCCGACGCGTTTTATGAAAAAAGTGCATTTTTTATAGGTAACATCGAAAATACCGGTATGTCGGAAAGAAATTCGATGAAACCCATCCATTTTATATTTTTTACATTTAACTTAGGGTCTATACTTTATGGTAAAACTTTGATACCGCATGTTTTAGCTCTATATATTTTTCACTGATGCTTTAAATGCCCAAAAATGATGAATTTTTCTTAATATTTTTTTATTAATGCATCCAAAACGGGTATCCATCATAATGCTTTCGAAACTAGATATACATAGAAAGATGGGAAATTTTATAACGAATATTTTGCTAAAAATAGCAACCTCTTATCTCTATCCGTTTAAACATTATTCACGATTTACTGCAGCTTGGAAAAAGACTTTTTGAAATTTCGGATTATAATACCTGGATCATGTTTAAGTAAAAAAACGCCTACTTTTCCATACCAACCAAATGAGCGCTTTAATAACCAATATAGTATTCATATGAATTGCATAAAACTGATTTTAATACTTATTTGAGTGTTATAATGGAAACCCAACGATGGACCAGCAGTAACTTGACTGACTACAAATTGTTCAGTTAGTCTGGGTGAGTGCTCAAATAGATTGATGAATATGGTTTCAAAACTACCCAAAGGTAGGTTCAGTTTTCGTGTCATGGTTTGTCCAGCTGTGCAATGTTTCTCGATAACATGGAAATTAGTTGTTTTGTGACCCTATTGCATATGTTCATGGTCATCCAAGAAAACCCTGGAGAAGGCCTTCAGGTCTACACGCGTAACCAGAGATCTTTTAAATTGTTTCAAAAGTGGTGCATGCCCTTTGTTGTACATAGAATAGATTGCGTCCATTGTATAGGTTCATGGTCATCCAAGAAAACCCTGGAATAGGCCTTTAAATCTGCATGGGTACCCAGAAATCTTTTGACTTGTTTCAAAAGTGGTACATGCCCTTTGTAGTACAAAGAATACCGCTTTCATTGCATATGTTCATGATTATCCAAGAGAACACTTGAACAATCCTAAAGAACTTTACGCGTAACCAGAGTTCTTTCGGCCTATTTGAATAGTTATACATGCCCTTTATGGTACGTAGAATAGAATGCACCCATTTCAAATGTTCATGGTCATCCAAGAAAACCCTGAAGTAAGGCATTAAGATCTACACCAGAGATATATCAGCCTGTTTTAAATTTGGTACATGCCTTTGGGGTCCATGAATAAAATGCGTTCATGGCATATGCTAATGGTCATCCTAAAAATTTATGGAGTAAGACTTCTAGGCTTACACGAATATCTAGAGGGTCTTTAAGGTCACTCCTTACGGAATCCAAGTTTTAAAGTGCTCGCGTTTTCGGGGGCACACCACTCGATACGGAAGCAACGCACTACTGACATTTTTATTGTTTCACGCATGCAGCAAAGCTAAATCAACAAAAATGACCGTTGTGCGCCGCCTCCGTATCGATTGGTGTGCCCCCGAAAACGCGAGCACTTTGAAACTTGGATTCCGTGAGGAGTGTTCTTAATCTAATTTTATATAATAATTTTATAAATAACTGCCCAGAGCTAATGACAACAACTTGAACTACTTGAAATGCAAACATATACCAATAGCCTTCCGTTCGTGGGTTGATCTGCAGATCATTCCTATATGGAGTTCATAGACTACCTAGTACCATGGCAAAAACAAAAACTACAAGGAATGCGTACATTCACTCAGATGAGGTCTACCCCTGATTTTGCCTAACCTGATTTTATCACGTTTTCGACCCAATTTACTGCAAACAACAATGATTTTCATGAAATAACTTTCACTGCCTGTAGCTTATTATGAATCATTTATGAGTACCTGTTAAGAAGGTTGTAAGTCTCTCTCCATTCACGTATTTTGCCTTGCCTTCATTACGGAGCCCACGACAATGAAAATAACTACTTAAAATACAAACATATACCAAAAAGGGGTCTCACAACTTGTTTATTTTCAAATAACTGCCTCCATTAAGGATGTTGATCCACCGACCTTGACTCTATTTCATAGACTACCTGGAGCTCAAGACAACAACAAGAACTACTTGGAATACAAACATATACCAAGATGGGATCACAACACAACAACAAGAATTATATAGAATACAAACAAATACCATGAAGGCGTCACACAACTTGTTTATTGTTCAATAACTGCCTCCGTTACCAAGGTCGAACCCCATACCTTGACTCTATGGAGTTCGTAGACTACTTGGAGTCTTCGACAACAACAAGAACTACTTGGAATACACACATTTACCAAGAAGAGGTCACGCAACTTGTTTATTCTTCGATAACTGCCTCCATTACGGAGATTGATTCGAAGAGCTTGACTGTATGGAGTTCGTAGACTACCTGGAACTCATGACAACAACAAGAACTACATGAAATACAAACATATACCAAGAAGGGGTCACACAACTTGCTTATTCTTCAATAACTGCCTCCATTACGTAGGATGATCCACAGACCTTGAATCTTTGGAGTTCGTAGACTACCTGGAGCCAACGACAACAACAAGAACTACTTGGAATACAAACATTAGGGTGGCTCAAATTAGTATGGGAAAAACTTTTTTCAATTTTTTTAATAGGCCGCCCTCTTATTCGGTCCTATTTGATGCCCTGATGCTCTGGACAAAATTTCAGCCAAATCGGTCAACGTTTGGGCGGTGCTAAACTCGTTGGAAGTTTATATGCAAAAATGTATGCAGAAACATCCAAAAACAGTAAATTGCAGTTTGACGGCACAACTTAAAATGAAGAACTATGACACTCATTCAAATCTTGAAGAATTGAATACAGAATGTTATGCAGGAAACCGCGAGAAGATTAGAGTTTGCCCGGCTAAGTTATTAACATTTCTCTGAAGTAGCGTTTAAGCAAAATTCGTTTCTTTTACCTTTGAAAAGAAATAAATTCACCCCTACAACACTCCAGTAAAATGCTAATATCTTTTAATATCTATTTAATTCTACAAGAACTGAATGAGTATAATGGTTCTTGATCGTAAATTGTGCCGTCCAACTGCAAATCACTGTTTTTGGATGTTTCGGCATACATTTTTTCATATAAACTTCCAATGAGTTTAGCACCGCCCAAACGTTGACCGATTTGGCTGAAAGTTTGTCCAGAGCATTAGGGCATCAAATAGAACCGAATAAGAGGGCGGCCCATCAAAAAATTTGAAAAAGTGTTTTTTGAGCCACACTAACAAATAAAAATATATCAAGAAGGGGTCACAAAACTTGTTTATTCTTCAATAACTGCCTCCGTTACCGAGGTCGATCCCCAGACATTGACTCTATGGAGTTCGTAGACTACCTGGATTCCACGACAACACCAAGAACTACTTGAAGTATACACATATACCAAGAAGGGGTCACGCAACTTGTTTATTCTTCGATAAACGCCTCCATTGCACAGTGTTGCTTTTTGCCGATTTCGTGCGCTTTTTTAATACCATCGTTTCTGTGGATTTTTTCGCTGTAGTTTGTTTGGAGAAGACGTTAGATATGAAAAGGGACTTTTTTTGTGAAAATCTGTAAAATGATTAATCCACCTAAAAGTGAGATAAAAATTTTGCTTAACCATCGAAACTAGATATGAGCCTAGTGTCTTTAGGAAAGTTGTAGCGGATGTTATTTCAAGCCACTTTGCCAAAGAGACCCTATACATATGACTTTAGGGTGGTTCAAAAAATCAATTTTGCTCCACAGTGCTCATCTGATTCTTTACCATGTTCTGAGTGTCCTCTGAAAATTTGAGCTCATTTGGATTAAAACTGATTTAGCACAAGCCGTTTCAACTTTGCATGCAAATTAGTATGGGGAAATTTATTTTTTCATTATACTGTTAATGACGTTTCCCCAATAAGCGCAGGTGAAAAGAAAACCTACATAGCTTAAAGGGATACTCAACAGCTTTCACCCAACGAAAACCGCATGTTGATTAATCGTCCCAATAATTAGTAATCGATTTTAAGACAGGTTGCGAATCTTTAGTCATGATCGTTAAACTTCTTTGAGGGCATCACTGAAACGTGCAGTGCAACATAGTAGCCTGAATTTGTGTGTACTATCTTTCG
The DNA here is from genome assembly GCF_024139115.2 of Armigeres subalbatus. Taxonomy (NCBI): domain Eukaryota; kingdom Metazoa; phylum Arthropoda; class Insecta; order Diptera; family Culicidae; genus Armigeres; species Armigeres subalbatus. The sequence continues at coordinate 194,798,714 of NC_085141.1, forward strand.
CGCCACGAGGAGCAATGTTGCCTATTGATGAGTTATGCAATTAGCTCCAGAAAACCACGGTATGGATTAAATTCGATTACTAATTATTGGAACGATTAATTGAGATGCGGTTTTCACTGAGTGTAAGCTGTTGAGTATTCCTTTTAGCTATGTAGGTTTTCTTTTAACATGCGCTTGATGGGGAAGCGTCATTAACAGTATAATGAAAAAATAAATTTCCCCATACTAATTTGCATGCAAAGTTGAAACGGCTTGTGCTAAATCAGTTTTAATCCAAATGAGCTCAAATTTTCAGAGGACACTCAGAACATGGTAAAGAATCAGATGAGCACTGTGTAGCAAAATCGATTTTTTGAACCACCCTAATATGACTTATATAGTACGAGATATGTGACATTTTCTGTGGAAGGTCCCTGAAATCAGTTTTTTGAGCATAACTTTTTCTCTATTTCATTTTTATTCATTTATTTAGTTAACATCTAAACAGATAACACTGAATCAACAATTTGACGCCACAATGCACGGTTCGAGGCCGCATCTCTCCATCCTCGGATACGCCCCACTCTCGCCAAATCGTTCTGCACCTGGTCTGCCCATCTCGCTCGCTGCGCTCCACGCCGTCTCGTACCTGCCGGATCGGAAGCGAACACCATCTTTGCAGGGTTGCTGTCCGGCATTCTTGCAACATGTCCTGCCCATCGTACCCTTCCGGATTCAGCTACCTTCTGGATACTGGGTTCGCCGTAGAGTTGGGCGAGCTCATGGTTCATTCTTCGCCGCCACACACCGTCTTCTTGCACACCGCCAAAGATGGTCCTAAGCACCCGTCTCTCGAATACTCCGAGTGCTTGCAATTCCTCCTCGAGCATTGTCCATGTTTCATGTCCGTAGAGGACTACCGGTCTTATTAACGTCTTGTACATAACACATTTGGTGCGGTGGCGAATCTTTTTCGACCGCAGTTTCTTCTGGAGCCCGTAGTAGGCCCGACTTCCACAGATGATGCGCCTTCGTATTTCACGACTAACGTTGTTGTCAGCCGTTAGCAAGGATCCGAGGTAGACGAATTCCTCGACCACCTCGAAAGTATCCCCGTCTATCGTAACACTGCTTCCCAGGCGGGCCCTGTCGCGCTCGGTTCCGCCCACAAGCATGTACTTTGTCTTTGACGCATTCACCACCAGTCCAACTTTTGTTGCTTCACGTTTCAGGCGGGTGTACAGTTCTGCCACCTTTGCAAATGTTCGGCCGACAATGTCCATGTCATCCGCGAAGCAAATAAATTGACTGGATCTGTTGAAAATCGTACCCCGGCTGTTACACCCGGCTCTCCGCATGACACCTTCTAGCGCAATGTTGAACAACAGGCACGAAAGTCCATCACCTTGTCTTAGTCCTCGGCGCGATTCGAACGAACTGGAGTGTTCGCCCGAAATCTTCACACAGTTTTGCACACCATCCACCGTTGCTTTGATCAGTCTGGTAAGCTTCCCAGGGAAGCTGTTCTCGTCCATAATTTTCCATAGCTCTTCGTAGTCTATACTGTCATATGCCGCTTTGAAATCAATGAACAGATGGTGCCTTGGGACCTGGTATTCAATGCATTTTAAAGGATTTGCCGTACAGTAAAGATCTGGTCCGTTGTTGAGCGGCCGTCAACGAAGCCGGCTTGATAACTTCCCACGAACTCGTTCACTAATGGTGACAGACGACGGAAGATGATCTGGGATATCACTTTGTAGGCGGCATTAAGGATGGTGATCGCTCGAAAGTTCTCAAATTCCAGTTTGTCGCCTTTCTTGTAGATGGGGCATATAACCCCTTCCTTCCACTCCTCCGGTAGCTGTTCGGTTTCCCAGATTCTGACTATCAGTATGTGCATGCAAGTGGCTAGCTTTTCCGAGCCCATCTTGAAGAACTCAGCTCCGATACCATCCTTACCAGCTGCTTTATTGGTCTTTAGCTGTTGAATGGCATCCTTAACTTCCCTCAAGGTGGGGGCTGGTTGGCTTCCATCGTCCGCTGAACTGACGTAGTCATCTCCTCCGCTGCCTTGACTTTCACTGCCTGTACTCTATGTTTCAGGCATTTTTACCACTTTCTACAAAGTTGTTTGGCTAACAAAAATACACGTTTTTGTAGAACATTGCGAAGCTCTATCTCTTGAAATTGAAAAGTTATTTGAGAAAATGTGTTTTTTCTAGGGGTGTTTTAGAATCGTGTAACTTGTTCCGGCGCAAAATGGCGCACACAACTGATTAGTACACTGAAAGTGCTGTATGTCTACTCTTATATCGCGGTTGAAGCTTGTGTTTACACGAAATTACACGTAAGTTATATAGATTTCAAATGTCCCACTTTTTGCTCTACTTGTACACTAATTTTATGAAAATACAACAGGATCACAATAAAAATTAACCTTTGATAGGTGGCCAATAGGCCCATAGTATATTGCAACACTATGAATTGAGCTGATGTCTGTATGTGTGTATATTCGTGTGTAAGTGTGTATGTATAGTCATTTTATAGACACACTGTTTGGAAATTAGATAATAACAATTTTTCACAAAAACCTTCAAGAGGAATTTGAGTTCATTATTTGTTATTGAAAATTTAAATCTTATAGTATTTACATAAACTTAGTGTACACGTAGAGCAAAAAGTGGGACATTTGAAATATATATAACTCACGTGTAATTTCGTGTAAACACAAGCTTCAACCACGAAATAAAAGTAGACATACAGCACTTTCAGTGTACTAAAAAGTTGTGTGCGCCATTTTGCGCCGGAACAAGTTACACGATTTTAAAACACCCCTAGAAAAAATACATTTTTTCAAATAACTTTTGAATTTTAAGATATAGAGCTTCGCAATGTTCTACAAAAACGTGTATTTTTGTTAGCCAAACAACTTTGTAGAAGGTGGTAAAAATGCCTGAAACATAGAAAAAAAGTTATGCTAAAAAAACTGATTTCAGGGACATTCCACAGAAAATGTCACATATCTCGTACTATATAAGTCATAGGTATGGGGTCTCTTTGCCAAAGTGGCTTGAAATACCATCCGCTACAACATTCCTGAAGATACTAAGCTCATATCTGGTTTCGATGGTTAAGCAAATTTTTTATCTCACTTTTAGGTGGATTAATCATTTTACAGATTTTCTCAAAAAAAGGCCCTGTTCATATCTAACGTCTTCTCCAAACAAACTACAGCGAAACAATCAACAGAAACGATGTTATTAAAAAAGCGCACGAAATCGGCAAAAAGCAACACTGTGGAGTGGTATGATTTTCACAAAGTCCGTGGTTTCGACGGCGACATTGATATTATGGCACGTAACTTTGAGAAGATGAAGGAGCCTACATCAGACTGAAAAAAGAAGCTAAACGTATTGGACTAATCATTAACACGTCGAATATGAAGTACATGATAAGAAAAGGCTCAAGAGAGGACAATGTTAGCCATCCACCACGAGTTTGAATCGGTGGAGACGAAATCGAGGTGGTCGAAGAATTCGTGTGCTTGGGCTCACTGGTGACCTCCGATAACGATACCGGCAGATAAATTCGGAGACGTATCAAGGCAGGAAATCGTACGTGCTTTGGACTCCGCAAAACGCTCCGATCGAGTAGAGTTTGACAAATTGACTAACTATAAAACGCTCATTAGTTCGGTAGTACTCTACGAACACGAGACCTGGACAATGCTCGTGGGGAATGTAAGCGATTGTACGAAGATTTCTTGAAGAAATTGTTGTATACTATATATGGCGGGATGCACATGGAGGAGGTGAATAAACCACGAGTTGAAACAGCTGTTGGGAGAATCATCCATCGTTCACACTGCGAAAATCGGAAAACTGCGGTGGGCCGGGGACGTAGCCAGAATGTCGGACAATAACCCGTTGAAAATGGTTCTCGACAACGATCCGACGAGCACAAGAAGGCGCGTTGCGCAGCGAGCATGGTGCATCGATCAGACCATTTGTCACTGTTATTTTACTGTTAAATAGTAGTTTGTGCAACTAGTTGTAAAAAGATGATATATTTAGCACGAGTTGTACGCTTCGGCTTGCCGAGCTGAATAAATACTACGAGTGCTGAAAAAATCGAGTTTTACAACGAGTTGCATACGCTATTTTTTACAATGACGAAAAATGGGCTTTAATATGATAAATCTGTACCAAAATTGTATAGTCTAGTTTAATCCTTATGATCATTCTTGCTAATGTTCATCAAACTATTTTATTTATTACGAGGCGTAGAGAATACACTAGGAGCACTTTTCCAAGCTAATTCAGCAAAATGTAGTCATGTAATTACTGTTCTGACTGTAAACCAGGTATTATTATCAGGAATTGCAAAAAAAACAACTTTTTAAAATAATACAAATTGAAATGTAGATCAATTGCTGGTTGGTGATGTGTTAATCATATGGGATCGAAAATCTTTTCAGCGGCTCATCGATCGGTGTCAGCGTTGTTAGTCCATTTCGTCGTAGCGTCCTTTCCTTCTTCTTAATGATCGCTCGTATGGTCCTCTCCTGGTATTCGTTACATTACATTAGTTAGTAAATTTGTTATTAACATATGTAGATTGAAGGGACCGAGAAAACCATCGACATAGGGAGAGATATCGAGATATAGAACATCGAGATGTGGAGGGTCGACAAAACCATTGAAGAAACTTAAGAAAATATGATACGCCTTGATGGTCTTAAGTAGGGTTACTGCTCCTGGACTTCATTTCATAGCTCCGATATTCATCCCATGAAAAACAAAGCAATTGAAAAGAATTTGATTTGTTCCATATTTTTTATATTTCTCTCTTATTTAGGCTGACCAGAAGATTTCGGTTACAAAACGGGACATGTCAAAAAAAAACCTTGGAATAAAATTAAAGAGCTGTGAAAATTTCAAAATTTATGGGCTTCATTCTCATTTTCCGTGTAAGAAATAAGAAATATCTTAGAGTGAATCATTCACCACCATAACCTTCTATTGTATTAAGTTAGTTGTGAAAAAATACTAAGCTATAAATATTTCACTCTTCAAAGGGACGCGGACAAAAACAAGAAGGAACAGGAAATCACGCATCTTACAGTATTAAAAAAAGGGGGATCTTGAAATTTTATTTTAATCTACTCTTAGACATACATAAATCAACTCTTAGACATACATTTAGATATTTAACAATAGTCAAAGTACCCCAAATCTAATCAATTCACAGTCTTTTTTGATCGAAATTGATTTAAATGACGCTTAAAGTAGCCTCACACCTCGGGAATCTGGTCCATTGATTTTATTCCAATGTAATCCCAAAAAAGCGGGACTCATGGAATTTCATCGCGAAAAGTTAAAAAATCCTGACCAATTTATAGTCTGGTTTACAGCTTGGACTCTCGGAGATTTCCGCCGGATTGAATTTTAAATCGGGCCGAATTTATATTTTTTCATGACGGAATTCAATAAATCTCGTCCACACAAATGGAGCGAAATTTGCAGACAGGCTCCAAATGTGTGAACTAGCTTTAAAGTGCGTGGGGACCTTAAATCTAGCCTTTAATCTGACCAAATTTTCCCTCGATTTGAAGCTGCCTTAAACTAGATTTTGTTCAGTTGATTCAAACATTATTTTTTTCATGCCGTCGTTTTTTTTACAGTGGATGATTTCGAAATATTCAGAATTATTCAGAAAGACTGAATGATTCAGAAAGAATCAAATGATTGAACAATATGTGGTGAAGCAGATTTGAAAAAAATTAAAGTACCTTCTTCGGAAGATTCAAAAAAAAATAATCGAAAATTAACTTAATCTGAAAATTTGAATGTTTGTTCCTGCGCTATATATTATTGACGTTGAGGAGTGTCCTGATTTTCAGGAAATACTTGCCTACCAAGTTACTAATTTCGTTCAATTCACTGATGAAATTGGACAAATTTTAATGCCTCCGGAATAAGCAGAAACAATCATAGACTGTATAAAAAATCTCCCGGGGAAGCACCTACTATCATTAACTGTTAAAAACCTAAAGAAAAGTCGATCAATGGAAAATACAAAACGACATAGATAGAATTCTTTTAAAAACAGCACTAATAACAGAACATGTCACACTTTTTTTATTGGTTTAGTCCACTTTCTTTGGTAAGAGATGAGCCAGCCGAGGGCTGTAAATCTCTCCAATAATGACGCAAAAAAACACTTTCTATGTATGATCTATGTAGAATCAATGAAAAAACGGGACAAATTGAGTATTTTTTAGATTACGACGGGACAGCACAAAAAGGTCTAAAAAACGGGACTGTCCCGTTAAATACGGTACGTATGGTCAGCCTACTCTTATTTGATGCTTGTCCCAAATCTGACATCAATGAGCAAATACCTATTAAATCTTTCAGAAATTGTACTATTGCAAAACTTTTGATTTACAAGACTTACTCGTGGTTTTAAATCTTCATTTTATTAAATTGAAAAGGTCTTCTAGGGAAATTTTATCGTTTTTTGAATGACTAACAGCTCAATTCCACCCCGATTTACGGCACTAGCTAAGTAAAGAGATTTTTCCCTATGCAGTCTGAAGAGCGAATCTCTCAAATGTAGCAAACCGCGCGTTTTTAACGACTCTACCTATTGGTTCAGATCGGTGCAAGTAACGAGCTCAGCCACAGTAAACAGCTAATAGTCGCCAGTAGTGCAACGGCACATGACTAAAGAGCGCTGTCTCAGTTAGTCTCACGCGAATGTTTAATTCGTTGTCAGCGATAAATCATAAAGTGTTCGATAGTTGTACGGTCCAATAGTAATTTTGACGCGCACCGTTCCTCTCGAGATGATATCAGGAAAACATTAGTGACGAATATAAAGTGTAATAAAAGTACTCAAAACTGTACCCTTTATCAGGGGCTTCAACAGTGTTTGGTTCGTTTGATTTCTATAGTGACATTGTAGCAATATTGAACAATTTATTTTGTGTCCTACCGGTCATCCATAACAGAAGCAAAAATCTTTTGAAAACAACCAAAAATATGGGCTGTGCATCATCAAAATCCAAGTCGCCCAAACCATCTAATGGGGAAATTACGGGTAAGTCAGGCCAACATAACACAATCAAAGTAACCCAGTCCAAATGTTCGAAGCGTAGTGTGGAAAAAATGTAGACCAGCGAACCATGACAAAGTTGATGCTGCCCGCGCCAGGTGGCTTGTCTATACACAAGACATGATGTCTGCTAGCGCGAATCCTTGGCGCGGTGCGTGTTTCTTGTTTTGCACTACTGGAGGGGAGACCTTGAAAAGATCAGCCTTTGCGATCGCAAACCTTTGTGGTAGTTGTTAAATCATAGACATTAAAGAGCATGACACGTAATGAATGAGCTCCTAGCGCGAATGTTGAGGTGCGTCGTTATCCGCGAAATTGAAAGTGAAACAAAAAATCGTAGTTTCCTGCAATTCGCTACGAATTTTGGAAATAAAAGAAGCAGGTTTATAAAGCATGCGTTTCAAGCATTTAATTTGGCATGCTTTATCTTTACGGGTGCTTACTTGTCTCTTGTAACGCATCCCATCAATAAGTTCAGAATGGGGTATAAATTGTAGCAGAAACAGGCAGTTTCTAAACATTAATTAGGTATGTAGGTGAAACATGGTGAATTCATAGTCATATTTCTAAGTAAACCTCTGAATTTCTGGGTGTTTTAATTTAATGCTGGGTAAATTGAGCCACCGAAAAATAATATACAAAATATAATTATAATTTGCTAAAATTGTCACACTCTTCTGCACAATATTTTGCACTACTTAAAACATGTTTGTACCAATTTAAAGTGAGAACTGTGAAAGGTTCTGATTTGCTTTCGATGAAGCTATTTCAATTTTATGCCCGCGTCATTATAATACAATGATCCAGAATCTTTGTGTTTTCTCAGCTTCTGTCTTGCAAGTGAAATAATAATAGCAATGAAATTCCAATTCCAATAAATTGCCAATTGTTACGAATATTTAGAACAGACTTGTCCCGATCGATATAGTGTAAAATCATCACTGTTTTATTATGAATTAATTATTACGAACTATTTATATGAGAAACTGCGGTTGTTCATTTTTAATGTTTGCCACGAAAACAGCAAAAATTGTTTTAAAACAAAATTACATAGAATTTGATTTCATCAAAACAATCTAACATTCAGCAAAAAATATTTGATAGATAAAAAATATTTGATAGATAAAAATAAAGGCAGAAAAAGTAAGGTACACGGCTAATTTGTAATTAAAACTGATCTTACCGTTGAAAAAAGCACAACTGTGGGAAAAATACGATTGTTGTACACAACATGGGAAAGAATAAGATACTTACATAGTATTTTGCGAGTTCTGTAAGTTTTAATTTACACGAACAAATGAATATTAGTAATAATTTAAATTTCAAGAGTAGGTAATAAAATACATTTTATAAATATTAAATTAGTAAATGAACTAACTATAATTTGATCTTGTCATAAGACGAGTTTGTACAATCCCCTTGAATTCCACCACTTAATTGTATCTTGACAGATACGTATTTCGACCTCAACAGTAAGACCGTCTTCAGTGTCTCGTACTTGACTCGACTTCAGTGTCTTGTACTTGACTCGACTTCAGTGTCTTGTACTTGACTCGACAAATAGGGTAACAATCCAGACCAGTACTCACACATAAGCAGGTGGCAACAATCCACTAATTTCATTCTGAGTCTTCAGTTAGTCTTGTGGGCAAAGGCGTAGAATTGCCAATCCGGAGATAGCGAGTTGGTTTCTCGGTCCGAACTAGGACATTTTTCGGTAGGGGACATTCACGGCTCTCTGGGCAGAGTGTATCAATTTTTCTTGCCACACAAAATATAATGGTAGGCATAGAAAAGCTTTAAATTAATAATTGAGAAAATTATAATAGAATAGGGTAAAGTGCCCAATAGTGGAACCCCCACCCAATAGTGGACCCTCCAGCCATTTTTGCATTATTACAGCACAATCTAAGCATTTTGCTATGAAATTCCATCGGAAGAACCTACCTTACAGTCCTATTATTTGATTACATGCATTGGAAATGCTATAGAAATTAAAATTAGATGATTTTTTACAATTTTATAAAAATTAAACACGAGAGTGTCCATTATAGGAATATTTTGGGGGGTCCATAATAGGGAAGAAGAACGTCCCGAAACGGAACATAAAAATTAAATGAAGTGTCGACTATAGGGATGCAATTTCCTATTATGAACCCCCAGGGGGTCTACTATAGGGCGAGTTCAGTCAGACTTTAAAATGTTAATATCAACGAATAACGTCGAGTATTTGAGTGTTTTATGTACGTATCGCGAAGACGAGATGCAGAGCATGATGTTAAATATCCACTCTTTATGCCAGGAACAGCAAAATTTCGTTACTAGGGGGTCTACTATTGGGCATTTTACCCTACTAAGTTAACAAGCAGGCCAAGTTCCAGTTGGAATGTAGAGTCATACAAGAAGAAGAAATTTCATTCTTGAAAGTTACGATTGTCGTGAGTATGGAAAAAGCTATTTTATTGTAAATAATGATCTCAAGACAGTGATTAAATAGTTAGATAAAACAACTTACTTTTTCGAACTAAACTTTTATTCTGACAAGATTTGTTGCAGAAATTTCTATAAGCATTTTCGCAATTTTTCAGTGTAGATTTCCAGGAATTTCAGTGGAAATCTTCGAGAATGCCTACAGATATTTATCATTCGCGTACAAATTCCTCAAATTTATTCTTCTCTCGGTGACGGTATATATATAATCGGTATATATATATACAATCGGTATATAAATTTGATCCGTTACGCGAAAACCGACAAATCGGCACAGTCGTAACAATCCTGTAATCAGAAAGGAAATAATCAATTCATATGAAACATTCAAACTCAGTCAAGCATCATGAAGTTCGACTTGCCAACAAGCTGAATCAAAACTCAGTGGTTACGAGGATGCCTGCCTCCGGTGCATTCTCGAGTTCCTTTGAAACAAGCAGAGGGTTACGGCAGGGATTGACACTAGTGGTACGATTGTAACAAAGTCCATTCAGCTAATTGGTTTCGCCGACATTAGACTAAAGTGAGTCAAGCGATTCGCACTAGTCACCGGGTTATTTAAAATAAAAATTAAAAAAAAAATGCGTCAGTGATGAAATTGAAGAGGTTGGAAAATGCATGTACTTGGGCTAACTGGTGACCACCGAAAACGATACCAGCAAAGAAATTCGGAGACGATGCGATGCGCAAGACGTTTTGGTCGAATAAACACTCATTTAATCGATACCCCACTACGGGCTTGAGACCAGGACAATGCTCGTGGAGGACTTGGAATTTCCGAAAGAAAAGTGCCATCTATGGATGGAAGACGGTGACGAATAAACCACGAACTACATCAGCTACTGAGAAGACCACCATGGGTGGTTGAAGAATATTAAGGTAATAATTTAGGGCTTTCTTATTTTTCTTTGATAAACTGTAGACATCATAGTCACTAGTCGTGAGCGGCCAAGAAATAATAAATATAGCTCTTCAATTGAATAGATTTCTTGGCACTAGAAAACTCACTTGTCATAAGACGAGTTTGTACCAGGGATGCCAGATGCAATTTTTAGAAGTCTGTATTAGTCTCAGCAAAATGTCTGTATTAGACCTGTGCGCCGCCGCGCCGCGCCGCCGCCGCCGATGGTTTTACTCACGCCGCCGCCGCCGACAATTTTGGGTCGGCGCGCCGCCGATCATAATTTTGCCACGCCGATGACTAATCGTAATAAAAAAAATCAATTAACTTAAGTCGAGTCGAGTAAAGTACAAACTGAAGATGGCCTTACAGTTGAAGACGAAATACGTATCTGTAAAGCAATACAACGTAGTGGAGTTTATTGGAATAGTACTAAACTCGTCTTATGATAGTTCATAAATGGTGAAAAGGTGGAAATCGTCAGAATTCAATTTGAAATCTACCTTACGAGATGATGTCTCTAAGTCAGTGTGGTGAAATACATTGTCTGGCTGGATTAATAAATATGTTGGTTAATTAGTTTATGAGTTTGCATAAGGCTTCATCTAGTGGATTTCTTTTACCAAGTAGAATAACACATACAGTGTTTAACTGATCTTTAGAATTCGTCTAAGCCTAAGATGACTTTAGAAATTCTTTTTTCTCCGAAAACTCCTTCAGAATTTACATTACGAATTTCTTCAGAACATCATTTACGAATTTCTTTAGGAAATTCCTTATGGAATGTATACAAAAAAAAATATTTCAGGAATTCCTACGAAAAATAAGCTAGAAATTCGTTCCAAGACTCCTTAAGGAATTCCTCTAGAAATTCTATAATGAATTTCTTCGGAAATTGTTTATCAACACTTTTTTTAAGCAATGCCTCCGAATTTTTTTTTGAGAATTACATCGGAAATTTCTCCTATGAATTTTTTTCTGCAATTATTCCATGAATTCCTTAAATTAATTCTTCCAGATATTACATAAAAGACTTCTCAGAACTTTTCAAGGAACTTCTTCGGAACTTCTACCAGCAATTCCTTTAAAACATTCTTCGGGAATCCTTCCAGAACTTCCTGCAGGAATTCCTCTAAAAATGCTTTCACGAGTTCATTCCGAAATTCTTTTTGTAATACCTTGGTAATTTTTCAGTGTTTAATGTTTATTTTTTTGTTTTACTCTTTCGAAAATTCAATTAGTAACTCTATCGAAAACTATTTCATTCTCTAATTATTTTTCAAAGGATTTCCGGAAAGAAATTCCAAAAGAATTTCTTAAGAAATGTACGAGGGAATCTTGGAGGCTTTTCGAAGAAACTTTTAAAGAAATCTATGAAATATCAGAAATATCAGAAGGAATTCTTGGCGGATTTTTTTAGATTATTTAAGGAAAAAAATCGTGAGGAGTTCTCAAATGATTTTTGCCTTTCTCGTACAACAAAGTTGTACCAGAAGGCTATAATTTCACTCCAAAAGCCAGATTTTGATAGAAGGCTCGGAGACCCATAGTGTTATATACCAATCGACTCAGCTCGAAAACTGAGCACATGTCTGACTGTGTGTGTGTGTGTGTGTTGCCCCGGGAATTTTTTATTGTTAAACACGTTTCATATAGAAGGACTTGACCGATTCGAGTGCAACTAGTTTCATTCGACGGAGAAACTTTCCTAGTTCGACACTATTGATTTTGTTTGCTAATAACTCATTCGATTTGAATAATATTTCTATTTTTCTTTTAACAAATACGCTGTTTACATGCACACTTTAAGTCATTAATCAATTTAGCCATGACGCAATCCATTACTCTCATAATAATTGCTTAAAAATTACTCAATTATTAAGTAATTTATAAGCAGCGTGATAGAGTTGCATCAAATATTTTAACCGCCAAGATGTAGGCAATTAGCACAGCATTTACAACATTAATTCGAATCCAACATATCGAATCGAGAAAGGCATAATCACCACTTGGGGATAAATTTGGGTTTTTGGAGAAGTTTTTGAAGAAATTCCTGGAGGGTGTAGGATAGGGTGGCTCAAATTAGTATGTGAAAAACTTTTTTCATTTTTTTTTATGGGCCTAATGGGCCTCTTATTCGGTTCTATTTGTTGCCTTAATGCTCTGGACAAAATTTCAGCCAAATCGGTCAACGTTTGGGCGGTGCTGAACTCGTTGGAAATTTATATGGAAAAATGTATCCAGAAACATCCAAAAACAGTGATTTGCAGTTAGACGGCACAATTTACGATGAAGAATTGTGATACTCATTCAGATCGTGAAGCATTTAATACAGAATGTTATGCTGAAAACCGCGAAAAGATTAGAGTTTGTGCGGCGAAGTTATTAGCATTTCTCTGAAGAGGGGTTTGAGCAAATTTCGTTTCTTTTAAAACTTTGAAAAGAAATAAATTCACCCCTACAACACTCCAGTAAAATGCTAATATCTTTGCCTAAAAAACTCTAATCTTCTCGCGGTTTTCAGCATGACAATCTGTATTCAATTCTACAAGAACGTCTCACTATTCACTTCGCGCTTCTCAATTTCTACAGTGAGAAGAGAAAAATGAAGAAAAAGAAGTGAGACATCTCACTACTCACTTTCATTTCTCACTGTTCCCTGTAAAAAGTGAGAATTGAGACGTCTTCCTTTTCACTCCTCATTTACCACTTATCGTTGTAAAAAATGAGAAGCATGAAATGAATAATGAGATGTCTCATTACCCGCTTCGTCCAACTCACTTTTCACAATAAAGAGAATAGTGAGACGTCTCACTTCTCACTCTTTATTTATCTCTTCTCATTGTAGAAAGTGAGACGTGGGATGACTCACTTCCCATTTCTCACTTCTCACTGTGAAAAGTTAGTAGTGCGAAGTAGGTAGTGAGACGTCTCACTACTCACCTCATGCTTCTCACTTTGTACAGTTAGAAGTGAGAAATAAGGAGTGAGAATTGAGACGTCTCTCTACACATTCCTAATTTCTCACTTTTCAAATAAACTATTCGGCCAAATGACCTATTAGGCTAAATGTCTTATTCGGCCAAATGTCCTATTCAGCCAAATTACTCCTACGGCTAAACGACGTTTTCGGCCAAATGACCCTTTCGGCCAAATGACCCCATAAGCCAAATGACCCTTTCGGCCCAAAGACGCGTTTGGCCAAATTACCCTTCGGCCAAACAACCTTTTTGACCAAATGACCCTTTCAGCCGAACGACCCTTTCGGCCAAATTACCATTTCTGCCAAACGACCCTTTCAGCCAATCGACCCTTTCGCCCAAATGACTTTCGGTAAAATGGTATATTCGGCCAAACAACTTTCAGCCAAATGACATTGGCAAAAAGATGCAGTGTTTGAGCAGAAAATACTGCGCGGTGGAGAATAGTAAATGGCGCAGACTAACGAATGAATCACGATTGTACCAAGTTTATTAAAATGCAGACAAAGGCAAGCTGATAAAATATGGCAGATTACAGTGGGCTGAAAATGTACTGTGTATGCTGGAAGAGAGACCAGCAAAAAACCTTCCGGGAGTGTGGAAGAGGACGTTGGCTCCGGGGTAGACCCCGGACTCGGTGGCTGTGTGCAATCGAGGAAGATGCTCGTGCAGCCGGTGTGCAGGGAGACTGGCGACAGGCGGCCCAAGAACAAGCAACCTGGAATACGAAATTAAATTAGGTTTTCCTCGGAGACGAGCCAGCCTCGGGCTGAAAGTCTCCTTAATAAAGACACAAAAAAAAAGGCTTTCCTCCGAACAATACGGAATGTACGACCATCATAGGCATAGGTAAATTTAGAATGAAATTTTTGGACATTTTCCTCAGGAATTTCTTCACGACATTCTCCATTTCTTTTGATTTTTTTTAGGATCCCTTCAGATATTCATTCAACGCTCCTTTAAAAATTTATTGGGAAATTTATTTGAAATTCTGTTAGGACTTTAAAAATATCAGTGAGGATTTCTTCGAAATTTTCCTGAAGCTATTGATTTTTCTTTGGAAATTCCTTTAGTTCTCACAGTTTTTTCGGAAATTTCTTCAAAAATGTTGCTAGATTGCCTTGAAAAACTTTATCCGACATTACTTCAGGAAATCGTTTGGAAATTCCTTTGGAAAACTCTTTTAGGAATTCCATCGGAAATTAGTTCATTGTTGAATAAAATTCCGAATGAATTCCTGCAGGATTAGCTCTAATAAAGGAATTTTTCAAAGAGAACGTGAATGGATTTTAGAATGAATACCTATACAAATTTCTGTAGGAATTCTAATAGAATTTTACGAAGGAATTCCTTATGAACTTTACTAAGAAATGTCTGTAGAAATTTCCCAAAAAAAACTTCTAGTTTCCTCCAAAAATTCCTTCAGGGACTATATCAAGAACTTTTTTAGCATATTTAACCAAATTTCAGGAAAAAAATTAAATTTGGTTGGTCATCCCCAGTCTTACTCAGCTAGTATTTATTTTTATTTATGTTGATCATAACATTTTAACATAAATAACATTTTGAAATCAGGTAATGATTAGTGTCGTAGAAAATTGACTATTTTGACTATTTGTGTTGCTTGATGATCGTCAAACGTAGAATATTGCAATTTTAATCCACTGAAATTGATTTGTATATGGGCGATTCCTGTCGTGTGAATCAAAACCGCATGAATCCAAAAACCCGCATTAAAATTGATTTTTCCAGTCATTGATTTTTTCATCCACGCCGGTTCACGCCGCCGCCGCCGCCGCCGATGAAAGTCAACGGCGCGCCGCCGTGACGCCGCCGCCGCCGGGACAAAAGTGACCACCACGCCGCCGCCGCCGATGATGTGACCGGCGCACAGGTCTACTGTATTTGTCTGTATGGAGTTCATAAGGTACATGAATTAGAAAATTATTTAAAAATCATGCACTTTTTACAACGTAGAATATCGAAGTTTCAAGAATCAAAATGTCGGTGTAGGACTTAGTCGCGTCAAGTATGATATACTAAAGTCAAGTAAGGTTGCTGTTGAGGTTGAAATACGTATTTTTTTAAACTACTCTAAAGTTACAATCAAGTGGTGGAATTAAACGGGATAATACTTTTCTTATCTTATGCTAAGTGAAGATATTCCACTACAAAGCTCTAAATAATGTTCTTATCAATATGTATGTTGTTCATTAGCATAAATTGATAATATATACGCAAATTTCTAACTGAAAATCCATTGGGATGTTCAAAAGAGTTCATTTCGGAGGAGAGGCACAGAAGGTATAAATCCGTTTAGAAACCCAAAGAACGAAACGGACATCTTTTGGGTTTACAAACAGAGTAAACCTTTGGTCTTTCGAACTTTTTTGGGCTTCCGAACAGAGCTCTGTTTGCGCTTTTGAACAAAATCGTTTCGACTTCCGAACGTAATCTTTTAAGGCTTCGGAATCCCAAAAGGATATCCCTTTTACAGAAACAGAAAAGATGCATTCAGATCAAGATTCAGAAGCCCAAATGGCTCCACTTGGAATTTCAAAAAAAAACCTTTCGAAATTTTAAGCCCGAGTCCGTTTGAAAGTAAAGTCCAAAATAATTTCGTAAATTTTTCCCAACAAGGTTTCGTTCGGAAATCCAAAAGAATTTTGTTTAGGAAGCCCAAAAGAATTTCTTCCAGAATCCTAAATAATTTCTTTCTGAAACTCAGAGAAAGGTCTTGTTTTCGGTTTACAAACCGTTATTTTTTGGTTTTCTGAACGGAGCTCTTTTCGGCTTTTGGAAAGATCTCTCCTAGGTTTCGAATCGATTCCTTTCGCGCTTCCTAAACAAATCCTGTTAGAGCTTCGGTAGGAAATCTATAAGTATTCTAATCAGAATCTCTTGCCCAGAAGCAGAAAAAGATTCCGTTCAGAAGCCCAGCAAAATGAAAATGATGACGATTTGATGATTGTTTGTGCTTCCCGTACCCCCTTAAGGTCACTCCTCACCAATCCAAGTTTCAAAGTGCTCGCGTTTTCGGGGACACACCACTCGACACACCACACGACACCACTAGTGGCAAATCACTTGGTAACCTAACAATGAGTGGAGATATATCAGCTTCCACACTGATATTCTTCCCTCCCCCTTCATACGGGAGCTTGGCAGAAGGAAGGTCGTGCGAAATGTGCCATCACAAATATTGCCCTCCGCTCGCTTTCAAATCGACTTCTATAAAAACATTCTTCATGCCTGCCCAGGGAATCAATTTTTCTGGAATGCGCGTGCGAAACAAGCGACAAAGGCGAACCAACGACATAGCTTTGTTTTTGTCGGTGATAATAATGACAAAGATCCGAAAAATTTTGTCAGCAACAAAAAAGAAGACAATCTTGTCGCTAACTTTTAAATCCCGTTATTTTGCATTATTTCTACAGCAAATTTCGGTTTTATGCTATCATAGTTTCTGCTTTTATGGAAATATTGGAGAATCGAACAATGATTACAAAATTAGCATCGTATTTTCGGAAATATAAGAGCATGCAAGGCATATGATTCTTGTCATATTGTGTTCGGGTTCGGATAAAGGTTTGTCGCTAGGTGCGTTTGTCAGTAACAAACTCTGTTGACGACAAAGAGTATATTGTTAGGCGTTGCCCGAATATTGATTCCCTGTGCCTGCCGTATCCTAACGGAACTATCAATTCTATACTTTCGCCTCTAATTCTATCATGAACATGTACGTCTAAGTTTGGAAGATGATATTAGCATTTCCATATCATTAACAATGAGTGTTGTTGCCACACGCTGTTAGAAAAATCTTTTCAGACATTTGGAAAATTAAGTCCGCTATGAGAATGGAGCTCTGATACACTGCATGAGATGCTTTGATACTTTCTCGCCTCCATCCCAGCAACTTGAAAGCAGAGTGAATAAAGCAAAACACAAAAGCAAAACACATCGCTCGTTGTTTACGCAGCAACGATCGCTCATAATCGTTGTTTGGTATCCATCTGAGCAAGCACAACTCACTGGCATAGGATGCTATGATTGAATTAGATCAATGCTCGTCGGCTTCACTCACGCTTTCAAGCCTGCGCCTGCGTATCGAGTGGTGTGCCCCCGAAAACGCGAGCACTTTTAAACTTGGATTCCGTGAGGAGTGACCTTAATCTCATTTCCCAACTGGCTGTAAAGGACTTGGTCGGCATCGTTATTAATCTAGATTTGTGAGCTGCTGAAACGTGACTTCGAGAAAAAGTGATAATTCCAAAATTCTATTCATTTGCATCGTATAGGGGATTTTACACGAGTTCTGATAAATCACGGAGTAGCAATCATTGAATGTGCAGTAAGTCTAAGCTAAGCTAAGCGAGAAAGTTTATTTTAACCTATTAGTTAGTCGGCCTTTAACAGCCAGGAACTCAAGTCAGCACTACACTATCCAAGATGGCCCAGGGCCCATAGGTCTGGGACTCCTTTAGAATACTGAGATGGTGTAAATCACTTGTATATGACACATCCCGGCGTGACATTACAACGCTTTGACGTTGACGTTTTGAAGAAAACTTGCATGAAACACCATGGTGTAACACCATGCAGTAAGCATATGTATATTATTACATATTCTGAACTTGCAGAATTTAGGATCGAATGGATATATAACGGGTAGCCACTAAACAACGGGAATTTCACACTTTTACTCCAACGTGTTCAGTTTTTGCCTTTCTCGTACAACAAAGTTGTACCAGAAGGCTATAATTTCACTCCAAAAGCCAAATTTTGATAGAAGGCTCGGAGACCCATAGTGTTATATACCAATCTACTCAGCTCGAAAAACTGAGCACATGTCTGACTGTGTGTGTGTGTGTAGCCCCGGGAATTTTTTATTGTTAAACACGTTTCATATAGAAGGACTTGACCGATTCGAGTGCAACTAATTTCATTCGACGGAGAAACTTTCCTAGTTGGACACTATTGTTTTTGTTTGCTAATATCTCATGCGGTTTGAATAATATTTCTATTTTTCTTTTATCAAATACGCTGTGTACATGTACATTTTAAATCATTAATCAATTTAGCCGTGACGCAATCCATTACTCTCATAGTTGAGTTATTTTTAAGCAGCGTGATATAATCGCATCAAAGCTATTAACCGCCTAAATGTAGGCAATTTACGTTGCATTTACCATACTAATTCGAATTCAACACATTGAATCGAGAAAGGCATAATCACCACTGGGGGATAAATTTGGTTTTTTTTTAAAACATGCCGTCAAAACAGGAACGCATTGCACAATTCTAATTCCAACTACACGGTGGACAATTTTAAACGTGAAAATGTTTCGAAAACTGGTAAAAGATTTTTGTTCAACTGAGCTCCAGTGTACACAAAGGTGATTAGAAGGCCAAAAACACGAAGCAACTCATCAGTAGGATCAGAAGCATCATCCGGAAATAGCAGCCATCCAGCAGTCATGTGATACCTGCAAGATACAACTACGCCGCACGGCGGAACAAGGACCATATGCTATAATTCATTAATCTAAGTTTAAAGACTAAAGCCAATCTCTTTATTTAACGTATATCAGATTGCACTGTATTGCTTTGTAGTTTTCTTGAATAGCGTTACAAATAAGACAATAAAGCAGTGTTTGCTTAGCTAGGGCATATTGCCCCCCTTCCCCTATGTGTAGGACAATGGCTTTCTGGGAAGCAATTTGCTGTGTGACGTTACAACGCGCGTGAATTCGTGATTTTGTACCTCGACTTAAACATGGTTAATTCTCTGCTCTGTTCGTTATTTCACTCCAAAAATAATTAACATCCTTCAAATATATGAGGATAATGACCCTACAGGGTAAAATGCCTAAAATACGGACTAAGTTTGTTTTATTCGACATCAACATTTCGTGACGTTACAACGCGAGGTGCTTTAAAAACAGGTTTTTCAATGCGTTGTAACGTGGCTAAAGCTTTTCGAAACTTTCGAAAAACATCTCATAGAGAAATCATAAATCAACAACTTTGATTTGGCTTAGCTTAATCGTTCAAATAAGGTAAGATTGATTTTAATAATCATGTTTTATCATTATAACTGATGAATTGAAAAAAACAAGTTTGAGTTACTTACATTGACTATATAACAGAATAGAAACTCAAAGATTACAAAAAAACGGTCAAAAATATTGCAAAGAATGTTTGTCATTTTGATCTACATTGAATTTCCCAGTTGGTTGGTTGATTTCTCGGATTTTCCCCGGTCAAGTCAGATGCCCCGTTTTTTCCCGGTTTTCCCGACTGGATGGACACCCTGTTTTAGTTTTACATTCACTATGAACTACGACGCGATGATGCTAGCTTGTTTTTCTATCCTATGAATAATTTAAAAATAATACAAATAATTCTTTTTATTCGGTCGTTTCGAAAGGGTGATTTTAATTTACAACCAATTGCGCAATGTTTCCAATTTTTGTTTTTACATAATTCAAAGGAAAAAAGGAAAATTAGGTAAAAATTAATATACTGTTGAGCGCAAAACTAAGAAAATACAAATCGTGTAAAAACAAAATAGCTCTGGCATATTTCATTGAAACAATCAATAACAACAAAAAAACAAGGATAACAATCTTTTTTTTTTTGGGTATCCAGCTGGAGCTATCTGGTAGCTTAAATTGTCAAGACTGGACCCGAACAGAAGTTTTGCTTCTACTAGGACCAATACTTAGAAGAACTAGTCTATGTTGACCACTTGAACACTATTTGTTTGAGTATTGTGATAGCTAGCAGAATCTCAAAATTTCTGTTGTAGTACAGATTTCTCATTTACACTTCTCCATTGTTGTTTTCCCGTCAGTCTGTCAAGGAAATAATTTAAACACACAGCAAATATAGTATATTACCAATATAGTCCACTCTGTCTGATTTGAAGAGACAATGCAGTAGCGCCGCGGTGTCACAAAAGGCAAGCAATGTAGTGAAGAGACATTCCGAGGGGTGCTTAAACGTATAATTCAATATGCAACATAACATTTCAAAATGATATGCTAGAAATCATCCCATGACCCCATTTTGATATCTGAGTTTAAAAATAGAATTAAAAGAAATGTAATTCAAATTTTCAAAAATTGTAAAATTAGTGTAATTTTCGCAATTAACGCACCTCTTGGCTATCGTTTTTAGGCGTTAGTTGCCTTTTGTGACGCAAGATGGTGTTAATGTGCTATCTCTTGCCTAATATATGGGGATTTACGAAGTGGACTATATTGGTAATAGAGTATATTTGCACACAGTTTTAAACACACAACGATGGTTATCTGGTGATTTGAAATGTAAAATTTGTGCAGAATTTAAATGTAAAGTTTAGTTTATAGTTTCTTGGAGCCGACAATCAGTACCTAAAGGCAGTCTAAGTTGACAACGGGTGATACCGTTGCCACCTCCAAGTAACACTTCTTGAAATAGGGATATAATTAGATATTATGTTATTGCTTATACCAACATTATTTAAATGGCGAAACACAAGACTAGACCTTAACATAAGTGCTACCGTTACTAGTACCAATATTTAGCACAATTAGTTTATGATCATGCGGTGAACACTGTTTGTATTGAGTATCGCGTAGTAGCATATTGTCGAAATGTCTGTTATTGTTTATAATTTATATTTTGTAGTAATTGTACAGTATTTCTGTCAATTGTTAATCCGGATCAATAAATAGTTACAACGAAAGTGAATTAGTTTAACGTGGAGTAGAACATAGGGTTTCTTGGATATGACATTAGATACCTAGAAGCAGTCTATGTTGACAACGGGTGGTAATATTGCCACCTCCAAGTAACCAATCTTGAATAAAAATGTAATGAAATTTTTCAGATTGTGATCAAATCAGCGAAATTCGGCAAATTTTGTTATGGTAATAAGATATAGGGTAAATCACTACTTGGGCCTATGGACCCCATTCCCGGCTCACTGCACAGAAAGCTAATGATTTATACTGTTTAGTAGCCGTAGGTTTATGATTGATCATTTTAAAAAAGTCTCCTATTTATCTCGCACAATACTCAATATTTTTCAACCATTTATTTCACTCCTAATCGATCCAATTATTGAAAATAAAAATGTAGATTTCAAACTTTTGCTCTTCGTTGCAACACCACTGAGCCGGAGTGATTCTTTCCACTTTTACAAAACGGTATCATCAAATAAACACCTACCTGAAAATCGTCACAGTGCTCGATACAACCATTGCTTCAGGCTGTTTATCACCACACACTAATGCTAAACTCACGCACTTCAATCTTTTGTAATTGTTCGTATCACTAGATTTTGTATAAACATATTGGAATACATTTAAAAATGTATCCTAAAACCGAACAAAAAATCACCTCGGCCCAAGAACTTCTAGCTGTACAGTGCTGCCAAAAGGCCATAAGTCTTATTTTAGTATGAAGATAATCCTTATTCGTTAATAGGAAAACTGTCTAATACGTTGACGTTATCATGTTATTTATAATTCTCTCGATTTCAAAAGGTGGAAAAGATATTGTTTTTAAGTGTTTGGAAGAAATTTGGATGAGTAAACATATCTTCTCAACCAAATAAAAATGATTATGAATAATACCATCTGGCATCTTGTTGTCGTGGAACGTGCATATTTTTGTTTACGTCGCATTTTCTACCGTCCCGAGAGAGAGAATGAGAGTAAGATGTTGAGAGATTGAGTAAAATATTGCGTATGCCGAGGAGATTTGGGGTATGCCGGATAAGCAATCGCCTATGACTGAAATGAGTGCTGCACCATGTTAATTTAAATCAAATAAAAGCTTTTTCAAGCGGTGTTTAGCAAGAATAACTATTTTTGAAGCAGAGGTGAACCCTATCGCAATATTACACGGCCCACAAAATTCAGAAAAGTTGCCCCTAGTCATAAATATCAATTAAATAATGCAGTCGTGCGCATGTTAGGCCGGGAATGGGGTGAGAAACCCTATTCGCTTAAGAGTTGCCTTCATATTTCACACATAGAAACAGGGTTTTGAATAATTGTGTATTTCGTTAAGTCCATCATAATATCTGAGTTCTAAGTAACGTCCGATGCTAAAGTTATATGAGTTTAATAAATAGTCAGTATTTTTTTTTCAATATAATCTGTTGTTGGAGAACGCATCATACTTTAAAAAAGCAATTTTGAGAATTGCGTCGTCGAGCCATATGAGTTCAACCTATTGAAGCAAAGCCAAGTGTTAGTAGGTTTGAAAAGTTTATTTCCCAATAAGTCAAACGTTTCACACGATGTCACTTCATCTCACCCTGTTCAATTCACCCATCACCTATCTGTCTCAGTCATTTTCTGTACCTCACGTTATCCAGTTTAAGTCTATAATATTTGCAAATCATGTTGCGTCAACTGTAAGTTCACTATACTTCCATTCTTCCCATCTAATACCGTTGGTATTATACCAATCTCCGAAGGGTTACCTACGCTGTACCTTGCCTTCGGAAATAGAAGTCCAACTTTAGCTTTTCATACACAACACAATAAATAAACACATTTTTGGCTCAATAAATAGTTCAATGATAATATAAATATAAACAATGTTATTTCAAGTTACCTAGAGTTTAATTTTTTTTTATAAATTTCCAAGTGTTTGTAGAATGAATTTAAAAATCTCAACGATAATACACTCTACTAAAAGAAAATCGGGCTGGAATCATTACGCTAATAGAGGCAGCGAATCTACTTAGTTTTTTGCTACAAGTTACTGGTAGGGGAAGGTGGGTAGACTTGATCTCCGGGGAGACTTGATCACCCCATGTTTTATCGAGAACTAAAGTAGTTTTGTTCTAGCGTATTTTTTAGTATAGATCCTCTAGACAAATGACCTTTATGTTGTGAGTTATTTTTTGGATTGACAACCTTATTTATTCTGCAGAGCGGTTTGTATGTTTCGACCTTCCTAAAGATTTTTTTACTGGCCACGCAAAATTTGAATAACTTTTCATAACAATGACCAAATGCTTTCGTTTTTTCACAGAGCAAAGCCATAAATATGCTTAATGATTTGTACTGATGAAAATGTCAACATTCCATCAAAGTTTTAGGATATTTGGATTTGAAGTTATTGCCTCAATATGGGGACATATGATCCCCCATTAGTTACCCATACAAAAATTTGACGAAAAAATTTAAAAAAATATAAATCTGTTCTCAGGCTACTAATTTTTTGTAGATTTGACAGATTTGATGAAGTGTTGGCAGGAAAAAATATTTATTGCGTAGATATCATAGAAAGGGGATCAAGTCTCCCCAAATTTTAAAATTGCGTGTGCTGTCGAATTCAATAACAAAAATCGTTCATGTATACGCACAGCAATTCGAAAATTGCGCGTATTTTGAAGAAAAAATATTTAAAAAATCTGAGAGCACCCGCTGAGAGAGATTTTATCAAAGCAAGTTCTTGGAGAGGGATCAATTTCCCCCGAATATTCTAAAAGTAGATTTTTGACAGCACTCTAAAAAATCGATTGTGTATCAATAACAACAATAATTTAAGGACTGTCATACATCAGTAAAGTTAAATACTAGGGGTATACACTTAACAGCGTAGGTTGCTGTGTATCTGATTATAGAAATGTTTCACACTCAATCACAAGGGACATATTTCAAATCGCCTGTGAAACATTTCCATAAACAGATACACAGCAACCTACGCCGTTAAGTGAATCCCCCTACTATATTTCTTAGAGAGTCTGTGTGGAAATCGCGTATGTTGATTTATTTTTGGCTGTGATACATCGGAAATCAGAAAAGGGGATCAAGTCTACCCAGTCTCCCCTAATACTACTACAGCTACTGCTATTACTAGACAACTATTACTACTCATAAGAGCTACAGCGGATGATCGTTAGCTTCCGAAGTCTTTCTTATTTATGTATAAGGTTAGTAAATACTCGTACTGGGCCCTGCCGGCTCCTCTAATCTTACGCATAGTCTGCTGACGATAAAGGATGTGCCAGTGCTCAATGCGCATATTAGGGCGTGGAGCGTCACGTTTCAAACGATTTTGTTTAGGTAATTAAGAATGGTTAATTAGTCAACAATTGTATGTATGTTTCACAATACATGCATATGCATGTAATTGGAAAATTGTTATGGATCTAAAAAATATTAAATAATGCGAACGCAATACAAAGATCAAAATTTATTAAGAGTGAATTTAGTTTAACTTTATTAATTCATGTTATACCGAGATACTTGACGAACCACCGTCGATCCCATCATCCATGGACAGGGAACAAAAAACAAGGATAATAATCTGTATTCAAACTCCGAGTTGTAACTTGATGTCAAAGTTCGGACCAAGATACTCAATATCAATAGCTTGAATCGAATATTTTTGCCTTTCTCATACAACATAGTTTTTATTTTCAATTCACCCTTTCTCAATCACTTGAAAAGACAAATTAAAATTAAAATGGAATGTGTTGAGTGTAGCTTAATGTTTGTATCAGGTCATAATTGAAATAAGTTTCAGTAGATACTCTCACTACCTCTTCACTAATCATCAACATAGATATAATCAACTCATAAAGTATAAAAAAACATGTCATGCGACGGTCACACCCGTTACTATTGAACATGCTCTCACTAATTCTTTGTCTCAAATTATAAATTTTGGAGTTCAAACCTCGTTCACCTTGTTGTTGAGCAAGGCCACAGTCACGCAAGCACATAGCTTCGAAGATTTGGCTGAGTCTGAGGTCATTGTATTTAAGCTTCATTCTTTGACGTGTCAAAAACCCATTCATCAAATTGCCTGTACTAGCCGCAGACAGGAAATAAAACGATTGTCGATTAGATATCAAGCTGTTTTAATTTTCTCATTACCTCATCGAAGACATAATAAACATTCCTCGGCTTAGCCATTAGCATTTGTTTTTGCTGGATTTTTTGAATAAATATTATTTCTATAGAAAAGCATATTGAGAATAGATATATTGTACGGTCCAGTGATGGTTAGATCTTTGTCAATATACCACAGGGCGCTATGTAAACCTTTTTTTGAATTGCGGATTGAAATATGGTGAGATAAGTGAGACAACAAAGTGTGATGAAACTGTGTTATCTTTATCTATGAAACACGTGATTATATTTTTGGTATTCCCAAATCTATTTACCCTTCAATTATGATTCTGATAATTTAGTAATTTAGGTTCGATCATTTCGTTAGTTGCAGTTTTCTATACTTAATGATTGCAGTTTTATAATCATTTGGTATAAGTTAATGCAACTAGTGCTCCGAATACGTAATTAGTGGCACAAACATTAAACTGTTCGCCAGATTTGTAGCCAAAACATCGCGCTTGAAGTCCACCATATAACGCATTTTTAAAGTCAGCCGCTGAAATGAGTTATCGTTATCGACAAACTTTTAAAATATCTAACTACAAAATAATCTAACCCTGATTATTTAATGATAAAAAAAACTTCATTCATGCAAAAATTTAGTTCAATTATTGTTTAAAATATAATTTAAATTTCATACGATTTGAAACTTGAGCGGGATTGATTTTTTTACTTTTCTCGTACAACAAAGTTGTACCGAAAAGCTATCGAGACCCAAAGTGTTATAGGAGAACGGTTCGGCACTTCATCCCATAGCTCCTATTTCCATCCCATCAAAAACAAAGCAATGAAAAGGAATTTGGTTTGTTTCTTATTTTTGTGATTTTTTTCAGCAGTGAGCACACGTGTTATAGCAAAAAGAAGCGACGATGGTGCTGTATTTCTCTGTTTTGCGATGAGATGAATATATGTTCAGTGAGATGGAAAATGGAACAGTTACCCTATACCAAGCGACCCAGCTTGACAAATTCAGCAAATTTGTGCACCCGTGTGCAAATCGTTTTCAAATCATTTGCCATAGAAAACAAATGTTCGATTTTCGTTTTTTCTTAAGGAGGACACCCTTGAAAAATGAATATGGGTAAAAATGTTAAAACTTCCACCGATTAGAAGCACCTGAACCGTGACTATTTAGGCTTAAAATTTGCATATTTTGGGCTAATGGAACTTTTAAACAATGTCGTTTTTTTAAATTCGATGATTTTTTTTACATTGGCTCCATATACAAACTTTGAAGAGCATGGTCAAATTGCAATGGTTTTCTTTGGTTTTAAAAACACAGAAACAATAATTGTTACTGTGCATTCAGGCGGAATAAGGCTTGTTCGCGACAAAATCTGGACACAAAACTTTAAGAATAAAAATAAACTGCTGTTGGTTTATTTCGGTACGTTTTTTACTTCAAATGACTTCATTCCTTATCGATGCTTCGATGTATGCACGAAACTTGGTGACATTTGAATTTTCAAAGAAATAATACGTGCCGAAAGATCTGGCATCCTCAGTAGAATTTGTTTCGAGCTCGTATCCTTCTGGTGGCTCATAAAATCCGTTTTTGTTCTACTCTCTAACGTTTTAGATGTTGTCAAACAAGCATCGACAAGTTTTAAAACGCTTTGAACAGTGTTCACATGAAAACAAAATGTTTTTAGTCAGTTTCTGGATCGAGAGACCCGAATTTCAATTGCGACTGCACACAATTCTTTCCGAACCTGCAATTCCTCCGACGCCATCTTTCACTACGTACTTGTAACACTCATGAGAAATATATTTTCAGAAAGTACAGACATACATTCATCAATCTACGAAATAATTCACTTGTTGATGAGCTATTTCAAAAGTTATACGTGTTTAAAGGTGTCCAGATTTTGTCGCGTACAAGCCTTATATTGAAAAATGGTATCGAATGCGAATTTTTTTTTTTATTCTTCTAAGAATCTCGGCATTTTGAATGTTTTATTTGGTTTTATAATGATGATTGTGCTGCCAAATTGTTCGATTTATATTCGCTGGAACAATTATTAAGGTCATTTTAAGGCTATCATAGACGTGAAAAATAATTCGGTAGAATAAATATCCCGTGCTATTATCGTACTGAACAACGTGACGATTTTTTTTTATTATAGTAACATTCACCTGATTTTTTTTTATCTTAGGCGAATATTTCGCGCCTGTATTTGCTGCATTTCAAAGTAATCCCACGAGTAGAGTTAGTACAGTATTTAAATTAAGTATAGTAAATTTCTTTGTGTGCGATGCGAATCTTTCGATTTCTTCGATACAGTTCAATAGTTTTCGGCAAAAATCAATGCCCAGGGGCACTTCCAGTGCAAAAACTGTAAGCAGTACTCCATAATTGCTCTTCCAAATGCGTGCTCATATGTAGATTCTTAAGCAAACGAAAAAAATATGTATGATACATTCCTGAACCATTTTTTAGTATTTTTTGCAAGAATACGTTTTTTTTGACGAGGATTCAGAACAGCTATAAAAAAAATAATTTTGGTCGAAAATTTCACATATGTAGTTTTTCAAACAAACAGTTCATATCTTTTCTATTGGAATTTAGAAGTTGCTCTATTTTCCCTTCACCATTTATTTATATCTCTTCACATCTACACTACAAAATCAGCTGTGAATGTAGGTATGTATATCGTAAAATCCATCACAAAGCAGAGCGAACATATATTCCTCTCTTTACCAAATAAATAATCTCCCGAGCAAATATTTATGGGCAGGAGGTGGAAATAAAACTAGAAACCGGTCTTTTAGCAATTTTGTCGTAGCTTCGTTGAGTCATCTGGTTTCCATGGTACCGGCTGGTCGATTTAACCCTGACTTGTTGTTGCTGGGAATTCCGCATGATACGTGCTGTGCAATTTTTCAATCGCTTAGTTATACCAGCTCGGTTTTGCGGCGACGAAGCTAGAAAAATGATGTCCTTCTTGTGTAATGATTCTAATTCACTTTCATTCTTATCAATCTGATTGTTAATTATATTGCAGCCAAAGTTACCGGAGGCAAATCGGAAGAGGATGGATATGTGGAGGATTACGTTTGCAACGAGCATGACGTCGGCGAAAATGAGATGAAGGCCTTCGAGTTGGACGGGGGCAAAGTACTGGTGGTCAAACAGAACGGCAAGTTGTCGGCCATCGGGAACAAATGTTCCCACTATGGTGCGTTGCTGTCAACCGGTGCACTGGGCGATGGCAGAGTGCGCTGTCCATGGCACGGAGCGTGCTTCAACATCGAAACGGGAGACATCGAGGACTTCCCAGGTCAGGACTCGGTACCGTGCTTCAAGGTCACCGTAGAGCAAGGGCGGGTGAGTTTTGATTATTATTATTAGCACTTATTAGCAATACCTTTGTTAGCAGCTATACCATAGCTTTTGTAGTGTTGTCTGTGGTGAGTAGTCACGAATAGCAATACAATAGTTCTGTTTTTATACGTTTTTTCGGTCATATTTTTGATTGTGTGACTTCAATTTACAACCAAAATGAATGCAACAAGTTTCTAAAACTCTCAGATAATTCAAAGAAAAATCAAATGGTAATTAGTAGGAATAATACGTCAATTAAGGATCCCTAGTAAATAGTACAGGGTGTCTACTCATCTGTGAAAACAAAATTCCATGATTTTTCTGGGTTTTTCCTAGGTGCTTTAATTCAATTTACAGGTGAAAACAAACGTGCCATATATAGATTGTTGCAGCAAAATATCAATCCAAATACATTTTTTCTCGTAAATAACTTAAGACTTTTTTACACGAAAATATGCTATTTTGCGAGATAATGGGACTACCCACAAAAGGAGTAAAATTGAATGCATAAAAAGAATAACATTTATACATTTTTTTCAGTTTTTATGCATTACAAGTTAATCACTTCCTTGTGAATAAAAGATAGTCATAATTGTTCATAATATTTATTCCTTATTATGTGCAGTTCAATGTTCCTACAAAAGAGCATACTTTAAAGCATGTTGTGTGTAAAATTTTTCAGAAGTGTAGGGAATGCCTCTAGGGCCCCTCCTTAACCGTGCGGTAAGACGTGCTTGAAATTGACAAACAAAGGCTTTCACCAAACAAGCTTCGAATCGTTTCACTCAATAACATTTTCCTAAAGGCAATTTTTCCCGACGGTGAACGCTAGGAATATATTCAGTCGGTCATTCAATTCAAGTCTTGATACATGGCATGTGTCGCAAGTATGATCATTATGGGAGTCAAATGGATTTGATGAGAATGAGAATTTTAGCAAAGTATGAGAAATAACACATACATTTAGGGAGCCAATTTTCTTTCGTGATAATATTCGCTCGGAAATTGATGCAAAAGTATAAGATTCAGTATTATATGACTTTACCTATGATGGTATACTCTTTTATTGTTAATATGATTCCCATTTTTGAATATATAAATCCTTTTCAAATGTTACTTTTGATTTAACAAATTATATTTTAGTTAATAGTTAAGGCAAAAAATCATAACTTTTCGTGACAAAGTTTACCGTTTTGACTCGAATTGCCGGACGCTTCGAAAGCCGGACACTTAAATTGTTATTTGACTTTATTTACCATCCCAACAAGTATTTCTTGGGTTATCAGTGCAGGGAACGATTCTTAGACTTGAAACCATTTTAACAAATGTAAGTAATCCGTGATCTGTGGTAAAAACTTGAAAATTAGAGGTAAAAGTTGAAGGCATGTCATAATCAACGGTGGATTTCGTTTTTCTTAGAATGCAGCCTAAGACTCAACATTAAGAAAACTAAGCTCATATTTTCTATATTCTATCATTTGCAAGGGGTATTAGTAATTTATTAACATAGTATGATAGCACTCTATGTCATGAATTAGAGAAATTGCTTGGGAATTCATAGCTTTATAATTTTTATTACATTTTCTGTATGTCCGGACTTCGAGGCAAGTTTTTACAATTGCTTCGATTTCCGGACATGCTGAAATAATGTTAAATAACTGTTTATCAGTTAAATTAATTGAAATCAAATGATTCGTAATGAGCAAGCATAGTTACAATTTTCCTAGATTTGAGTTGCTACACCCCAAAAGGAACATTGCTTGCTCTCAGCTTATTGATACACATACATACTTATACACATATTGTTAATGGTATCACTTTATTAATTGCACACAAATAGCAAAAAAAAAGAAAAAAAAACAAGTTCGTAAAACTAGCTTTTTAACAGAACTGTAAAAAACACACGTTGTGAACGACACTCGTCAAATAAAAAAGCTCAACATTTCTCGGACACGCCAGGATTTATCAATCCGCATGAGTTCATTATTTCAATCGCTCTATCCAATCCTTGATTTATAATAGCAAACTGAAACGAATTTCAAAAGACACTTAAATACTACTAATGTCTATATTTCGAAGTATATCTTAACAAAATGATAAGATAATGCATAATTTTAATTCTCCGATGCTCATCCCATCAAAAACAAAAAATAAAATGTCTTTGATTTATTTCTTATTTTTGCGATTATATTCAGTGAGATGGAAATCGGCACAGTTCTTCCTATCATATTTATTTCTGGTATTATTGGTTAGAAAAGAATTTTGGTCATCTAATGATTCTCATGAAATATATACATACGTCAAATGTCAAAAAAGCGTTCAACCTTGAGAAATGAAAAGGGGGGGTAGATTGTATAAAATTACACCCGATTCTTTTTTTACACGGGGGATGCGTTCCGTGTAAAAAAAGTTTTCAGTTCAAAATTTGAAAATCCGTGTAAAAAAAGTTTAATGATTTCTCGACAAATCATGCAAAATGGAGCAACTTTGCAAAAATTTTGTATGGGATTTTTTTTACACGGCCGTGTATAAAAAATCCGTGTAAAAACAGAATCGGGTGTATTAGATTCCCAATGTTGTATATTGTAGTTAAATGCTCCCGTTTGTTTTCAAATGCTGTTTTTTGGTAGTCCTGGTCTATCTGGGAGCAGAAACTTCGGATGGTACACACAACCGGGGGATGCCAGATTTCCATACAAATGTGTATAGAAACCTTACCTTACGGATTTATATTAACCGAGAAATATGGATGTTATATCCTAG
This sequence comes from Armigeres subalbatus, assembly GCF_024139115.2. Lineage (NCBI taxonomy): Eukaryota > Metazoa > Arthropoda > Insecta > Diptera > Culicidae > Armigeres > Armigeres subalbatus. Next base: position 194,830,184 of record NC_085141.1, read on the forward strand.
TTGTCTTTGAACGGATTAAATTGGCTATTTGAGAATCAATATTACAAACTCGAAGTGTCCGGAAATTCGAAGCAAAATTGTCCGGTATTTGAAGCATCCCTTATACTGTGTCCGGATTTCGAAGCAAGCGATGTTCAATGTTTTCGATTATATTAGCTGTTTCGTGCATACAAAATGTCATTTTCAGTACACTACAGCAAATTTGATAAGTTAATCTTGACAGGATGTGCTATCATTAAGTGTCAAGTACTTAATTCCGTTTAAAATATTGAACTGAAAATTCAGCAGTGCTTAGGTGTCCGGACTTCGAGTCAAAACGGTACATGTCTAGTAAGTTTCATAGAAATCTGAGAGGGTGCTGCCAACATTTGTTCGAGTTGGCCCGAAATCCCTCAAAGACTTGGTACAAGCTCGTAATTTGAACGAAATGCACGCAAAATCAATATAAATATCAAAAATGCATGAATGGCAGAACAATTTGTATATAAAAGGGTCGATTTCAAATTGATACTTCCCAAAAGTATAATCTTGTGTTTTTGTCTCAGTCGATTTTATGATTTATTTATTGTCAAATTTCTCAAAAAATCATTTTATTTGACGCCTCTAAATATTTTCAAAATTAAAACCAAAAAATTATAAGATGTGTTGCAAGAGAATAACAGACCAGATAAGACGCGTTTGTTATTTCATTATAGAAAATCCCGTTTTTTAGATATTACCGTTTATAACAAGAATTAATTGAACAGTGTCCTAAAAATGGACGACACGACCGGCTGGAGAACTGCTTCAAAAGTAATTAACTTGTCGTTTTTATGACCCGTGGATTGAATACTTTCTTAAATAAAGCTTGATCCACTTAGAATTTGGCCGCACGAAATTAGACATTTCTTTGCCGAAAAAGTTCATAAAAAGGTGGGTCAAGTTTTATTATACAGGGAATTTAATAAACTTTGAAGGAAAAAATATCAAAAAATGATTCATTGGCATTTCGGATGAAATCTCGGCCTTTTCTCTCAATACCACTTGTTATTTTTTGCACAGTAGAACGGTCAACTTAATCTGTCATTTTTTCACACCACTTCTCCATATAAGATGGTTTTCTGATTGTTTTGCACCATTTCTCAAGTTTCACTATGATAATTGCCTAATATTTTTCGTTGGGACGAAAATTTAGGCATTTTAGTGGGTTGATAGTTTTTTCAATAACATCATTATCATTCGGTTCGTCGTCTGTAATGGCAGCTTATTAAGTCAGGCCAAAGCAACACCGGACAGTCGTGTGATTGAAATGATGGCAAAAATCGCTTCTGAAGACACTCCTCCTTGTATATTTGCCTATTTATGGTCGCTCCAGTGATGAAAACTTTAGTTTTCTTTCCACAACTGCAGATGCTTTGACATACCATCAATTTGTGGGCAATCTTGCTTGCATATACATATTTGAATTTTCCTGGGGCATTACCCTTCCATTTGGCAAGGTAAAACTTGTGCCCCTGGAATCGAAAGTCAATTTTAATATTAATTTCATTGCTCATCAAAATACATCAATTGTATTTTGTCAGAACTTGCTCGACCAGCATTCTTGCGCGATGTTTGGCAACCAGGTTCTGTTTCAGGGTCCTGTTGGGACGCTTACTGACATCATACGACTTGAAACCTTCACGCCGACAGATTATTTGAGCTGTGCTGTACGGCAGTGAACTTTTTCGCCAAATCATGCAAGGAAATCCCAAAATAGTTCCAAACTGCTCTGTAGACTTTCACTTGTTGTTTCTGGTCGTATGTTCCACTTCTACGATTGTTTTGTGCTACGCGATCCAGCAATAGTATTTCCCGGTAACGTTTGACAGTTTTTACAGTCAATTTCGCTAATTTTAGATACTTTGAAATCATTCCTCCTGACCATGTTGGATTTCCAACGTGAGTGTTCAAAATTTGTTCCCATCTCTCGCGTTCCATTTTCGATAACTATTGAACGTGATTTTCACCATAAATTAAACAAACCTTCCGCAACGATATGATGTATTTTACTTCTCGGTACGACCACCAGAGGCGCCGCAGTAATTGGAAAGAAATGGCCAAATACTAAGTGGATCGAGCTTTATATTTTATAAAAACTCCCGAGTCAGTTTCTACGGTGAAGCATTGGGCAACATGTTCCATGTGAGTCGAAAAAAACTGCTTCGGTAGATTTTGAGCGCCTATAATGACAATAGACATCTAAATTACTTAAAAACCAACAAAATGATTTGACTTTGACAATTAAATGACAAAAATGACTTGAAAATATTACGAAGCTACATAGCAATAGACCTCTCTGACTAACGTAATTCCCTCCGATTCGGTTGCAACAGCGTCTTCTTATACCACATGTTCCGTGTACGGCTCTGCGTCGAAAGGAATTATGCAACGGTATCATCGAAGGCCTGGTTTCTACTTTCTTAGAGTCCCGCAAGTAAACCTTTAAAAAAATTGAGCTTGAACGATGTTAAAATGCCGTTGGTGCGTTGAAGTCATGAATTTCTATCAGAAAAATCTTTCTTTTTCTTACCTTCCGAGACTCGCCGCATGGTCATGGATCACTCACGCAATCTGCTCCCCCCGCTCTTGGGAATGACCAGCGTGCTTTCTTTTCTGAAGGTGTTGTACTTTTTACAACGGTGCGAGTCCGGGAAGGTTTAATTAACATCGTTTTAAACTCTTTGCAAACCAATTGATTGAAAATTGTGGCTTTGTGCAGCGTTGAAGGTAGGGTTTACTACGCTTTTCATTACGTTTAAAGTCTTTTCAGCAGTTTTATGAGAGGTTTATCAATAGCAATATGAGCTTCAATAAGACTGGGTAGCTGCCTCTGGTGATTGACGTCATAAATCCGTACACACTTAAAATAAATCGCCGAATTCGGTAAAATTTTACCGAAATCTCAACAGCAGAACTGTTCGGTAAATAATTTTACTGGTTTTCAGTGATTTTGACAGTTGAGTAATGGAAAAAATTACAACAAATCTGTAAAATAATTACCGAACAAATCTGCTGTTGAGATTTCGGTAAAATTCAACGAATACTGTAAAATGAGTTAAGTGTGTAATAAGAATTCAATGAATTTAAGAAGCTTGGTAATTGTTACTTGAGAATGCCTCCAAGACTTCGTCCACGCCACGTCCCCTGTACGATGCGCCTTTAGTTATTGGCCGTAGTCGCTTTTCTTCCGACATTTTTCGCTTGAATTTTCAATTTCTTGGGATTTACGACCTCCCTCCCAGGTATTTAATCCTCCCAGCGAACTTCAGTACCTTCACTTCATCTCCGCAACCGGTCTTACCACCAGAGCCTTTTCCTCAGAAAGCATGCGAATTTTCTCACTGCGTAGGACATAGTCGCAGACGGTCAGCCCAGCCTGTTTAAAATCCCGAGCGGTCATCGAAGGATGACACAATCACGTTCGTAATGTCCTTCATTATACCCATCCTTTGACTCAATCACTCTATCTCTTGGCGGATCATCACAGCTTTGATGACCTCCAAACAATCCAAAAAAATCAATATCATTATCTTATCACATAGCGCGTAGTTATAAGACTTTTAGAACATTTAAACATATATAACTTATTTTGAAGCTTCTAAGAGCTCTAATCATTATGCAATTTCTATTGCAGGTTAAAATCCGAGCAAAACGCTCGGAGTTGCAATCCGGAAAGCGCACCAGAACAATCGTGAAGAAGCTCGAAGAGGACGATCGAACTTTCGCGGTGATTGGTGGAGGACCATCAGGTGCCATCTGCGCGGAAACTTTGCGCCAAGAAGGATTTACAGGCCGTATCGTCATGATCAACAAGGAACCAACCTTACCGTATGACCGAATCTTGGTGAGCAAAGCGCTAGATTTTGAGCTGGACAAGAAGCTGCTACGGGATGAAAAATTTTACGCAGAGAACGATATTCAGACCATCACTGGAACGGAAGTCTCCTCTCTGGATAGCGTTAATCGACAATTATCGCTCAGTAATGGCTACAGAATTAAATATGACAAGGTCTACATTGCGACGGGATCGAAACCAAGGAAGGCTCCAATTGACGGTGCTGATTTGCACAATGTTTGCGTTCTTCGATCAAACGAAGACGCAAAGTATGTGAACGGTCAACTTGGTCCCGACAAACACGTGGTGGTCCTCGGAGTAAGCTTCATTGGGCTCGAAGCCGCAGCATATTGTGTAGGCAAAGCAGCTAAAGTAACTGTAATTGGCCGAAGCGCAGTGCCGTTAATGGATTCTTTCGGCGAACAAGTAGGAAAGCGAGTGATGGATTTATTCAAAGAAAAGGGCGTTAATTTTGTAATGAACTCTGGTATCAAACGTTGTATTGGCGATGATAATCACAAACTAACATCAGTTGAATTGAATGATGGAACTGTTTTGGAAGCCGATATTTGCATTATGGGTGTTGGTTCTAGTTTGTATACAACATTTTTGGAAGGATCAGGTATAAAATTGAACAAAAATGGCTCCGTAGATACCAATCATTTCCTCGAATCGAATGTCCAAGGTGTTTATGTTGGAGGAGATATTGCTAATGCACCAGTTTTCTGCAATAATAACGAACGTGCTTCGATTGGTCACTACGGTTTGGCACAATATCATGGCAAGGTTGCAGCTCTGAACATGATCGGAAGGACTACGGAATTGAAAGCTGTTCCATTCTTTTGGACTATGCTTTTTGGCAAGGGCTTTCGGTATGCTGGCTATGGAAGACCTCACGATACTATCATTGAAGGTGACCTCGAGCAACTCAAATTTGTCGCTTTCTATTTGGATGCCAATAGGAAAGTTATCGGAATGGCATCTTGCGGGCAGGATCCAGTGGTATCTCAATACGCCGAATTTCTAGCACAAGGAAAAACACTTTTTGAAAATCATCTAAAACCGGATCCATTTGCCTGGACGAAGAGCACATAAGCTAATTTGTGGTATTCGGAACGGTGCCAGCAGTATTATAAATGGACCAAGTTATTTCGTTCCATTTCGAAACGAATGCCTCTATCATGTTAAGTTGAATCTGTATTTATTTGTTATGTACATATGGAAGCCTAAATAAATGTTATTTGCATCATGCTTCAATACTTTTTTTCGCCGATATTACCGAAGGTAGGCACCGTCGAGTCCTTTCTTTTTCAATGGCTCTACGCAGGCCTGATCAACCTTTTCAAGCCACGGGATATTTTTCAGAATTAACATCTGCTGGCGGGCCAAACAATATTCGGCATTTTTTTTATATAAATTGGCTATTAACCAATTGAAATGTGTCTGTGCAAACGGTGAAGAGTGGCAAATCTATTCGGTCCGCTGTTGTGCGGTATATTAATCTCATTTTGTTTGGAATACTCTAAATATTCATGATTCATCCATATTACAACACTTCTCTCGCTGAAAAATATTTTGGATGGGTGGCCCTTATACTGCCCAAATGGTGGCTCATATTGCCCCATATAGCCGGGAGCACACATTTAAATCAATACAATTTCAAAAGTGCATTCCAACAATTTCCAAACGTATTTTTCATCGTATTTTCATCATTAAGTCAACTACATTTGAATGGTGATTTTTTTAGCTTTTCTGCGCTTTTCGGAACGATTTCCTTAGGTGGCCCATATTGCCCAGATCACCCCTACTGCATTTTCCGGCTTCATGTTTGTCACAGTGAAGAGAGTTTGTTGCTACGATAATCCACTTTTTTACCAATTATTTGAATCAATAATGGAATTTCAAATTAAATGAGCACCTTATCTTTGAATTTCCCTTAACATTTGTAATGTTAGAGTGAAGAGCTCGTTTACCAGACCCATTCCTGCAGTATTTATTAATAAGTTATAAAAAAGAAGCTACTAGAGCCACATAGACTACAAGAACTACTAGAGCCACATAGCCGAAGGCCATTGACGGGACGCCACGTGATGTGCTGCATTTTGACATTCCCCGCATTACTGAAGACATGGTGATGGCCGCAATGCGCAAACTGAAGCTCTTCTTCACAACCGGGCCAGATGGGATTCCATCATCAGTTTAGAAACGTTGTGCTGTAAATCTCTGCCGCTCACTTGCGAGAATTTTCCAGCTTTCGGCACTGAAAAGCGAGTTTCCTTCGCACTGGAAACATTCGTATATATTTCCGGTGCACAAAAAGGGAGAAACATTCTCAATTACTGCGGAATCACATCTCTGCCAGCTGTTCGAAGTTGTTTGAAATTATCATGCATGACGCTTAATTTGCGTGTTTTAAAAACTACATTGGTTTCGATCAACACGGTTTTTATCCGAAGCGGTCGGTTACTACGAACTTGGTTCAATTTACGTCCAGCTGCCTGCGTTGTTTGGATTCCGGATGGCAGGTTGATGCAGCATTTTTCGATACTGTGGACCATGAAATTCTGCTTGCTAAGCTGATGTTACTCGGCGTCTCATCAACGGCTACCGATTGGTTTAGGTCATATTTGCAGAATCGTTCGATGCGTGTGAAAATTGGCACGTCGGAATCAGAAGTTTTCGCAAACAAATCGGGAGTACTTCAAGGCAGCAATCTGGGCCCGCTACTGTTCTCGATCTTTATTAATGATATTTTCATGCTGTTGTCACAAGGCTGCCGCCTCTTCTACGCAGACGATTCAAAAATCTATTACGTAATGAAAAACCTGACAGACTGCAAAGAACTGCAAAATATGTCGTATATTTTTGCTGACTGGTGCTCAAGAAACCTCATTTATTTAAGTATCGAAAAACGCAACATCATTTCATATCACCGGATAAACGCACCAATAATCTACGACTATGTCCTGTCTGGAAGATCGCTTACTCGGGTTCAGCACATTAAGAATCTTGGCGTTCTCCTGGATACTGGACTGACATACAGACCTCACTACGATGACATTGTAGTCCGAGCTAATCGTCGATTGGGCTTTATTTTCAAAAATGCCGGTGAATTCCGTGATCCGTTATGCTTTAGATCACTGTACTGTTCCCTTGTGCGATCAATACTGGAATCATCCGCTGTTGTTTGGTGCCCTTTCCAGACCACATGGATTGCTAGAATCAAAGCCGTTCAACGGAAGTTTCTAAGATACGCTCTTCGATCCCTAAGGTGGCGTGATCCGACGAACTTGCCACCGTACGGTACCGCACCGTACCGTATACCGTACGTAGCGGTGCTGGTTGATTGGCATCGAACCACTAGAGTTTAGACGGATCGCCGGTCAAGCTACGTTTGCTGGAAAGCTGCTCACGGGTCAGATCGATTGTCCAGCACTACTGTCGCAGGTAAATCTATATGCACCTGAAAGACCTCTTCGTCAACGTCTATTTTTGCTTCTAGAACCACAGACTAGCAACTATGCACTACACGAACCAATTCGATTCATCAGTCGCCGCTTCAACGAATTCTTCGATATTTTTGACTTTAATTCATCAGTTGACGTGTTTCGTCATCGGTTACTAGACTGTTTCCGTACCGCTGACCGTAACCAATTAGTTTAACTAGTATTCATTTAGACATTCATTGTCAGTTGAATTATTTTAATAAATAAACAAATAAACAAATAGATAATTTTGTGGTCCGGTTATGAAGTATTTTCTACAACGGTGCACGGGCCACAAAAAATAAAGCCGAGGGCCGTATCCGGCCCACGGGCTGTACTTTAGGCAGCCCTGCGCTAAAGAGACTTGGTGTGTATTACCAAAGATTACACAGAAACTGCATATATTTTTCAACCGATGGTTACGTTTTATAATTCATGCCTGGTGACCCCAATAAAGAAAAAAAAAGGAAATCGAAAGTAAACTTACTTGGACCCAGGTCAAGGCTGAAGCGAGCAGCCACCCAGGATGAAGATCTTTCATATTAAGTAAATTATTGATTGACGATTTTACCCTACACAGCATGCGCATTTTTCTTGTTCTTGAAACATGAAAATAAAAAAATAAAAAAGGCTTAACATTATAAGGTTACTGCTTCGCGAAACTCATAGCTCCTATGTTCTATGTTCCTATCCCATCAAAAACAAAGCAACGAAAATAAATTTAATTTATTTATTATTTTAGTGACTTTTTCATAAGTGAGCACGCATGTTAGCAAAAATTAGCGACGAGATTGGTGCCGTATTTCTTTATTTCGCGATGAGATGAAAATGGGAGCAGTTTCGCTAATTCGAAGAAGCACATAATCGAGTCGAAAACGCATTCATTCTGAGTCAATCATTGTGGGCTTCGTGGCCGTGTGGTTAGCGACGTCAATCGTCTAGACGCATGTGATAGGGAGTGTGGGTTCGATTTCTGCCCCGGTAAAGAGGAAACTTTTCGTGATCGAAAAATTCTCCGCTGGTCCACTGGGTGTTATGTGTCATGTCCGTTGTCTCATGCTAGGTGTTAAGTGTTCAGTCGTACGACCTCTGGTCGAAGACGGTGTTCCTGTATTTTCATCATTAGGTGATCGTCATTGCAAATTACTAATCGTCATTGTTGGATGCATTTCGGGATTCTTTTGTAGAGCTTGGTTTTTATGGACCTTGGAAAACCCACGAATACCGGCATACATGACGTTTGTAATTGTCAGTTGACCGATCGCTTAATTAAGGGCCAACGGTAGCCAGTAACAAAGGAAAATAATTCATGTCTTTCGCAAGTGTGTATAAAAAAATACAGTTCCACTACACGTCATTACCAACATGACACATTGAATTCAGTCAGACATAGTGAGGTCATTAACAAAGTTATCTAATCTATGACAGACGCGGTTTTTAGATAAACATTGCTTAATCAAAATATATATCTACATAAACCGTAATTTCATTCAAGATGTGTATTAGTAAGCACTACCCGAGCAGGAAAGAATAGCTTTTAAAAACTTGGCTGGAGTATTCAATATTCAATACTCCTGACCTTAATGAAGCCTTGCATAAGAGGAATACCAAATAAAATAATTGATTCAGTTGTTATAATACCAAGCTAATAATAATGCCTACATGACGTATTCATGAGGTATTCGGGAGATATTGAATACCAAATCAATATCTCGTTTTAGGTGTAGCTGAGGTATTTGCACGTATTTGTCAAGGTCTCTTGATTATCTGAAGAATACCTCAAGGGGGTATCATACCTTCAGTTATTGGGGTCAGTTATGGCTTACAGCTCGGGTAGCAGGAAAACGGATGGTCATAACTAAATCATATTACACTCATATCAGAATGTGTCTCGAATGAAGAAAAGAAAATTTCATGATCGTTTATTTATTTATTTATTTATTAATTTCATCAATGGGCTACATAGAGCCCCAATGATGGTGGTATTAACCTAATTGTGGAATACATTTATACAATGTTGAAAGCGTTATAACAAGATTATAACAAAATGTGGTATAATTATTATGAATATCAACACTTGTAACACAACCAGTGATAACTTTGTTCTTTTTTGAAACATAATCTATCTATATAGAAATGAGTTTACATTTCCTTTGAGTCAATATAACTCACGAACGGATGGACATATTTGCAAGAATTCGTCATAATTGATTCGTCTTGGGACCAGCTGTGTTTATATATACAAAGAGTTCGTGCATTTGGCGAGGAAAGTTGGTAGATTGCTCAAATACAACGTTATCATGAGTTCTAAAGAAGAGAGTGCGACGCTGCAATCAAACAAACGTTTGACAGTTAGATAAAAAAAAATCCGAGCGAGATCGGACAGGTTGGTCTAGTTTGTAATAATTTAAGTGATTTTCATCACTTTTCATATAACGAGTTATATTTTGTTCAATTGCAAACATATTTAGTAACGTTCTTGTGTTAAAGCAAGAAAAAAATTTGTTACATTTTTTTTGTTATTTTAACTACTAATGGTACATGTTTTGTTACAATCTTTGTTATATAAAATTGATGTAACAGAATAACAAGTTCTGATATAAATTCGTTGTTTTGTTATAATAAAACCTAGGCACCAACTGTTTGAAAGCGCTTTTTTTTGTAGAGACACCACCTTCAAAAGAAATTTGCTTGGATAAAATACCGCACTTCCTTAGAATAAAAAAAAGATGATTTACAGTTCCTTGTAGCGGGCACCCAATCGCTAGTCCCTATTTGGTCGATATGGTTTTTACCGACGGTTCTGGTTCAAATTCACTTCATTGCTTGATTTTTTTTTCTATTAAAATCCCTCCAATTTCTGGAGGACAATAGTGACCCGTTCAGCTTAAAATACTTCGACAACACTCAATAATTAGCTACCCCTAACATGGGGGACAAATACTACTGTAAGTCGCTCGTAACATGGAGAACAAGCACTCCAGATTTTCAGAGGCAATATGGCCTGGGGAGGGATCATCAAGCCCTTGGACATAGTTCCTGCTGCCCGCGATCGACATTGGCGGATGAATCAAGAAGGGAAGGGCTACCTTTGTGAAATGTGAGCTGCTACACGCCAGCGAATTATGATATCTACGTATCAGTGGAAACAAGGGGCCCTCCTTAGCCTAGCGGTAAGATGCGCGGCTAAGCAAGACCATGCTGAGGGCGACTGGGTTCGATTTCCGGTGCCGGCCTAGGCAATTTTCGGTTTGGAAATTGTCTCGACTTCCCTGGGTATACTTCAAATCACTGAAGCCGCTAGCAACGTCCCTGTTCGTCCTCCAGTTGCAGGGCTGTTACAGACTAGTCGAATTCCAATCCGCGAAATCCGCGACTGGCAAATTGAAATCCGCGACTGTAGAAACAAATCCGCGACAAACAAAAATATAGTTTCTTACTTTAAAACACGTTTTATAAATGCGAAATTTCAAATTTTTTTGCTTCTAATCTTGCTTTTTATGTAATACCCAAAACTGCATAGTTAACGCTTCAAACATATCACGAGCCACCAAAAATATATGTGCAGTGTTGAACTATGCCCGAAAGAAATTCAATTCTTAATGTTTCCGGGAAACCCTCCATTCTAATCAATGTTGAATAGATACATTTAGTTATAACTTATAAGTTTGTTGGGCAGATGGCAGTCTGTTGTCATAGGTAAATACCAGTTAGATTAAGGGTTATATTTGAATTATACTTTTTAGTACGCTATATAGTTTTTTTTTCTTTCTAATCTCTACCATCGTTTTACAAGGGCATTGATCAGTCATTGGATTTTGTACTTCCATCAATCCGCCAGTTAGGAAATAATAAGACCAATTTCTTCAAAAGCAAGCGACATAGCTCTGCAGAGGCCCGAACAAAGCCTGACGAATCTGATTTAAAAGCACAGAGACGAAATGATACCAAAGGCGGACAGGAACGGTTCTAAGACCTACGATTTTTTAAAAACTTGGATAGTGTTCACGATTTGAATAATGATGTCATTACCACTACGTATGAGATAATGGATGGGAATTGCTAAGCTTATATAACACGGCAGACTCGACACGTTGTTCCTTTGCCGGAAAAGCCACAAACGAAGATAACATGCACTAGAGGTACCAAAAGAGACCGTAGATGGGCTTCATGGTAGGTCGCGTACACGATGGTGTTTTGCAATTTAAGTAGACCAGAGGGTACTAAACTTCAGTGCGCCTTTTAGCAATTGCCCCTGGATTAACTGAGTACGTAAGAGTTAATGAATCTATATCGGAGTGAAGCTTAGTAAGCGGAAATAGTTAGATTCTGCTCCCCCATTTGCAAACTAGTTCGTAAGTAAGTAATCTCCCAAACGAAGGAGGGACTTGCCAGGATCTAGCGATTAGCCATCTATAGTGAACATTACAACGCCGTATGTGCTATCCATCGTAGGAGTCTTTTGAAGTCTCAAGGCTCAAGTTCAGTCAGACAGTTTGTTGCAACTAAGTAATCACGAATAATCTCTCAATGGATATAAGAACAGCGAGGAATTTTGAAGCTAGCCTATGACTAGTATATAAAAAGTTATTGGAATACATAATAAAACAAAGGACGAATACTGAATGGTTTGAATGAGATGACTGCAATAGTGGGAGTCATTAAGCATGGTACAAAATTTGACGTAACTGATGGTCGGGCAATGAAAAAACCTATCAATCGTTCAACCGACGATATTCGGATTTCTGAATATCGCCCCAACCATTAACATGCGATCTGATCCTTTCTCAACAAAAAGAGAGGTCGAACAATCCACAATGACTTTCTGTTTGGCAGCTGATATTGCCAAGGATGACCAAAATGTGGCTTTTCCCAACCTAGACCTCAATCCTTCAGCAGCAAGTTAACACACCACCGGAGAACAGCGCGCAAAGTAAAGATTAGGATGCAGATGAACCAGGTTCCCCCACCCTAGGATAAGGAGTCATACAAAGCGGCAGGAACCCCAGGATTCTAGTCTTCACGGAGAAGCCAAAACCGTGGGAACCCCATCATGGCATTTGTTGTCTATTTTAAAGCCTGTCCACGTTAAATTTCGGACACTGAGACAATGTCCAATTGATTTCTAGCCATTTCATCACTTTGACAAGAATGAAAATATGCTCAAAGAATCACATAAAGCGGAGGGATTCAGCTGTCATGTAAATTAATCTTCTCAATGGTTTGTGAAAATTTAAAAAAATAGCATTGGATGATGGGTGTCCGAAATTGAACGTGGACAGGCTTTATTAGTGTTTTTGTGTTTTTTCCCTACCAAATTTTATCCTTACAATAATTTTAATGTGACAATTTTAATTCAAAATAACTGGCGAAGCCCTTGGTTGACTCACAAGGCCTTCCCCTTAATTTAAATTGCTATTATATGTACCTTAATTTGAATTGCTATTATATGTATAGGTTGGCTCGTGAAAGGAATCCTTCTGATTCCTTTCCTCATTGATGTTGAACCTAATATTATAAATCAAAAACACATAAATAAAGACCCTCTATGCAGCGCAAGTAATCATAATTGTAATTCCGAAATTAGTGGTACAAAAGTTTTAGGCAATAAAATAAATAATTCTCGGCATTTCAGTAATCTATAAATGCAATTCGACAGACTTTCCATGTGTCCAGTTAAACCAACATCCATACGACTATTGAAAGGTCATTCGAATACCATGTGTTAGGATCATTGACGGATTGCTTATTTTGCAAACGCCCAAATAATCGACATGTTGAATTTATCCTAAAATTAGATTGAGGAAATCGCGATTTTCGCGAGAGTGTAGTTATAAATCCGCGATTTTCGCGACAATGTTTGACGGAACCGCGATTTTCGCGACTGGAAGGGTAAATTCGCGACAAATCCGCGAAATTCGCGAAAAACGCGAAAATCGCGAAATCCGCGACTGTTGTAACAGCCCTGCAGTTGGAAATCACCCAATCGTCGATACAGACACAGTAGCAAAAACTTGTTCTACTTTAAAAGCCTCTACTAGCTGTGGTCCAGATGGTATACCCGCCTTCGTCCTGAAAAAATGTTCCAGTAGTCTGTCCGTCCCTCTGACTAGTCTCTTCAATACTTCGCTTCAAGTTGGACTTTTTCCTGAGCATTGGAAAAAATCCTACATTTTTCCTGTTTTTGTTTGTTACCGTGAAGTTAGTAACTACCGCGGAATAGCCGCTTTATGTGCCACCTCAAAATTATTTAAACAAGTAGTTTACAAATTTCTGCTCCACAACTGTAAAGATTTTATCTCTGAGCATCAACACGGTTTTATGCCGAGGCGTTCAACAAATACGAATCTGACAATTTACACATCTTTCATCGCGCAATCTCTTCAGAAAAGATGTCAAGTAGACGCAATTTACACTGACTTTTCGGCGGCATTCGATAAAATTAATCACAGGATTACAGTTGCTAAGTTTGAACGCCTAGGATTTTCTGGATCTTTTCTGTGCTGGCTTCAATCATACCTAACTGGCCGTGAAATGGCCATCAAACTAGGAGATACCATTTCACAATATTTTGACGTTTCCTCAGGTGTACCGCAAGGTAGTCACATAGGGCCATTGATATTCCTAGTTTACCTCAACGATGTGAATTTAATACTTGATTCATTCAAGCTTTCGTTTGCCGACGATTTTAAATTGTAAGGTACACCGGGGCAAGTTGAAATGCGGGGTAAGTTGAAACGGAAGCTGTAAATTAGATAGGAAATGACCGAATGCTCTGATTATTTTTTTCAACAAACTACTCCCCTAAACGCACCTTCTGACTGCCATTCCCGCAAGATTGCAGCTTTCAAAGCCAATTCCTGCCATTGTTTATTTTTCACCCTTTGCAAAATCCAAACCAACTATTTGACGTGCCAATGAAACAGGTCTCAAAACAATGTTTGGAAGAGTTTTTTCATCAAATTTTCACGGTAGGTAATCATTCAATGTTGAATAAGCATAATGATTATGAAAAATCGACAAAAGATCCGTTTGAATTTTTGTATTTTGGTTGTTTGATATTGCTCTGCATGTTCAACTCATCGGGGCAAATAGAAATGCGTGGTGCGGGGCAAGTTGAAACAACAATTCAAAACGTCACCCACGCAATTAAAAGTAATATTTTCTGCCAAACTTCAACATGTTCCATAAATACATATATTCGAAAAACATAAATTTATAAAAACATGCAAACTTCTGAAAATAAATGTAATAAATTTTCGCTATTCCGTCACGAATGCAACCCTTCTACAATCTTCACTAGAATGAAAAGGGGTCATGTTTGAACTGAAGTTTTGAGATTCTTAATCTATTGAGCACTGACTCTCAGAAAAATAAAACATAGAGTATGTAAACATTTCGTTAACTCCACCTTCCACTTCCCCAGCTGCCTATTTCTCCAATCGAAGAGTTTAAGAGAGATATGCTGGCTGGTTAATTAATGTACATTTATAAGAAGTCACCATAGAATTAATCATGTGCAGAATATACAAGTGATCCAAATAATGAGCCATCCAGAATAGTAATCCGAGTGGTCACCAATGGGGGGAAATCAATTTGATAAATTTTCAGCATAGTGCGTTCTCCAGAATTTGATCTCCGAAAATACGCTTTTGACCTTGTTGTACACTGCCCTTATTCGCATTAGAGACCCATGTCATTTTCTCCGACTTGAGTAATTGCCGTTGAATTTTTCAAACTTGTTTTACATGGAGAAATGCAAAAGTCTAATAAATTAAAAAATGCTATTTTTTAAATTAACATAGTATTCTTATTTTGTATATTTTGCTGTGGGATAAATAAAAGAACCATACTTAAGTTAATTTTTGTGTAAAAGAGTATCAAAATCTGGAATGTAATTTTTATGCGAGCAAATATCAAGATGAGACAACAAAAGTGGGATTTGTTTTCAAATTTTTAGAACAAAGCCTACTATTTTATCAGTTTTTCTTAAACAGGAGACAATCTTAAGCTAATTTCTGAAAGAAAATCAAAATCGCCACAAACTTACATGGGACTCTTATATGAATCCTGGCAGTATTATAGTCACCTTTACAACCGCGTGATTCTTGAGTCCCATTGAGTACATACATTTTGTTATTAATACGGCAGAATTAGCTCATGTCTGTATATAACGCAGTGTTTCAACTTGCCCCGATACGCGGGGCAAGTTGAAACGATGCATATAAAAAATAATTTAAATATACAAAATATTTATGAAAAAGTTTGTTAAGGTTGCTTATTTTTTATGTATAATCATTGGCCCGAACTAGCAAACACCGCAAACGGATTCAAAATATATCAAAGGGTGATTTTTTTACAGCACTTCGAACTTCAACTTTGAAAAAACCGTTTCAACTTGCCCCGGTGTACCTTACTGGATTATCAACGATACTCAAGATGCACTCTGTTGCGCCACTATTGGAAGTTACGCTAGACGTATACGCGAATCCACCCCTCCCCATGTAGTTGTGCTGAGTTTGTTCAAATAAAGAAAAACGTTAACTGTACGCGGTCGCATTTCATTTGCTCCGGATTTCCCCGTGTTTTTTCCATTGGTCTGGTTCCGTCGGTCGATTGTCCGCCCACAGGTTATGGGCCTCAGCTATTTCGCGATTGTGGAAATCGATTCGTTTGCCTGATAAAAGTTACGGTACGGTTCGTTTTCGGTCGATAGTTTGTGGCGTCGAGTAACGGCTGGTAGATTCCGGCAAAATAGCAAAATGGCGGATTCGCAAAGATTTGCCTTACAGAAGCTGAATAACCACAACTATCAGTCGTGGCGATTTAAAATGGAGATGCTCCTAATTCGAGAGGAGACATGGCAGGTGATCTCCCAGCCTGCAGCAAACCCAGTAACGGAAGAGTGGACGAAAGCGGATGCCAAAGCTCGGGCGACAATCGGGCTCTGCATTGAAGATGACCAAACAAGCTTGGTGCGCAATTGTGCGACAGCGAAGGCAGCTTGGGATGCCTTAAAGGATTACCACGACAAGGGATCGGAGGTATACCTCTTGAAGAAGCTGACGCATCTGGAACTGAAGGAAAGCGACGATATGGAGCATCATCTGCACACGTTTTCATATCTGGTGCAGCGGATAGCGGATGTCGGTGATGCAATTCCAGAAAAGCTACAAGTGACAATGCTGTTGTGTTCATTACCGGACTCGTATGACTATCTGGCGACGGCATTGGAACAGCGCCCACGGGATGAGCTGACAATTCAACTGGTCAAGTCAAAGTTATTGGCGTAGGCCGAAAAACGTCGGGAACGCAGCGGAGGTGTTACATCGAACAGTGGACATGGGTTGCGGGTGGACCATCGACGTAGTCGCGGTGGAGTAAAAGTCCCCGGTAGTGGAAATAAGCAAACGGAGACTCGTTTTTGCTTCCAATATGAACAACCGGGACACCTGAAGAAAGATTGCCCAAATGTCGCTGAGTCAACAATGAAGCCGAAGATGAAAAAGACGGATGAACCGAAAGCCAAGCAAGCGCAAGCAGTCTGCGACGGACCGCTGGCATGGATGGTGGGGCAAGCTGATCCATCGAGTTGGTTCATCGATAGTGGGGCCTCAAGGCATATGACAGGAAACCGAAATTTTTTCACCACACTGGAGTCTACTGGTGAGACAAGCGTAATGTTAGCCGACGGCGAGCGAGCCGAGGTGGCTGGAACCGGCCGCGGAACCATCGTTGGTGTGAACGATAGTAGCGTTCCGGTGGAAATCGAATTGAGTGAGGTATTGTACGTCCCGAACCTTACCAGTGGATTGCTTTCGATGAGTATCCTCGCAAAAAAAAATCTTGATGTTTTTACTAGGAATCGATGTGAGATCCGAAAGCGCAATGGGGAGATATGTGCAGTTGGTGAACGACACGGAAGCCTTTACCATTTATGTGTTTCGCAACAAGCGATGATTAGTGTGCAGACGTCGCACACGTCGCATTACCTGCATACGTGGCATCGCCGTCTAGGGCACCGAGATCCGGACATAGTCCGAGCGATTCATGCGGACAAGCAAGCAGACGGGATGAAGCTAGTGGATTGTGGTGTGCGCACCGTGTGCCAATGTTGCCTGGAGGGAAAAATGGCTCGCGCACCGTTTCCGAAAAGCGTGGATAGAGGTTCGAAGGAGAAATTAGACATCGTACATGCCGATCTCAGCGGTCCAATGACACGCACGCCGAGTGGAAACCAATATTTCCTTTGCTTGGTTGATGACCATACACGGATGGCGTTTGTATACCTTCTCAAAAAAAAATAAGTCTGAGGCCGCAGCAAAAATTAAAGATTTTATCAGCTTCTGCCGGACGCAGATTGGAAAAACTCCCAAGGTGCTACAGTCAGACGGTGGTGGAGAGTTCATTAGCAAGGATTTGCAGGCACATCTGCGGACAGAAGGCATCGTGAGCCAGTTTAGCGCGCCCTACTCGCCACAGCAGAATGGCTTAGTAGTGAGGCGAAACCGATACCTGAAGGAGATGGCGCTCTGTATGCTGTTGGAGGCGAAGCTGGATCAAACGTATTGGGCCGAAGCGATCCTAACCGCAACCTATATCCAGAATCGAGTACCATCCAGATCCATCGGAATGAGTCCGTATGAGAAGTGGTACGGAAGACTTACATAGTATGAGCATTTTCGAATTTTTGGTTGTGACGCCTGGGTGCATATACCAGCTGCGGCGCGCAAGAAGATGGATCCTAAAGCGCGTAAGTTGGTGTTTGTAGGCTACTCAAATGAGCACAAGGCATATCTATTAGATACGGCATCGGGCCGGATCACCATCAACCGGGATGTGAAATTCTTCGAGGTTTGGCGTATGGACAGTGAAAATTATACCAAGCGGAAGCTGAAAGCTACTGAATCAATAGTCGAGTTAGAACCGTTTCCGGTACCAGTAGCA
This sequence comes from Armigeres subalbatus, assembly GCF_024139115.2. Lineage (NCBI taxonomy): Eukaryota > Metazoa > Arthropoda > Insecta > Diptera > Culicidae > Armigeres > Armigeres subalbatus. The sequence continues at coordinate 194,848,472 of NC_085141.1, forward strand.
CCGCGTGAGGCGATACCTGCAGCTGTACCAGAAGAAGGTCCTTATAATGAAGAAGAAGACATGAACGGGTATGAAACGGCGGAAGAATCGTACTATAAGGAAAAACACATTCCTGCTCCCGAGGAGGAAGCCCAATGTGAGAAGCCACGTCGCTCTACGAGAGGAGTATTGGCAGCCCGTTTCGATGACTATTTCGTTGGCATGGCAACGGTGGACGACGAAACTACATCGTACAAACAAGCGGACAGCTGTGCGTAGAAATCCGAGTGGATAGCAGCCATGGATGTCGAGTACGATTCGTTGATGGCAAACGAAACGTGGGAGCTTGGCTAGCAACATCGTCGGTAGTAAGTGGGTGTACAAAAGGAAAATGGACGCGGACGGCAAAGTCGAGCGGATGAAATCTAGACTCGTTGCGCAAGGCTTCAGCCAGCGATTCGGGTCGGATTTCGAAGAAACATTTGCTCCAGTGGCGATGTGCTCTACCTTCCGAGTGCTGTTGACAGTAGCTGGTCATCGGCGGATGTTCGTAAAACACCTGGATATAAAATCCGCGTACCTGTACGGGAAGCTGGACGAGGTGGTGTTTATGCGCCAGCCGCCCGGGTATGAAGTGCCCGGAGAGAAGAAGAAAGTGTGCAGATTAAAGAGGAGCATTTACGGTTTGAAGCAAGCCGCGCGCGTCTGGCACAAGACTCTAACGGACATTTTGAAGCAGTTTGGATTTGAACAGTGTAGTTCCGATTCGTGCCTGTACCGAAAGCGTGATGCAAAGAATGGTTGGATGTTTTTACTTGTCTACGTGGACGATCTGCTGCTGGTTTGCGCACAGGAGGAGGAAATCGCTCAACTCGAGCGGGCTTTGCAGGAACGACTGAAGATTACAAGGCTAGGAGACATCAAGAGTTTCCTGGGTATCCGTGTGCGGAAGGACGTATATGGCTTCTTCGTGATTTCCCAAAGTGCCTACATTAGAAGAGTAGTCAACCGGTTTGGTCTGGAGAATGCTAAGGAGTCGAAGTATCCTATGGACCCGGGGTACTGCAAAGTGACTGAAGATAGCCTGAAGCTGGAGGATAATGAAGAGTACCAAAAGTTAATCGGTCGCCTGCTGTATCTGCCATTGTATAGTCACCCAGACATCGCGGCGGCAGCCGGAAAGTTAGTTGTCCATCGGTCACTGAATGGACCGAGGCTCGACGGATTGTTCGCTACCTGTTGACCACGATTGACTACGGATTGACGCTTGGGAGGAAAGATTGTGATTTACTGTTGTCTGCGTACTCGGATGCCGACTGGGCGGGGGATCGCAAATCGTGTACTAGCTACATGTTCAGTATATACTAGGAGGATCAACAGTGACTTGGGTCAACCGAAAACAGAGGTGTGTGGTCATGTCGACTATGGAGGCCGAATATATGCCCCAATCAGAAGCTACGCAAGATGCTGTTTGGCTACGCCGCTTATTGGCGGAACTGAACGAAATACAACAACAACCCACAGTCATTTTTGAGGACAACAGAAGCTGCCTGGATTTCGTTGTGTTAGACCAGCAGAAGAAGAGGTCTAAACATATAGACACTCGGTTCCACTATACCAGGAGCCGCTGTACGTCTGGTGACATCGAGCTGCGGTATTGTGCTTCGGAGAATATGATTGCGGATATCTTGACCAAGCCGCTTGGGGCAACCAAAGTCAAGAAGTTCGCAACCGCTATGGGATTGGCAACCCTGCCGATCAGGGACGAATAGAAACAGAGTTGTATTCGCGAGGAGGAGTGTTGCGCCACTATTGGAAGTTACGCTAGACGTATACGCGAATCCACCCCTGAGAGAAACAACAATATAATAAACCTTTGACATGTAGTTGTGCTGAGTTTGTTCAAATAAAGAAAAACGTTAACTGTACGCGGTCGCATTTCATTTGCTCCGGATTTCCCCGTGTTTTTTCCATTGGTCTGGTTCCGTCGGTCGATTGTCCGCCCACACACTCTTCCTACAAAGTCAACTGGACGTTTTCGTTAAATGGTGCGAGATAAATCGCATGGCCCTCAATGCTGAAAAATGCTCGATAATTTCCTTTTCCCGTAAACACTCTTTGATCGACTTTAGTTACAAAATTGGACCCACAATTATTAGAAGAGAATCTGTTGTTAAAGATCTGGGGGTTTTATTAGACACTAAATTAACCTTCAAGGATCACATCGACTTCATTACCTCAAAAGCGTCTAAAACACTTGGATTTATTTTTCGCATAGCAAAACACTTTGATAATATTCAATGTCTTAAATCATTATACTGCGCGTTGGTCAGGTCATTATTGGAATATTCATCTATTGTCTGGGCTCCTTTCTACCGAAACAACATAATGCGAATTGAAGCAGTACAGCGCAAATTCGTCCGTTTCGCCCTGCGCCGTCTTCCCTGGAATGACCCAAATAATTTACCTAGCTATGAAGCACGCTGTCAGCTTATTAGTTTAGATCTGCTTAGTGATCGTCGAGACGTTTCAAAAGCCCTTTTCATCTAGGATCTATGGCAATCAAGAATTGATTGCCCGGCTTTGCTCTCGCAGTTGAACGTTAATATTCCCTTTCGCCAACTTCGATCAACTCCCTTTATTTACTTAAAAGGTTCACGAACGAATTATGCCCAAAATGCACCTTTTGCTAATATGTGTCCCGAGCAGCACAAGTCAGACAAAAATGGTCACAGCAACTTGATTGTGACTGAATCTGGTCACATATCATTAGCAGATACCAATGAGGAACATGTGTGCTGCTAGGGGTCGCATATTCAATTCCTGCTCGAGGATATATGACTTTCACCTTTCCCGCAGTACCCTCCGAAAACAGTTTACTTTACAACTCTCTGCTTCCCACAACACACACACCAGAATAGGTAGTTTAACTAGGATAGTATTTTAATGTAGAGTTATTGATAAGTTATATGTAAGAAAACTATGTATGTATCATTTGGAAACTATGTATTTCTGTTGATATTAAAAGATGAGGAGGTTTTGCGCCCATTTGAGAAAGACTACAAGAGCAGTTCTACTCAAATGGGCTTTTCCCTGCTCCAAATAAAGAATAAAGAAAAAGTATCATCGTGTTAGCCTCATGATATACGAATGCAAAAATGGTAACTTAGCTTGGAAACCTTTTTGGTTCAATCATATGTAGGACTGGTAGCGGTCAATGCCGCTCAAAATAGTTACTTTAGTGACCAAGACTGGCGGAAAAAATGACCAAATAGTGACTTTCATCTGCAGAAAAAGTGACCAAATAGTGACTTTTCATTTCATTTGCAGTGACAAAAATTGACTTTTATATGAAGTTAATAAGGCCGTTACAAATAATTTTCAAAAATTATGTCTCCCTCTAATATCTTTTGGCCGAAAATTCGAATTCAAAGGGCCAATAATTTCTGCAAAACGTATGAATTGCTAAAACATTATTTAACACATTCAATTTGAAGTAAGTTGTGTGCTTATTTGGTGGAATGTCTTCACTTGTCATAAATTATTTATTATTATTATTATGATTTATTGTCAACAGGTGAAATAGACATCCCAATAACCGCTATCTTAAAATAAATACATTAACTACGTACATAAGTTAACTCATAGTCAAGAGCGAAAAATATTTAATTCCATTGATTTTCCTTTTTTACAACTAAACGTATTTCGACCTTAACAGTGATGACGATAATGACGTCTTTAGTCTCTCAAGTCGCGTCAAGTATGAGACACTGATGGAATTAAATGGAATAGTTCGTCTTATGATGAATGAAATCTGATGAGTTTGCTTTATTTTATTATTTTTAATATACAGTAATATCCCGATTTTGTCACCCCCCTGGTGAATTTTGGGGTGATAAAACAGGGTACACTCTGAGAAAAATTTATACTAAATAGATTTAAAGTCATTCTAATTGGCTATTCGCCTGGTTGACCCCAGCTTCGTTTATGTGCTGATTATACTCGCTTAGTATAACTTTAGTTTATATGAGAATAGTATAAAGCACCGATATCGAAAATAGTATTGGTTAAATTAATTTAATTTGGTTTAGAATTATTGTTTACAAAAACAAAACAACAGAAAAACACCTGTCAAAAATTTTTATTTGTCGTGAATAAGGAAATAGCTGCAACTTAAAATATCTTAGCGACAGTTCTTTTAGCGTAATCTAGGAAAACAAATTGAGGCAAATATTTATCAGGTAACGCCGTCTAGGAATTCAGCTGAGTTGGGTTCCCGAGAGTGCTGTAGTTTTCCGCTCGAAGTTAGTCATAATCAATTACTCCTTTAACTAGGCACAGCGTTGCGATTTACTGCAATGAAAAAAAAAATGATAGATGAAATATAATACTGATAGTTTTTTGAATGGACTCACCTGATCTCAGCACTAACTAGTTGATATTAAGTCTTATGCACCGGAGGTTTCTCTATTCCTTGAGTTCGGCACCCCCAGACTTTGTTTCGCAGGGATCCATCGTTAAAAATTACCGTCCGAGACAGTCTGAGAGTAGTAGGTCTCCTACTTCGCCACATTCATATCATTTGCTAGGAAGGAATGTCCAAACAGGAGATTTATCGCATGACAGTCGTAGTTCACGCACTACCCGTCTGTTGCTGCCTGGCCGTACATATTTCTTTTCCCGGCTCGACACCGATTTGGTGACCGTTCCGTGCACCGCAGGCGTTCAATGTTGGTACTGGAATTCTTGCGATCCAATTCGCATTTGAGGATTTCGTGGATCATCACTTGCTTTCACAAATACAATACATGGTTGCTTTGTTTTTGAAAAATCGGTAAATGTTCCTTCAAAGCCGCAGATAATATCGCCTTTTGCACACGGGACCTCAACCTCAGCCACCGGAAGCGTATCGTAATCAAGATCGTAATGTAACAATAATCGATACTAAAATAAAAACTTAATAAATAAGTGATGTGTTATCGGAATATTAAAACTTACCAGTCGTATACTCTTCGATGATTCTGAAACACCTTTGATTATCGCCTGTGTCGATGTCGTCGATTTCATGCATGGTAATTGTCTATGCGTTGGAACAAATTCAGGAACAGAATCAATTTATAATACACAGATGGCAAACAATGTGACCGGTGATCAGAGCAGCGAAAACACTAATGGAATATTTACACAAAATTCATTGATAGATTAAATTGTAATTTTGTATAGATTAATTTTTAAACTACGCTATGTATAACATTCGAAAATTTAAAAATAGATTTGTTTTTATACTGTCATGGGTTTATTATATTTCTGAGTGTATGTGACAAAATTGGAAAAAAAAATATTTTCATTTTTTTTAATTCATTCCGCAAATATGAATCATTTTATGCCTTGGAAAGGCAAAATGCGTGAACGGTACCCGTTATTTCTTGTCGAAATTGCTTACAGAATATTTCCCAGGTACTCAGACGTCGTTCGTAATAAACTACAGGCGGTGAAAGTTATTTCATGAAAATCAATGTTGGTTTTGGTATTATTTACGAAAATAAAAGAATGACAATTTTTTTTGGGGTGACAAAATCGGGTCGAAAACGTGACAAAATCGGGACGTGATAAAATCGGGTCGAAAACGTGATAAAATCGGGGGTAGACAAAATCGGGTCAGTACTGTATATATTTTTACTCCTTTTACCCCTTTCACCGCTGGAAAAACACAATTTGAGGCAAGTCATACAAAATAAAGTGCCATAATGTTTAATATGGATTCGAACTTGTTCGAAAAATCTTCACTTGTGTGTGAAAATGGATTTTTTTTATGAAAATTTATTTATTATTATATTAATAATAATATTTCGACATAGATTTAATTTAACTCACAAAGTTTACAAATTTGAATCAAACTCAAAATAATAAAAATCTCTTAAAAATTCACGATTTTTCTTTATGGAATATCCAAAGTTTCTGCAGTTTCGAATGTCTAAATTGTCATCAGAATGTATTTTAGAAAATTCTTAAGTATTTATTGGAGCAGATGTAGAGAGACCATTCATTTTGCTCCTTATGGATAAAATATGGAAAAAATCTTTCTATGAGAGATCTCCTACGTAATAAATGTTCCACTCCCAAAGTCTTTTGCAAGGTATCAAGCAGAGATTCATTTTTTCCATTTTAATTCGAAAATAAATATTTTTATGTCAGTGTTTAATGATACTTATGTCAAAAATACAAAATCAACATAATTCGAAAGAGTTTCACTATTTTACAAGGTTTCCCCGAAACAACAGGACATGTATCTAAAATTGTGTACGATTGAGATGAAAATATTAAACTCTCATTGAAAAGATAAATCTCAATACTTAACAGTTCAATCGATAAGGTGTAGACACAGATAACAAATATTTAGGCAGATATCCGATACATGTGTAAACATCTGCAACCGTTGATTCAAATGTATTGAACATTAGAAACGCAATTGGCAATCGTTTAGGGATGTGGTGTAGAGCTTAATAATTTTTAAAAGAGGTTTGTGAATATATTTAGATTCTCAATCCCCTGTGTCCATCCTGCTTGCATCACTATTAACCCAATTGCATCACTGCGACACTAAACCCCTTCAATTAATCGCTCTTTCAAATTCAGAGCGAATTTGAAGTGACTAAGAATTTGCGAAAGGCTTTCGGACCAAAAATTATCAAGTGGGCATTTTTTTTGGAATCCGTCATTTTATGTCCGTCATGAATAAAGCTTCAAGTTTTTTAACATTTTTTTTCATTCCGCGACGATGCTCTTAACGAAACCTAGTCAATAGTTTCAAAATAGTTGAAAATAGTGACTTTCTCCGAGTGACTTGAGATCGAAAAAAGTGACCCGCTACCAGCACCAGGTCCGCATATGAATAAATCAAGTGATTTCAAATTCGCTTTTCGGTTGTATCAAGAACATTGAGGTGTCAATGAATTTAAGGTGTCGAAAGCGTTCCAAAATACGTTCGAATCGTTGATCGAATTTTAAGTATATTACAAATCTTGTTCGAATTAAAACTGATTCTATGCACATCTTGGTGCAATATTTTTGATGAAAATTATGACGGACTAATGTTTCAACTATTTTCAGCAATCTTGTATGTATTTCGTATGTTCATTTGCCTGAGTGATGAGTCGGTATTTTCGGGATCATCGAGTCGTGAAAATATCCAAAAGTGGGACAAACAATCCTTGGGAAGGTATCCGAAGAAACCATAAACCCAGGAACATGGCATAATTCTCGAGCTTAGAATCATAGGGGCGTAACTGTATTGATCGATTTCTCTTCATCGATTTTATATTTCGTTAACAACTAAATTGTTTCAAAAGTTACAACCGTGATTGTCACTTCGAATGCATGATGTTAGGAGACCGATGCTGCTTCCAAAAATTTTCTGGCTTCTTAAGGTATTTGGATTTTACATCTATTCGTCCAAAAAGTATTCACAACACTGACTGAACTTCATCCAGCTAAACATAGCTGCGATTTTTCACAAACTAACAGCATGAATAAATGCATCTATATAAACTAGGTATCATCGTATTCTCCACAGATGTCATCATCCTTAATCACATCAAACCATTAAATCTTCGCAAACTATCGTAATTCGTTACATTGATAAAAGGAAAACTTCTAAGAAGATAAATCGATCAATGCAGTTACGCCCGTATGATTCCAAGCTCGAGAATTTATTTCTAGGCTATACCTAGTCATAGAACATCGACTCATATAGAGTCCAATGTAATTAATTATGCCTTAGTAAGTACCTTACGTACGTGTACGAGATGAAAATATTAAACTCTCATTGAAAAGATAAATCTCAATACTTAACAGTTCAATCGATAAGGTGTAGACACAGATAACAAATATTTAGGCAGATATCCGATACATGTGTAAACATCTGCAACCGTTGATTCAAATGTATTGAACATTAGAAACGCAATTGGCAATCGTTTAGGGATGTGGTGTAGAGCTTAATAATTTTTAAAAGAGGTTTGTGAATATATTTAGATTCTCAATCCCCTGTGTCCATCCTGCTTGCATCACTATTAACCCAATTGCATCACTGCGACACTAAACCCCTTCAATTAATCGCTCTTTCAAATTCAGAGCGAATTTGAAGTGACTAAGAATTTGCGAAAGGCTTTCGGACCAAAAATTATCAAGTGGGCATTTTTTTTGGAATCCGTCATTTTATGTCCGTCATGAATAAAGCTTCAAGTTTTTTAACATTTTTTTTTCATTCCGCGACGATGCTCTTAACGAAACCTAGTCAATAGTTTCAAAATAGTTGAAAATAGTGACTTTCTCCGAGTGACTTGAGATCGAAAAAAGTGACCCGCTACCAGCACCAGGTCCGCATATGAATAAATCAAGTGATTTCAAATTCGCTTTTCGGTTGTATCAAGAACATTGAGGTGTCAATGAATTTAAGGTGTCGAAAGCGTTCCAAAATACGTTCGAATCGTTGATCGAATTTTAAGTATATTACAAATCTTGTTCGAATTAAAACTGATTCTATGCACATCTTGGTGCAATATTTTTGATGAAAATTATGACGGACTAATGTTTCAACTATTTTCAGCAATCCTGTATGTATTTCGTATGTTCATTTGCCTGAGTGATGAGTCGGTATTTTCGGGATCATCGAGTCGTGAAAATATCCAAAAGTGGGACAAACAATCCTTGGGAAGGTATCCGAAGAAACCATAAACCCAGGAACATGGCATAATTCTCGAGCTTAGAATCATAGGGGCGTAACTGTATTGATCGATTTCTCTTCATCGATTTTATATTTCGTTAACAACTAAATTGTTTCAAAAGTTACAACCGTGATTGTCACTTCGAATGCATGATGTTAGGAGACCGATGCTGCTTCCAAAATTTTCTGGCTTCTTAAGGTATTTGGATTTTACATCTATTCGTCCAAAAAGTATTCACAACACTGACTGAACTTCATCCAGCTAAACATAGCTGCGATTTTTCACAAACTAACAGCATGAATAAATGCATCTATATAAACTAGGTATCATCGTATTCTCCACAGATGTCATCATCCTTAATCACATCAAACCATTAAATCTTCGCAAACTATCGTAATTCGTTACATTGATAAAAGGAAAACTTCTAAGAAGATAAATCGATCAATGCAGTTACGCCCGTATGATTCCAAGCTCGAGAATTTATTTCTAGGCTATACCTAGTCATAGAACATCGACTCATATAGAGTCCAATGTAATTAATTATGCCTTAGTAAGTACCTTACGTACGTGTACGATTTTGAAAGCAAAGCTGCGTTCGCGAATATTATTATTTTTCATTATCTTTTATTGTGTACCTCATTCCATATTGATAGCATTTTTATCTACTATGTGACGTCATCCTCGAATGTATCCCAAAATGACGGTTTAATTTGATTCTGCGTCACAGACGATAGTGAAGTCACTCTATTTTATACTTCTGAACAGCAGGTGCACACATTCATCACTGGTAATCAGACTACACTAACAAGTTTGAGGTGTTTTGTAGTCGATTGGTTGTCATGGAACCGACCAGTCATGCTGACTCTCCCTTTTTTGGCTATTTAGAAAATCCACATATGTTAGGCGTGCTTTATAGCTTCGAAGGTTCAGTTATAGCTGTTCAATCTTCCGACGAGGACGCAAGAAAAAAAGATGTCACTTCTGTGTAAGGTCTTAAAAACGTTCAAAAGTTTAACTAGAAATGAAAAAATAAGTCGTCGCACATTGTTTTATCAACCAATTCGTTTCGGTATTGCAAAGTGTAGCGTCTTTTTGTCTGTGATTCAAATGTTCTGTTCATAAATTGTAATCAGTACTTTTACTCTTACTTCTAATTCATATTACAGCCAGTGAAAAAGGAGATAGCTCCAACGATGATGAATATGTTGAAAGCTTTATTTGTAATGAGAATGACGTTGGGGAAAATGACATGAAAGCCTTTGATCTGGACGGTGGCAAAGTCCTGTTGGTTAAGCAGAAGGGCAAGTTGTCAGCGGTCGGAAATCTCTGTTCCCACTTTGGTGCACCTTTGTCTTCGGGAGCATTAGGCGAGGGCAGAGTACGCTGTCCGTGGCATGGAGCGTGCTTCAACATCGAAACGGGAGACATCGAAGACTTCCCAGGTCAGGACTCGATACCATGCTTCAAGGTCTCCGTGGAGCAAGGGCGGGTGAGTTCTGTAGTCGGACAATTGTTAAGAGCTGAGCAGAATAGATACGTTTGCGTACGTTTTGACAGTTTTCCCACGGCAATTTCTGTCCAGCTCTTTAGCCATAAAATGATGCCAAAAAAGCTGTAGCGTAAATTCCGCCAATTACTTTTTTGTGGACCGAGAAGGTGTTCGCCGACATGTGCATTGTCCTTAAAGAAGATCGTGTATACCTCATTACCATTTCGTCTTGTGTGTCTTGTTAACTTACTTAACGACAAGAAATGCCTAGAATCAAATGTCTACAAACTGCAATTAAACTCAATTTTTAATTGTAGGTAAAAGTACGAGCAAAACGTTCAGAGTTGCAGTCCGGTAAGCGCACCAAAGCAATGATAAACCAGCTCGAGGAGGACGAGCGCACGTTTGTGGTGATAGGTGGAGGGCCGTCGGGTGCAATCTGTGCGGAAACATTGCGACAAGAAGGATTTACGGGTCGTGTCGTCATGATCAACAAAGAACCAACCTTACCGTACGATCGAATAATGGTTAGCAAATTTTTGAATTTTGAGCTGGACAAGAAACTGTTACGGAGTGAGCAATTTTACGCGGAAAACAACATCGAGACCATAACGGGTACCGAAGTTGTCTCACTAGATAGCACTAATAACGAACTGTTGCTCAATAACGGTAATAGAATCAAATACGACAAAGTTTATATTGCTACGGGATCGAAGGCGAGAAAGGCATCTATCGAGGGTGCTGATTTAATCAATGTTTGCGTTTTACGATCAAATGAAGACGCTAAATATGTACATAATCAACTCAATGCGGATAAGGAAGTAGTGATTCTTGGAGTGAGTTTCATAGGACTCGAAGCCGCAGCATATTGTGTGGGCAAAGTGGCCAAAGTGACTGTGATTGGCCGAAGCGCAGTGCCATTAATGGATTCCTTTGGCGAACAAGTAGGCGAGAGAGTGATGAAGTTATTCAAAGAAAAGGGCGTTAATTTTATAATGAACTCTGGTATCAAACGTTGCATTGGTGATGATAACCAAAAACTGACTTCCGTTGAATTAAACGATGGAACCGTTATAAAAACCGATATCTGTATTATGGGTGTAGGCTCCATTCCATGTACTACACTTCTGAACGAGTCTGAGGTCAATGTTAATAAGAACGGGTCAGTGGACACGAATCTTTTCCTAGAAACAAACGTTCAAGGAATTTATGCTGGAGGAGACATTGCCAATGCACCAGTCCTTTGTAACAATAACGAGCGCGCTACAATTGGTCACTATGGTTTGGCCCAATATCATGGTAGGATAGCAGCCTTAAACATGGTCGGGAAGACTACGGAACTTAGAACGGTGCCATTCTTTTGGACTATGCTGTTTGGAAATGGCATTCGATATGTTGGCTACGGAACACCGCACGATATCATTATTGAAGGCGATCTCGAGCAACTGAAATTCGTTGCCTTCTATCTGGACGCCGAAAGAAAAGTAATAGGAATGGCAGATTGTGGTCGCAGTCCGGTGGTGGCGCAGTTCGCAGAATACTTATCACAAGGAAAAGTACTCTATGAAAATCAACTTAATCCGGATCCATTCGCTTGGACAAAGTGGATCTAAATACCAATTTCGCCATATTGTATTCCGGAAGCAGTATTAATAATTGGCCATGTTCTTTTGTTCTATTTCAAATTGGATGTCATTGCTTTGTTGAATTCAATATCTATTTAATCGCTATTTACCTTTAACGAAGTCTAAATAAATGTTATTGACTTATTCTGCGCAATAAAACTATGCAATACATAAGGGATAGAAAGCAAAGAACTAACCTTTGATGGTTCGATAAGAAAAAATGTCCTCCTAATCCCAAACATTCTTAACGTTTAGGTGATCCAGCCGCTCTGAAATCGTAACATGGGGCTTCATTTTGAGCTGTTGCACTCGCCACTTGTTGACGACTTGCTCTTTTTTGTTCAATTCTTTTGCGTGACCGGAAGATTCTTCCTGAAAGTATATGAGAAATAGTTTTGATGCAAATGAGGAATGAATTATCGCCGCAGTTTATTAATTTTCAAAAGGCACACAGTAAGTTTCGCAAAATAAATTTATGAATCCCTTAAAATGTAATTCTTACCAACGTTAGATAGGGCTTCAGCAGTAAAGCCATGTTGCGCTCGGTTTGCTCATAATCGCGACGTAGCATTTCTACTGACCCGGGAGTCACCCGTTTGACCAGGCGATTTTTCCCGCGGAAGATGTGTCCATTTACGGTTTTTTTGAACAGATTAATCACCGTTAATTTCATTATATTTCGTTACAAATTTGCAGCAAATTCACAAAACTGATTACAAAACCGGTCAGAAGAACGTGATGTTTTGTTATGAACCAAAACGTCAGTGGGGTTAGTTTCATGAAGGGCGTCGCTTGCCACGCCAAGTCATCGTCAGTAGTGTCATCTCTGTGCCATCCATCATCAAATCATTTCCTTGTTTATTTTTGTTTTGGTTCCGACCCGACCTATACACTTCGCACACAACCGACACAACACACAGAGTATTTCAAAAAAAGTGTTAAAAGTGCTAAAAATCCACAAAAATGTCTAGTTCTGAATCGGAAGATGAAAATATCAAACGATTCTTGGAAGCTGCCGATACAACGTTGATTAATGATGCAATGTTTCAGAAGAACTCTGATGAAAATCTAAACAAACCAGAAAAAGGTCAGTATATAGGGTAAATGACCCAAAGTGCACCTGCACCTGTTTATTGACGATAATCGAATAAGGCATTTTATGAGACGTTTCGCGGTGGCCCGATTATTTACTTCTAATGTTTTGTTTTGGTATGATTCTGCGTGAACATTCCGTTAGGTCCGAACACAGAATAATGCTTGTAATGTTTTACTTTTCATTCGTGTTTTCTTCAGGATTTCATGCTTAGAATGCAATGGTATGAATAATCTAACGACACGTTTTAAGAATCACATGAAAAACCCGGGTAGACGAAAAGTAAAACAGGCAAAATTGATTATGCGATCCATCGGAATGTTCAGCGCGAAATTACCAAACAAACGGGCTCCCACTAATTGTCAAAGCAGATAAACACGAGAAAAACAGCTGTTTCGATCTGTCTCATAAAATGCCTTAGTTCTCCGAATCCATAATCACCAACACTATAGACGAATCCAAGTAAAAATAAGAAGAAGACACACGACGGTGTTAACTTTAACAGATCCTACAGCACAGCATAACATAGGAAGATCATTTTAAAATGCTTATAATAAATTCTAGACAAATTGTGAATAAAATCTGATTGATGTATGATACGGAAAAAGTTTCGAACTGTATGATAGATACATTTTTGGAAAATATACAAAAAATTGAGATTAGCTTCCAAATTTGTAATTCAGAACTTTTTTCCGTATCGTACATCAATCAGATTTGAATTACATTTTGTCTAGAATTTATTATAAGCATTTTAAAATGATCTTCCTATGCTGTGCTGTAGGATTTGTCAAAGTTAACCTTTTGTCTGTGCTCTGGGGTCAATATGACCCCAGGCCACTTTGAGTGGCTGCCATTTTTTTAATTTTCAACCGATTCTCCTAATTTTTGGTAGTTTGGTAAAAATCGCCGAGATCTGTTTCCTAGGTGCAAATTCACTTCAAAAATCTTGAAAATATGCGCTACAGTGTACTATTTTCAAAAAACTTACGTTGTCTGTGCTCTGAGGGTCAAATTGATTTAAATTGAAAATGCTATAACTTTTTAATGCTTGGCCAATTTTGGATTTTGGTGCTGTTTCGAAAGATAATTTAATCATCTTTCAGGTTGTTACCAAAGATTGACTATAGGTGGGCGGGTACATCGCGGGGTGGGGTTTTCGTAAAAAGGGTACAAAAATAGTGATTTTTTATGCTTATTTTACTTATATCTGAAAATCCTACCCATTTTGAACTGCACCTTTTCAAAAAGGTTATGCAGGAAGGCGTGTGCTTTGATATGAGGCATTGATTAGTTTAGAGCTTGGTCGCTAGGTGGCGGTATATTTGAATTCATTAATTTAGACTACTCAAGTAATTCCGATATATGGAATTTTCCTCATTGTAAATATTCTTATCGCACAAATTTGAAATTTGTAAAGATGACGTCTTTAATAAAGTTCGTCTGGTGGGAATGGACTGTCATGTGACGGAATGAATAATTAGGAAATTTACAAATAGACGGCGCTAGCGGACTTGCAATATTCTTGCATATATGAAATATTACTTTAGCTTGAGATCCCTCATACCTACACTCAAGTTGTATTCGGCAACATTGTTCAGGATGTCTAGCACTACAAAACGGTGCTCAATATAATGAGTACGTCTTCCAATTTTTGAATTTGTGCTATAAGAATATTTACAATGAGGAGAATTCTATATATCGGAATATCTTAAGTAGTCCAAAATAATGAATTCAAATATACCACCACCTGGCGGCCGAGTTCTAAACTTATCAACGCCTCATGCCAGAGCACATGCCTTCCTGCATAACCTTTTTAAAAAAGGTGCAGTTCAAAATGGGTAGGATTTTCGGTTATAAGTAAAATAATCATGAAAAATCACTAGTTTTATACCCTTGTTCACTAAAACCCCTCCCCGCAATTTACCCGCCCACCAATAGTCAATCTTTGGTAACGACCTGAAATATGATTAAATTATCTTTCGAAACAGCCCCAAAAATCCAAAATTGGCCAAGCATTAAAAAAGTTATAGCAATTTTAATTTGGGGTCAATTTGACCCCAGAGCACAGACAACGTAAGTTTTTTTGAGCACAGACAGAAGGTTAACACCGTCGTGTGTCTTCTTCTTATTTTTAATTGGATTCGTCTATAATGTCACTGTGTAGGATGTATAAAATAAAAGTGGGTGGTAATCAAGTTGCAGAAAAAACATCACAAACACTGCGAGAGGAATACAGCAGATTCATGCACACTTTTAAGGTCCCCG
The DNA here is from genome assembly GCF_024139115.2 of Armigeres subalbatus. Classification (NCBI taxonomy): domain Eukaryota; kingdom Metazoa; phylum Arthropoda; class Insecta; order Diptera; family Culicidae; genus Armigeres; species Armigeres subalbatus. The sequence continues at coordinate 194,863,646 of NC_085141.1, forward strand.
TCCCCCCCAAACACACGCGACGCAATTATATCGCTTGGCGACTGCGATGCTGTCGCCGTTTGTATGGAAGCGTAAATGGAACATTGCCGGTAGCGACAAAACGATAGAATCGTGGCGACTAGTTGTCGCCGTCGCAGCGATGGAATCGCTTAGGTCTGTGGGAGCCTTTATTCATTTGGAAAAGTCAATTTATTGAGTTCTGCACGACCAGAATCACTATAAATAACACTTATATCACTATTAATTGCATATTAAGTCAATTTGCAAAGCGCAAAAACAAAATCGGGGCTGAGCGATGCTTTTTCTTCACCCGACAAGGCATAATATAGAATGTATACTCCAAAATGCTTATAAAAACATAAAAACAAATCTTAACCGAAAGTTTGATTTTTCGGGTTAGAAATTTGATTTTCTTTTAGATTATCAACACGAAAGTTGAATTATTTTGAATAGAAATATGGCTACTTATTAAGCCTAAATGTTATCATGTAGTTTCCGAAGTTTTCAATATAACACTGTTAATAATATTTTCAGGGAATCAATATTCGAGCAACGCCTAACAATATACAAAAGATATTTTAGTTACTAGATAAAGATTGTCGCTGTCGTCGCTGTCCGGAACATCTTTTGCTGGCGAGGATAGGGGAGCTAAATGTCAAAGAAGGAAAATCCATACGATTTGACAGGTATGTACCACACATGTTTCGGACAGCAGAACAAAGGGAACCGAAGCGACAATCTTTATCTAGTAACTAAAATATCTTTTCAATATACCCTTTGTCGTCAACAGAGTTTGTTACTGACAAACGCACCTCGCAACCAGCCTTTATCAGAACCCGAACGCAATATGACAAGAATCATTTCCATAGCATGTTCTGATTTGCTGTAGAGATAATGCAAAATAACGGGATGAATAGTTAGCAACAAAATTGTCTTCATTTTTGCTGCTGACAAAAAAAAATCAAATCTTTGTCATTATTCTCTCCGACAAAAACAAAGCTTTGTCGTTGGTTCTCTATTGTCGCTTGTTTCGCAAGCGCGTCCAAGAAAAAATTGATTCCCTGAATATTTTAGAAGCATTTTTGAATATTCTTCCTATGTTGAAATACCATGTTGAATTCGCCTGTCAATTATACTTAGTATAATAAATACTTATTATTCAATCATGGTATAGTCCAACCAATATCTGGCTTGTCTACAGAAGAAAACTTTTGAAGAGCATTTACTCATCAATTGTAATGAGCGTTTTGTAGATAGTCAGTTTGGTACGGCGGTTAACTCAATTCGGTCGGAGCGTACAAAGAATGTACGGTTTCCATCCACGATGCATCTCCGAATTTCTCTGCTGGGATCGTTATCGGCGGTCACCAGTGAGCCCAAGTGCACGAATCCAACCACCTCGATTTTGTCATCACCGATACAAACTCGTGGTGAGTGGCTCGCGTTGTCTTCCCTTGAACCTCTTCCTATCGTGCAGGTACTTCGTCTTCAACGTGTTGATGATTAGTCCGCGTAGCTTCGCTCTTCAGTCTGATGTAGACTTTCTCAATCTTCTCGAAGATGCGTGCAATATTAATGTCGTCGGCGAAGTTTGCTGTCAAATCGGTTGTCCAATCGAGCACAAGGCTCTGGAAGGTACACTGAGGATACTGGCCGTAAGATTTTCATACGACCAAACTTATGAGAATGTTTCATACGAATTGAACTATGAACATCGTAGGATCTTTTATCGATCCATTCTAACTCTTTATTTGGTATCCAACAAGACAGTTTCTCGAAGCGTCGATGGGCGTGTGGTGTGAACGCACGCCTCGTAATCACGACGTCCATGAATCGAAACCGGGTTACACTTTTTTGAACAAACTGAAAATATTTCATAAGATTGTCGTATACGTATCCTATAGGAGTATTGTGCCCTTGTATAGTGCAGGCACTTTACTCCCTCCAAAGCGATGTTAAATAGCAGGCACGATAGACTATCACCATGCCGGGTCGAGAATTCCCCTGAAACTCGAACTACGCACATCACCCGAACTATCGTCGCCTTGATCAACAGTATCAGTTTATCGAATTCGACGAATAGATGATGTGTGGGCACGTTGACGTATAGCGAATACCCGAGCGGCAGAGAATACCCGAATACCCGAGTGGCAGAGCGTTCGCACATGAATCCCGCCTGATACTGCCCCATGTGCTCTTTTGCAACTGGTGCTAGTCGACGGCATACAATTTGGGAGAGTAACCTTGCAGCCGGCGTTCACCAATGTGATTGCGCGGTCGTTGCTACAATCCAGCAACTTCTCTTTTAAATGAGACACGACACCTTCCATCCACTCCTGCGGCAGAACCCTATCCTCACAAACCTTGGTAATTACCCAGTGCAGTGCTCTATCCAGTACCTCACCATCGTGTTTAAATAGCTGTCCTGGTAGTTGATCAACCCCAGGGGCTTTGTTGTTTTCCAGTCGACCAATCTCCTCCAGAATTTCGTGGAGATCCTGAGCCTATGCAGGAAAACAGATCCTAACCACAAGAAAACAGTTCAATCTAAGTGCACGCTAACACTCCTTATAGATCAGTGGTGCTCAGCACTTGGGGCGTTTTTTTCCTTAATTTGCTTCTCACACAATAAAAATGAGCTTTGACCATACAAATTAGCATTTTTCGTATTCCTTTTAGCAAAGCACAAGAAAGTCATCTTCTACGAATTAAACTGAGTTTTCTAATTAAAACTAAATTATTGTATAATTTTAGCTTCTTGGCAATTCATTTTTGATTTTTTTTTTCAGATGTTCCTGCAATTAAATCGGTTGTTTCTTGTAAATCAAACCGTTATTTGGTGGAAGAGGAAAATGTGTTTCAAAGTGATATCAATGTGTCTGAATCCATGAGAAAATTTGTTGGTAAAAAGCTGTCTTCAATAATTGAACAAACTATCACATTTGTGGAACTAAATGACAAAAACTCACGCAAATCGACACAAAATTCATCCAATACCTATGGAGTTAAGCTGTTGCGAGATAGTGGCGCATATCTACAAACGAAAGATGCGATTGAAACTGAATGTTCGCTACCAAAAATCAGTAATATAAAACCAATAAGAAAGCGAACACTTGAAGTGGACGTTTCTAGCGAAAAGGAGAAGCTCATGAAGGCTGCCATCGAACCATGTTCTGTTCGGGATTCGACAAAATGTTGGACCAACAGACCAAAGGCGGTTGTCTACGAGTACAAAACTGTGGGTTCGATTAGCGTACTTCAGGAGCCCGTGAATGAATTCACGAGTATGAAGCGCAAGAAAGCATGGAATGATTCTAAAATTATGAAATTTAGGAAAAAATGCTAAAGGACAGTAAAGTGTTAAGGAACTTACATTTTTCCCTAATAAATATTCATAGCATGTTTTCAAAATTTTGTTCAGAAAGTGAAACTTTAATGCCGAATAAAATAAAACCAATACATTATTCTGTACATTATTTTATGTTTTTTCAATGATTTTCTAGTTTGACAACAAAATTCGCTTCAATAAAAAATGACGAAAAAACCTGAAACCTGAAAATTGAGACTCTCAAATATTATGCCGTCGACGGTTATACACGACTATACGGTTTTCCGATAAAAATAACGGCGGTTTTGGCCAATTCGCTCTGGGGCTTGCCTAGGATGTGGTGGGGTTTGACAGTGGGCCCTGTTAAACCTCTTTAAAAAGCTGCATATATCCGCAAGTAGGCCCCACCAAAGTGACCGTGTGCCGCTCAAAGCGCACAAGCCCAAGTCCTGGTGTTAGGTGGGACGCTAAACAGCCCTGACACGACGGCGCAGGCCCAATAAGCCGCCTGGAAAACCAATCATTACGAACAATATAAGAGATAATACGACTCGATATAATCGGCAACGACCTAGGCGACGAATAAAGGATCACGATTGGAAGCTTGGAACATGGAACTGCAAGTCGCTAGGCTTCGCAGGTTGCGACAGGATAATCTACGATGAATTACATCCCCGCAACTTCGATGTCGAAGCTCTGCAGGAAATCTGCTGGACAGGACTGAAAGTGTGGAAAAGCGGGCATCGAGCGGCTACCTTCTACCAAAGCTGTGGCACCACCAACAAGCTGGGAACTGGCTTCATAGGGCTGGGTAAGATGCGCCAACGCGTGATTGGGTGGCAGCCAATCAACGCAAGGATGTGCAAGCTGAGGATAAAAGGCCGTTTCTTCAAATATAGCATCATCAACGTGCACTGCCCACACGAAGGGAGATCCGACGACGAGAAAGAAGCGTTCTTTGCACACCTGGAGCAGACATACGATGCGGGACGTCAAAATCGTCATCGGTGACATGAACGCACAGGTAGGAAGGGAGGAAATGTATAGATCGGTCATCGGACCGGATAGTCTGCATACCGTATCGAATGACAACGGCCAACGATGCATAAACTTCGCAGCCTCCCGCGGAATGGTAGTCCGAAGCACCTTCTTTCCCCGCAAAAATATCCACAAGGCCACATGGAGATCACCTAACCAAGAAACGGAAAACCAAATCGACCACGTTCTAATCGACGGTAAATTCTTCTCCGACATCACGAACGTCCGCACTTATCGCAGTGCGAATATTGAATCCGACCACTACCTCGTTGCAGTATACCTGCGCTCAAAACTCTCGACGGTGTACAACACGCGTCGAAGTCGGACGCCGCGGCTTAACACTGGGCGGCTACAAGACGGTAGACTAGCCCAAGACTACGCGCAGCAGCTGGAAGTGGCACTTCGAACGGAAGAGCAGTTAGGCGCAGCGTCTCTTGAAGATGGCTGGAGAGATATTCGATCCGCCATTGGTACCACCGCAACCGCTGCACTTGGCACGCTGCCCCCGGATCAGAGAAACGACTGGTATGACGGCGAATGTGAGCAGTTAGTGGAAGAGAAGAATGTAGCATGGGCGAGATTGCTGCAACACCGCACGAGGGCGAACGAGGCACGATATAAACAGGCGCGGAACAGACAAAACATGATTTTCCGGAGGAAAAAGCGCCAGCAGGAAGATCGAGACCGTGAAGAGACGGAGCAATTGTACCGCGCTAATAACACACGAAAGTTCTATGAGAAGTTAAACCGTTCACGTAAGGGCCACGCTACGTGCCACAGCCTGATATGTGCAAGGACATAAACGGGAACCTTCTTACGAACGAGCGTGAGGTGATCCAAAGTTGGCGGCAGCACTACGAAGAACACCTGAATGGCGATGTGGCAGACGAAGATGGCGGTATGGTGATGGACCTGGGAGAACGCGCGCAGGACATAATTTTACCGGCTCCGGATCTCCAGAAAATCCAGGAGGAGATTGGCCGGCTGAAGAACAACAAAGCCCCTGGGGTTGACCAACTACCAGGAGAGCTATTTAAACATGGTGGTGAGGCACTGGCTAGAGCGCTGCACTGGGTCATTACCAAGATTTGCACGTGCACGTTGATGATGCTATAGTTGAAGAAACGGCCTTTTATCCTCAGCTTGCACATCCTTGCGTTGATTGGCTGCCACCCAATCACGCGTTGGCGCATCTTTCCCAGCACTATGAAGCCGGTTCCCAGCTCGTTGGTGGTGCCACAGCTTTGGTAGAAGGTAGCCGCTCGATGCCCGCTTTTCCACACTTTCTGTCCTGTCCAGCAGATTTCCTGCAGAGCTTCGACATCGAAGTTGCGGGGATGTAATTCATCGTAGATTATCCTGTCGCAACCTGCGAAGCCTAGCGACTTGCAGTTCCATGTTCCAAGCTTCCAATCGTGATCCTTTATTCGTCGAGTCGTATTATCTTCTATGTCGTTCGTAATAGTTGTTTTTAAAGGCGGCTTATTGGGCCTGCGCAAACCTCCTGTCTCGTCGGAGGGCCGTCGTGTCAGGGCTGTTTGCGTCCCACCTAACACCAGGACTTGGGCTTGTGCGCTTTGAGCGGCACACGGTCGCTTTGGCGGAGCCTACTTGCGGATACATGCAGCTTTTTATAGAGGTTTAACAGGGCCCACTGTCAAACCCCACCACATCCTAGGCAGGCGCCACAACTCGCAGATGGCCTGGGGAGGGATCGTCAAGCCCTTGGACATAGTCCCTGCTGCCCCCACCGTAACTTCATCCTGGGGTGTGAATCGGTAGAGTATCGACTGCAAAGGTCGATCCGTTGGCGTAGTTAGATTTTGTCGGAACATTGTAGGATAATAGACCTCAAATCTTCCTGCACAACTGGTCCCTACCAGAAGTGCATCATTCAACGCTAATCCGGTTGACCTCTTGCACGAAGCATCGAAGACCACTCTGACCTTGGTGGTGGTGCTGGCCTCCTTGACCACCGGATGATGGGGTAGATAACACCTTTTGACTGGCTCTGGGTATCTGGGTAACGTTGCATGTCAAAACGTCCGTGGCCGCCATGTTGGCCACATGGGTAGTATTGGAACCTTGGGAATCCTTGCAGTTAGAAGGACGGCTGCTTCCAGCAACCGCTATAACCGTTGCAGCATTTTCCTTCTCCGATTTGAAGCAGATTTGGGCGTGGTGCCGCTTTTTGCAAATCCGACAGGGAAACTTGGATTGGCAATCCTTCACTCGATGACCAGATCGGAAGCAATTTCGGCAAAGTCCATTGGATTTCAGCAGTGTATCTCTGTCCGCCACGGAAAGTTGTAAGAATGCGGAACATTGTTGTAGAAGGTGGTTGTCCTTACAAGCCACGCATCTTCTTCCGGTGGATTGTACCGAATTGTAGCTGATCTTCACTGCTGTCGCTCTGGGTTTAGGTGGAAGCGTATGTTGGCTTAGAGCCTTGGGTTCTGTCTGCCTTTGCGGGAGAGAATCGAGCACCTGGATTCGCTTGCGAAGGAACTCGGTGATGTCTTCTAACGCATCTTGCTCCTTAGATGCTGCAAACTCCTCCCAAGCGCGTCGAGTATATGGATCCAGACGGATAACGAGGAGATTTACCAGCAGAAGGTTTTTGTAATCCGCAGGTTGAATGATTTGATCGAGGGTTTGGACGATTCGATCAAATCCTTCCACTAGAGTTCGCAACTCGATCACCGATTCCCTGGAGAGTGTGGGAAGCTTGAACAAGGCTTGGACTTGTTTCTTCTTCAGCAACTTGTTATTGTTGTACCGCTTGCACAGAATGTCCCAAGCAATCTGGTAATTCGCCCTGACTATTTTTGAAGAGTCGACCCACCCTGAAGACACCCCTTCAGATGATGGAACCTCTCCACCTCTGGCAAGTCAGTTCTCCAATGGATCAACGAAGTGAACAAGTCCCGGAAGCTTAACCACTCATCAATTTCACCGTTGAACATTTGGAGGTTTATCTGCGGTAAACGAATATATGGTCTGGCTGACCTGTATCGCTGGATCACGAACGGACTGCTCCAAATTGACTGGTTCAATGAGTTCCTTCGCCTTGTCCTTAAGCAGAGACTTCCCTTCGTAGTAAAGATCGCTGATTTTCTTTCGCAGTTTGTCGAAATACTTCTCTTCATTTTCAAAATCTTCGTGTGACTTTAGTTCAACTAAAGCCTCACTAAATTTTTCGTCGAAGGAGGCCGTTGTTTCCTCCAGCTGTAGTTTCTGCTGCTTCAGGGATGAAGCTTTCCTGGTGGTCGGTGCCATGGTGAGACGTCGATCGATTGGTAGAAGAGAAGATGGTGTAGTATGCCGCGTGTAGTCTTGCTTCGGCGGACATATACTGCCCTATATTACTGACCTGACAAAACAGGTAACTGTTCTGGTTATCCAACAATCAATCGTAAGGCCCAACGACGTCACATCCAAATCGGTTTAATAACGGCTCAAGTTGCAAGTTCGAAAGAAGAGGAGAAGTTTTGGTGTAATATCCAAATGAACCTTGGCTTCGGCCGGGCATATATTGTTGCAACCTACCTGGAACAACAACAGCGGCACCAAACCCGTTATCCGAAAATCCAGACCTAAAGCGAGAAAATTTCAGCGATCGTTTCCACGTACTCAGCTCCAAATTTGTTATTTGTGGCGGTATGAAGAGGAAATGTGTGTATGTAATATCCGTAGAAATAGCTTCGGTAGGACATATACCGTAGAATTAACCTGGAGGACTAACAACTTCGCAAAACCATGTCCGAAAGTCGAGAATGCAATTTGGGTTGATAATCGGCGGACTTGCTCTAACGGAATGGTTTACTGTAAAATTTTCTGCAACGGTTTTTTTCCATCTCCTAATTTGAGTGTTCTTTTACATTTCGAGTGATCCGAATAACTATTACATGGTGAAGTTATAAAAGTGTAGTGAGGTTTTGAGGTTTTGAGTGTTTTGAGGTTTCGATCAAATGCTGCAAGGATTACAATGGTGATCGTCGACGTTTCAGTGACGCAAGGGAGTATTCTTCTTTTATTCATAGCTTTTGTGTGTGTGAACCCATGCGAGGTTGTGTGTTAGTTGAAATTGAGGATTCTTTTTTAAAAACAATTTAACGTAGAATCAACTTGGTGGCTCTCAGGGATTGAACTTATCATTTCGTTGTCATTTGGTGTTCAGCCAATAACTCGTTCCAGAGGCGGGGTTCCGAAAGGTGTTGTATGGCGGACTTCTAGCGCTGATTCCCCTCTACAACTTTGTTTAGGGGTTCATTGCTCTAAGTCAAATATTAGGAGCGTGAAACGCTGGGAACACTCAATATACTAAATGATAATAAGTGTTATTATCATTTAGTATATAAAATGATACTAGCGTTTCCCGCGGTGAATATTAGACATAGAGCAATGTACCCTTGGACAGGGTTGTAGAGGGGAATCAGCGCTGGAAGTCCGCCATACAACACTTTTCGGAGTTCCGCCTCTGAAACGGGTTATTGGCTGAATGCTGAATGATAGTGAAATGATAAGTTCAATCCCTGGTGGCTCTACATATTCCCTTTGTTGATCTCAAGCTATGGCTGCGAATTTGTCGTGTCCGGTGGCAGTTTTACACCTCTGCTTAGCTGACATTATGGGATGTGAGTGCCACCAAATAGTCATACCTCTCGTCCAATTTGATTGATTTCTTCAGAATAATTACCTATTTAAGTTCTACTTTTCTTTTCCAAGTCCCTAAAGTATTTGTGGTTTTAAGTTATAATCTTCTTCTCTATGTAATAAAGATGAAATGGTCTTCAGGTTCTTTCTAAAATTCATAACGTTCGGCTTGACCCCCTTCCTCCCCCTTCAGCGTTACGTAATTTGTGTTATTTCGTTTCCGCATAACTCGAAACGGCTGGATGGATGTTCTTCATTCCTTCAGCAGATATGTTAATTATAGTTTCCGACGGATTTATATGATATTTCATTATGCGAAAATCACGAGCAAAATTGAGTAATGACTAGAATTATAATCGTATGGAAATTTTGCATGTTCACAACGCGAGTATTCGATGATGATATCAAGGATACACATTCATTATATTCACTGCTTTATAATCCGGATAAATTGTGAGATCGTATCATTTTATTTATCCCAACAATTTTAACTTGTTTACACTCTTCTCGACAATTTGATTATTAACTCGGTTCATGGTAATTGCTAATAGGAGAAGTGGATAGGGTGTAACGAGGAGGATCACCAGTAAATAAAAGTGAGGAACATTGGAATGGTAAGATACAACAACTATTTAAAAATATATGTATAATGAATTAAACTAAATGCGCGCTGAATTCAAAACATATTATATATATTTTGAATCCGGAAGTTTGATTATGATACATTTATCCATTTGATAAACTGTAGCATAACCAGGCGGGGCTTACTGTTAGTAATAGTGACCTCGGAGTGGACATGAAATACCAGGCACTCTGAAATGGGTCACTGGAGCTGCAGTAGAGCTATCACTTTCTAACTCCCGGATTAAATCTGACTGTTTTAACAGACAGCTTTCTTCCATAACATCACTGCCAGACAGTGGGGGTTAGTTTGTATACACACATACACACACACACATAATCGGCGGACTTGCTCTAACGAGCAGATCAATTATCAGGGCTTGCGTGGCAGTAAATGAAGAGGATGCACAGAATTTCAAATCAAAATAGTGTATTATCTGTACGCCTAGCCTCGGCAGTACACATACTAAAAGTTCTCTCACCCAGAAGGGAGTAGGATGTCTTTCCCTCTTCCACTACTGTCCGCAGCACCCGTCCAATGCTCAATTCGGTCTGGCGATGGAAATTCGTTCCAGTTGGTCCACCGATTGTCCACACGAAACTTCCTGGCTGGCTTGAATCCACGATTCCGTAGTCCTCACTGACGGTTGTCGTTCTCGATCGTCCAGGCAAAAAATCCAGAGACCTGGAAAAACGGGTACTCCGACCTGTTCGGTGGTCCAACGCCAGCAGAAGGGTCCTACGAGAACGTCCAGCTAACTCCAGTGCATTCGATTAACCGGTCAAATGCTCCACCAGTATCCAAACGAATTGACTGCAAATGGTTCCAGATTTTGTCAGCAAAATGGTTCCAAGTTTGATGTTTTCATAGATGTTTTGGCTAGTCACAAATGATGCGAATGTCTCCTTTATCTTCGTGAATATCCTTCCACAACAAAATCTTCCTTCAATAACGATTCCTTTATGTAGCTCCTTGTTCTGATGGCGGGTAATTAATTGTGCTCCGGCTTGATGGCGATTCCTCACGGTCGCGATGGCGATATTCCCGCGCTGCTTGGCCAAGCAACGATGGCGATATCCCTTCCTACTGGTTCCCGGATCCGGTTCGAAGGACCAAAATGTTTGGTAGCCGACCCTTACCTTCCTTCGATCAGTGGAGTAAATTTGGCTGCCGACTTCAACACTGATGGGACCGATTGGGTGCTGTTGATTACGGGGAATGCGAAGTGGGGAAAGCATCCAACTGACTTGCTAGCGAATAGATAGGGTCTAATAGTTCCCGTCTCAGAGTTCTTCAGAGACCGTTGGATTCCTTGGGTTTTTCTTCCCACCAAGCACAACACAACACCGTTTACCGAAGCACAATCTTAATTACAAGAAACTACATTTATTTTCACTTAAAGCACGAATCTTCAAACTACATTTATTCAACTACTTTTACAACTAATCTAACACATTACGAAAAATAGGGAGGTATCGGTGATGTACCGTCGGCGATTATTGGAACTAAACTCGTTGCTCATCCTCGAGTCTGCAGCTGACCTGCTGTCAGCTCATCGCGGCCGTGTAGAGTCTCTCGTAGACTTGCTTCGGCTACCTGGAAGCGGTGGTTTCGACCAATTTCCTTCTCTATTATTATTCTCGTATTTTCGCGGTACGATCGTGGAGCCAACTAGGTAGTCGTGGTTTGTTTTGGTCATCTATCTCTTCATCTGCAATCGTTCAGGTCCTGCGTTCAGATAGATAGCGATCATCACAGCAGCAATAAGCAAGCCACAGTTATAGTCGTCTAAGGGATAATGGTCCAGCATCGTACAAATAGAATCAGTACAAAAACAATTTCTATTATACGCTCTTCGTAAATTAGGTTGGAAGTCATTTCCTCTTCTATCTCATGAAGCACGTTGCATGCTTATAAACATACAAACATTGAAAAAGCGTCGAGAATGTGCAACGGTTTCATTTGTTAACGATACAGGTAGTTTCTCAACGTGTTGATTCAACTGAAATTTTATCGAAATTTAATTTTTACATACCTTCTCGGCTACTTCGACATTATTTTTAATCAACCACTGCTGAACAAATTACGCCAAATTTGGGCCTTTCAACCGAATGTTTACAATCAACATTGTGAAACTATTGACCGAACAATGTCTCGGTATAACATTAGACAATATTTCAGAAGAATAAACATTACAAATTCAGCAATATAAATTCAAAATCAAAATTATACATCACTTTAGTTAAAAACCTATTGTTTAATCATACTATAGCTTTACAAAAACAAACATGTATATGTACTAGTCTACATTGGTTGACGGAATAAAATAAATAAATACCGCGGAGCAGTGCCTGGGTGACCTCCGAGGTGAATGGGAATGTCTGCTATGGTGCCTTTGGCATGTTCCGCTTTCAATCGTCTGTCTAGGCAGACACTCGTTTTGGCAGTCGCCGCGGGATAGACATCCACACTGACACCACACAACAATAGAATTAGGAACTAAACTTAGGGTGTAAGATGGCAATATGTTCTATATGGCAATATGTTCTAAGTACAATTTTAATAAACTTATTTATTCTTTTGTTGCATGTAAAATTGCTGCTCTTATATTGATACGGAATGACTAGAGTATAAATTTTGTGGTTTTCCTCTTTCGAACCGTTTGATGGATTGATACTTAAATGAATAAATCATTGATGTACTCACCGCATGTTGATGGGACTCGTGACTTGTGTACGATAACGATGCGCCGGGATATTTTTGACCAGTTTCCTTGCTATCGTTGAGCGGAGTTTTTTTTCTTTCCAATAATTCTTCTCATCTGTTCCTTTTATCATATGATAATTCTTAAGAATTTATTACAAGATAAGGTGTTGTCAATAAATTTTCGGATTTATAACGGCATCATCCAGCAACTTACTAAAAGTTTCCTTGATTTCATCGACCAATTTTTCAGCATACTGAGAACGTTTGTTGTGAGAACGAACTTTTGCTTCCGGTCCCAGATACAGGTTCGGCAGTGACACAGAGCGGCCCAGGGCCGATTGCGAATCAGCGATTCGCCCAAGCTGCATTAAAAACATAATACACTCGTCCAGCAAAGGCGGGAAAGCTTCGGCAAAACGAACGATACACGGAAGAACCGCACGGAACATTTCCACTCGGGTGTCGCTGGACAGCACTGAAAACAGAAATTTACCTGAGCTATACAAAAAAATCGTACAAGACCAATTTACCTCCCAAAAGTGTTGTAAGCGTATTCAGGCAAAGCTTTGCAATACTAAGCGACTTTGGCAGCGCATACTGAAGTGACAGATGCGAAGTAAGGTCTATCGCAAAGATCTGCTTGTCCATTTCCACCATACTAAGCAGTTCCGGGATGAAGTCCAGGCAAATATGCATGGATGGGATGCCACGCACGGTCATCGGAAGCAACTCTCGGGGATACCCTTGAAAGTGCACCAACTTAGCAAGAGATGGCTCTGCAATGAATACCTGATGGATGTACGAGCATATCACCCCGCGAATCTCTCGAAGTGCCCACTGCCGGCCGGGTTTGATGCGATCGTCTTCCGTTTCTAGACACGCTTCGAGAAGGATTTGTACAGCTACGCTTTCCTGTGATGCGACTAGGGCGAGCTTGAGCTCTTCGCGATCTGTATCCGATTTGACCTGATTGCCAACGTCGATCAATGGTTTGTCCAACATGTGGCGCGTAAGCTGACTTTTCGACGCAGCCAAGCTGGCTTGCAAAATGCGTAATACTATTGCTAAAGCGCTTGCACAACGGTACACTCGCTCATCACATCGCAATACTTGCAAGGGATCGATTAAAATATTCTCTTGAGTGAGACTGAAATTCCTCGTCACGGCATCCTCCGGCATCAGAGCATTGATTGACATCACCCACAGTCGACGTGGAAAGACCGTGTTCAAACGGATCCAAACGTTTTTGTACAGCTCTTGTATTTGCCGAGGAACCGTGCTGCTAAGAATCGCTTTGAAATAGCGAATGAAGGTTTCCGCTGTGGGCCATAGATCTGTCGGAGACTTTTTCATCATAATCTTCAGCAGTTTGATCGCCTTTCCGGGGCTGAGTTCAATTTCTTCAAAAGCTTCCAGAATGTTGAGTTCGCTCACTGAAACATTTGAAGTATGTTCCAGGGAGATGCACTCCTCATCGATCCAATCGTCTACCAATGATAGATGTGGGAAATGCGTTACCAGCAAACGTAACAGCGGGCTGAATAACACACTGTACTCATGCTGGTTCTTTTGAGCTTGCTGGAGGAGATACTTAATTGGCAATTCCGACATAAACTCGTTCGAATAGCTCTTCACCTGCCGGCCACTGGTGATGATGTTGACCATGTTGCTGAGCCGAATATCCTCATACAGTAGAAGATAGTACAGAAGCAGCAGCTGAGGTGTCAAATTAACGTTATTTATGGGAGTCGCTTCATCTGCCTGGCTTGTATCCATTGGCTCGGTTTCGTTATTGCCAGCCAGTTGTTGCTTTCCCGATTCCTGAAATATGAAATAGTTTCTGCATTAGTGACATAACCTGTTATCATTACGCTCTGAATCGCAAGTCAGTCCCATATGTATATGGATGACGAGAGCATTGTACGAGAGCTGCAACCCCCCTCCCTTCCATCTGTTATCACACATAATGATTTGGGACTAAACACCATCTCTTAGATGGATGCAAGGCATTCTTCTACAGTCGAACTCTGTCCTTATGAATGCTGAGAAAGTATCCACAGTATCCAGTATCCAAAACGCCACCGTGCGGATCCGCTTCCGGCGACTGACGGAGGGACTAGGAATCGAATCGCTTATAAGGCGAACGTGTTGCCATTTGCGCTACGGGACATTCTTACGATTTTGGTGTGGATACAATATTCTCGGATCCTAGCTTCTGTTGACCTGGTTGACATCAGTCTTGGCCTGGCCTGGCAGTATACCTGGTACTCGCTACTACTGCCTGCGACATCACTAATGTCGCTGCAGCTTCCCACTCTTTGCGAAAAAAATTCGCCCCGCCTAATCCTTCGTTGTATGTAGAAATTGTTTCCATGTTAAAAGGGTCCCCCCTCCGGGCCATTATCTCTATCTGGTGTAGATAGTCGCCTATTGAGCCTATCCCATGGGTGCCTTTGTAAACTGTAATGTCCATGCCAGGGTTGACTCCGGTGGCTTATAGCACCGTGTTCGGAACCGGATCGACGTAAATCAGGAATGGCAGGCAGGCGAACCATTAGCCTGCTGGCTATTTCAAAAAGAAGTCACTTTTGACGTAGGACTACGTCTGTCATTTCTATATTGGGGTACACTTTACGATTGCGAAAATCGGAGACCGTCACGAAAATATGATAGACTTCAAACTTTAATATCTCAGCCGTTTTTCGATGGATTTTAATTTTTTTTTGAACCAATTGATCAAGGAGGAGCCAACGCTTCATTTTATTGATATGAAAATACGGATTTTTAACTATTTATTATCGATAATTGATAAAAAGTTTAGAAATAGGTAAACCAACCAATCACGTACATGCATCACTAGCACAGACATAAAAATCAATCACTTGCGGATTTGGATCTAATTCTCTGGAAAAATATATTAAGCTCTTTTAGTGGAATGTATTAAACCGTCTAAGACGAATTAAGTACTGTCCATTTAATTCCACCAGTTAATTTTCGTTATCTTTGCAGATAAGTATTTCGACCACAACTGTGTGGTCGTCTTCAGTGTCTCGTACTTGACTCGAGAGTCGACAAGTCGAGTCAAGTACGAGACACTGAAGACGACCACACAGTTGTGGTCGAAATACGTATCTGCAAAGATAACGAAAATTAACTGGTGGAATTAAATGGACAGTACTTAATTCGTCTTAGACGGTCTAATTCTCTGTTTGAACAAGATTTCACGCAGAGCGGACGCATCAAAGCGATCGCAGCGGAGCGGACACAGCATCACGGGGCGCTGGTAACATTTTCAACTGAAATCCATCGCATTGGTGGTGGTGCTCGGTGTGTTGCTGCCAGGGCTGACAATAGTCATCGTCGCAGCACGAAATGCCACAGTAGCGACGAGTAACTCAACTTTCTGTTGTTATTCTTCGCAACAATACGTATCTTAGATAATCAACATCTCATAACCAAATTCAAAATCTTGTGAGAAAATTTCATAGGATTCTTAGAATTTGACACCGAACGGTCCGTTGTCTGCGGAATCCCGACCAAAATGGCTCGCGCGCGCTTTCTTATATCTAATGAAGTAATTCCATTAGCCCCGCCCCTTCATCAATCGTTATGAGTGCACATTATATTTACGTCCATATCAGATTACAAAGGGGCGGGGCTAACGAGCTTAATTTATAGAATACAAGAAAACTGCTTTCCGGCGCACTGCATTCCACGATTGGAGACTCAAAGTCTATCTAACTGGGTGTAACTATTCCACTTCTTGATTCAGTTGTCCTCCGAGCAGTTTGCTCAATGTTAGTTAATAAAAAGATATAAATTATCATGGCATATACCATCAATTTCGAATAGCTACGTAGTCCTACGATTGGGCTGCACCTTTGAATTTTATTACTCAGGAAACAGAATAGCTCGACGTCAGCCCATACGTCTAATCCTATCCATAAGCCGAGAATGTCCAATGTCGTTTGCTGTGACCAGTGTACCATAATCAGGAGCTCAATGGTGTTAATCCTGATATGCCGTTTGGCACTCCTGCTGGACTTTTGTGCTTAGAGCAGCGCATGGTCGCTTTGATAGGGTCTGCTTGCGGACGCATGTGTAGTAATAGCTTTTTTATAGGTTTAACAAAGCTCACTGTCAAACCCCACTACGTCCTAGACAGGGCCCCTAACTCGCAGTAGAGAGAGGTCATCAAGCAGCCCACGCGCTACCCTATCATGCTTAAGAACATTACCCATGCACCTTGGGGGGTTTGGGACGTTATATTGCCAGCTTTATTGTTGGGTCGAGCTTGGCGATATGACCGGATTTACACCTTTACGCACTTCTTCAGAGTACGCATATCCCAGCGTAAGGGGCACTTTTATTAACTGTTTAACTTATTTACATGGTTATTAACTGTGGAAGTGCTGAACGAGCACTAAGCTACCTTCCAATAAGGATGTAATGCCAATAAGAAGAAAATGTTAGTAACTCGCCTGGGAGGTGACTGGGAGTGACTGGGAGGTGATCCGAGGACAGCGATGTTCTATATCCTCGTTTTAATACAGAGTTTCAACTGTAAGTAATTTGTCCACACACCAATTGAGGGACAATTGTTAGAGAAGTTTTGAGTAAACCTGATCTTCAATTTTGCTCTGCTAAGCATTGCTGAAAAAACATTTGAACGGTGCATTATGCATTACAGAAGAAACAAATGAACACGAATTTGCTTGATTAAATTCTAATTCTGTAGTATCCAGAAAATTAAGGACACATTCAGCTATAAAATTGATTTAAAGAAAATTATTATCTCAAACGGGTTGACTTGCAACAATTACATTTTTACAATAAAAATAAATCCAAAAATCGACTTCTGTCAACACGCATCAATTTTTCATTATATTTGTAGTGCCTGTATCGTATACTAGTAGAATGAATAAATCCTTTTATTTAAGAATCATGGAGAGAGAAACCTGAAAAGTGTTGCAAGTCTGCCTGTCTTAAGACGAGTTTAGTACTATTCCATTTAATTCCACCACTTAGTAATCTCTTATGATAAAATTGATGTTCGCTTCGAATTCAATTGGTAATCTGCCGAGATATTGAGGATTCAAAATAATACTCACCTGTTTTGAAACAAACACCGTGTTCTGAAAAATGTGTTGAATTTCCTGCTCGGACAAGGCTTTGTTGGTGTGCTCTATCGGACCCTTCTGGTTTGGCATTATTATAGAATTCACATAAACCTCAATCAAGGCCGGCAAAACCGGATGCAGTGGAGTCACCGATGTGCAAATTTGCTTGTAGATCCAATTTTTGATTGGTACTTTGTGCTTGGAAAAGGCGCGAGACTTCAATAGCTGATGGATGCAGTGCACCGGCAAGTAGCCCGGTATGTTAGCATTCAAATTGATTGTGACCGGGACCTTAATGGCGTGTGCTGCAACC
Organism: Armigeres subalbatus; assembly: GCF_024139115.2. Taxonomy (NCBI): domain Eukaryota; kingdom Metazoa; phylum Arthropoda; class Insecta; order Diptera; family Culicidae; genus Armigeres; species Armigeres subalbatus. The sequence continues at coordinate 194,881,429 of NC_085141.1, forward strand.
ACTTGTTCCGTGAAAATTTCCTGTGTAAATATGTACTTCATGCGCGTGATTGTGTTCGAACGGAGAGGAAATTTCATGCCAAGCGTGGAACAGGCCAACTCACAAATGTGGTTCAGCTGGTTGCTGTGGAAATGGATGGCCATCAGCAGTAACATCTCTCCGAACGAAGCCGATACTTCGCTTACGCTTTCGAAATAAGCTTCTTCTTTGATCAGCCATTGGATCCACTCAATGATCTTTGCTTCGATGCCTTGGTGAGCAATTATCGATGGACAGGCTATCAGCATGCAGAGACCAAGCGACACGAAACGAATTCCGGCTGGTGTTGGCGGTGGTTTCGAAGTAATCAGCTGCATTAGATACATAATCTCTTCATCGGTAAACTTGATTCCGGAAATGCCACGCAGGGCGCAGTATAACCTTAACATTGCAGCCGATTGTACCACAAATTCTTCCGGGAGTTGAGAGTTGTGCGAAAAGACAATGATATTTTGAAGCTGCTTCAACAATTCATCACGCAGCAAGTGTAACGCGTCTCCTTTCCGTTTTTGGCTGGTTCGAACATATAGTGCGAAAAATTGACGGATATTTTGGTCATTTCCTAAAAGTAGTCCTGATACGAAAGCAACCTGCAAAATAGACAAAACATATTTTAAAACATGCAAATTAGGTGGCGAACTATTTTTTTTCCAATTTTTATTAAGGTGACTTGGCGAACTAAAAAGAAATCGTATGCTTAACGTACATAACTGCCTAATTTATGCAACTCAATATAGTAAAAAGCCGAAGACGTAGAAAATATCTACAAATCTACAAATTTGCCATATTTTCAATATCAAATATAGAAGATCACCTTCATCTAGAGCAAATATCTAGAAAATACTTCAAGACAAAATTTTCAAAACGACTTATCTGCTTTTGTAAACAAAGATTCAAACGATGATTTTACGAATCTGATAGCTTTTCCACGCAAACCAACACCATTAACAGGTAGCGGAAGCCTTCACCTACTTATTGATGGTGTAAGTTTGCGTGGGAGAGCTATCAGATTCGTCAAATCGTCGTTTGAATCTTTGTTTACAAAAGTAGATAAGTCGTTTTGAAAATTTTGTCTTGACTTCATAGAGGAGAATTGAAACATAAACATACAAAACATAAAACAAGTAAATATTTGAACCACTTTTCAGTGCTTCCATATTTATCCAAAAAAAATTCTATCCAGTCTCTATTAGTCCCATCGTAGATCAAAACTTAATATAAAGTCTGATAACAATTGAACAATTTAATCTAAATTCTCACTCACCAAATTCTGGGGGTCCTTCAAGCTAAGCTTCAGCATTAGGGACGGCATTTTTGTTTGCTCGACGCAAATTGTTCGCGTCGTCAGTGCCTGGCTCGGGTTCATTTCGCACAGTTCGTAAAGTGCAGTAAGACGAAGCTTACCTTCGGGCGTATCTTCATCGCCGTTCGTAATCAACGTTGTGACGACCTCACGAAAACAATCGGGCATATTGGCCACCACCCAGCAAACGATTCGGCTGCCGTTATTAACGTACAACAGTGTGTCGACCACTTCCAGTAAATTAAGTAGTGATGGTAGCTCTGCTAGAGCAATGCAAATTATGTCGGCGATTTCCTCCAGATAGATGTCGTTATCGAAGAGCTCCGATTTTTTTATAACCACTTCATTCGATGATTTTTGCACGGCTGCTTGAGCGGTTTGCTCTAGAATTTGCGCTTGAATATAAAACAGTTCCGATAGAACCACTCGAACCTTGCTTACTATATCAGCTCTCTCAAAGCCCATTACTACGCCATTGGAAAGACTGTGGAACTGAGCGGAATCTTGAGCTGTGTAACCGATTTTTTGCCTAAAATTATAAACCAATGCACGTTAAGTATGTTTGTCTGCTCAATCCTTAAAGGTTCCTTCAATTTCCTATAAAATCCGTAAATTACCTCAACTGTTGTTCCTTCTTCACGTCAACTTCCAGCTCGTGAAAGCTGACCTGCAGCAGGGAAACAATGTTGTTTACTACCTCGATGCCGGCCAGTACCGAAAGTAGTTGCTTTCGGCTGTCCATCCAGGTTTTCGTCCCATCCAAAGGAGGCAGCAAGCTCATTCGCACTAAACACGGCAGAAGAGGGCGAATTTCGCTGACGCTGCATTGGGCCAATTCCACAATGTTTAGATTTTGGATGGCAGCGAAGGCCCTTGGTGTCACCGGCGCAAAATTCATCGCTGCAACCGGAGCAAATGCTCGACCACTAGTTTAATTACTAGATACTCGAATAATCACCAAATCGAACCAATTTTATTAAAAAACATTCGAAAATTTAAAGCATCGCTACCACTACTGAAATAAATACTCTGAACTCGCGTTTCGGTTTATTTATGAATGATGACGTTTGTCACAAGAAAAACGGAAAAAACGATGATAATAATCATCAGCAAATTGTCAGAACATAATGATGATGACTTGTTGACCTTATGCACGGTTAAATTCATCCATACAAAATGAAAATAAAAAACTCAAAATAATGAGGTACCGACTGTGCTGCGGATTGAGCCGCTGCCTTTTCTGCTCTCAAGCTAGTATACACGCTTAGTTCAGTTCATCCAAATATGGGTGAAGTTTACCTATAATCGCCAAAAAGTGCACATACCTAGATATGGGTGATTTGCCTTTTACCTATATTTGAGTAAACTGTCTTCACCCATATATAGGTACTTTAGAAGGGGCGATTTATAGGTGAATTTCACCCAAATTTGGGTAATTCATTTTCGTTTGACATTTAAAAAAATCCTTCTTGTATGATAACAAAAAAATAGGAAGAATCGTAGACCAACAATCGTTTAAATTTATTTTAATGTTCTTCAAAGCTTATAAATACAATTTATTCTAATTATGGAAGAGTACTCTGAAAGGCACTGGAAACCATTGCGTTGGGCAGTTATCAATAAGAGACGCATCTAATTATTTCCTGTTCGAGCCTTGCACAGTATCCACGGGTGCCGGAGGCTAAGCCGTCGTTGGCGTATTGTTGGACATGCAGCATATGAGATCCCTGCTTCCTTGTGGAGATCGACCGGCGATTGTAATGGTAGATGGTATTCGGCTACTCATCTGATTACTTCCTGTTATTCACAGTGGATACCGGAGACTACGCCGTCGGATATTAATCATATGAGAGATAGCGATTTTCTATTTCCTTGCGAAGGTCGACCGATGATTCCAGCGTTGAATGGTATCTGGCTCCACGATTGTTGCTTAATCTGTTCACGGATAAAATGTTTTTTTTAGTAAAAAAGTCGGCGTCGATTATAAGTTAAACTTACCTGCTTGTATATATGACCGCTATGGTCAAAGCAGTGGTAACTGTTAAGCCGTGGTTTCCGCATTTTTAGGCTCCGTATCCAGGATCTGCAGCTTCTATAAAAGATATAAAAATAATTTTAGGGAAGAAATAAATATATGACTAACAAACGTGAAATAATGCTGAAGCTGGTTCAAACAATGTAGAGGCTGTATTTATTCACTTACCATTAGCTATCCGCGAGTTGATTTACCTACAACTTTATGCTTTGCTTTCCTCATAGCGACCTCGATAGCGACCAACCTTTTCTGTGATATGAACAAAACCAAATGTTTAGTTTTTCATCCAAATATGGGTAAATTAATTTACCCATATATAGGTAAAGCTGTTTCACCAACATTATAAGTGAACTTTACTGATTTTATCGGTATGTTTCACCCATAACAATGGTGTACCCAAATATGGGTGAATCAAGTACCCATAAATAGGTAAAGTGAACTAAGCGTGTATAGAGGAATATTTTGAAATTATTCCCATGAATTTAAAAAAAGTTAGATAGCACATTTATAAAGCTATACATTGGACATCCCAAGTAACCATGAGCTATACGCCACACTTCAAGACAAAATTTTCAAAACGACTTATCTGCTTTTGTAAACAAAGATTCAAACGACGATTTAACGAATCTGATAGCTCTCCCACGCAAACCAACACCATCAACGGAAGTCTTAATTAATTTTAATCATTCAGGGGGAATGACGGCTTTGGCAGGTTTTGTTCTGTTATTGGCAGGGGGTTTTTTATGACTGACTATGCTCAAATTTGGCCTAAGCATTCTTTGCATATCAAACACGTAAAAAAATTTAATGTTGTTTATTATTAATATTTCTAATTTTCTAAATTTCTCGTGCGATCTACGTTACAATACTGCTCTGCGGTCTGGAGTCCAAACCATAATAATGGTGTCGAACGCATCGAATCCGTTCAACGTCGATTTATACGGTACGCACTCCGCAACCTTCCCTGGAGAGATCCGCTACGACTTCCTCGCTACGAGAGCCGTTGTCAGCTGATCAGCTTAGAACCTCTGTGTATCCGAAGGGATGTATGCAGAGCATTAACCGTCGCCGATATTTTGCAAGGAAGAATAGATTGTGACACTCTTCTGCGGCAAATAAACATCAACGCACAACCCCGACAACTGCGGAGTAACCTAATGCTAAGACTTCCTTTTCGTCGCACAAACTATGGGCTGCGTAGTGCTCTCCATGGTTTGCAGCGTGTCTTCAATAGAGTGGCGTCGGTGTTTGATTTCCACTTGACACGAGATGTCCTCCGCCGGTTCTTCACATCATTTTTTACCGACCAGAACAATTGACGCACATAGACTATAGTTATTTAATGTATTTGTGATTGTATTGTATTTTAATCCTTGACAATGTTTTTAATGTAGTGATGTGATATTGTATTTATATATATATATTTTAAACCATCATTGGGGCTGTATCAAGTCTGTTGATGTAATAAATAATAAATAAATAAATAAATAATACTTTTTTGCCAAAGCAGGCGCTTAATGTCATGTATAAGAAAAAACTTATACATCGCATTAGTCACATACATTCGGAAACTTATACTTTTCATTAACTTATGAATGTTATTAGCTTTTTGATATGGGATCATTCATTAGGTGGCATAATGAAGAGTATAAGTATTTTAGAATGGTTTTTTGCCATAACATATAAGGTTATTTTTTTACGTGAAGAATATTGTGGCCAAATTTCATGAAATTTGGTCGACAAAAACCCCCTGCCAATAATAGAACAAAACCTGCCAAAGCCGTATTTCCCCCTATTTAAATCATTTCATTGTTCACGGTAAACAAAATCAAGGTAGACTCGTACAGAAAATGACAGTTCCGAAGTGACGTGATTGCTATCGCAGTTATGAACGAGTGCAGAAGAAGGCTGAACTAGAAATACTAGAATAATGCTGTCCAATGAGCAACTCGAAGTAGCTCGAAGTTGTTCCCGTCCCTCTCGTTCTTTTTTGTTAACAAATGGGCATGAGAAGGATGGGATGAACTTCGAGCTACTTCGAGCAGCTCATTGGACAGCACTAATAAGAGATCGGCGAAGACGCCATTTTGTTTCCAATCGAACCGTCGAAAGCGGTTCCATTTCGACTTGTTTACTTTTTGCATCCATACACTGAAAGAAACGGCATAGTAATGCCTACCATATCAAAGGTAACAGTAAAAACATTTTACCATTTGATTTCGGTAGAACATACATTGTTTTTGAAATTACTACAAAGCGCGGTAAATTTTACTATGCTGGCTTGATCGATGACGTTTGGCAGATTTTACCATGTTATTGTTCTTGCTACTATGCGCGCGTGGATTTGATACATAGTAAAATTTAACATGAGGATTGTTGTTTTTAATCCATGGTAGCATGGTAATCTTTTCATTTTGATTGTGATTTGGTACATTATAAGCAAATGAAGATTAAACCGTATTTATAAAATAAATTATATGTTTATTTTCATTGTCCATACCTGGCTTCATCATGCAAAAAATAGGAGGTTTATAATTTTAAATTATGTACAAAAAAAAAACAGAGCGGGTGGGAAGAGGATGAAAACATTATTCTCGGGTTAGAATGAATAGCATATTTTGTGTTTTCCAAATACATTTTGCACTAAGAACTTCGCCGACTGAATTGTCCCATGCCACTGACTTTTCACCTAGTTCTACCAGAATTCTATTATTGATGTCGAGGCTGAATAACCTGATTCGTGGTAACAAACGCAAATTTTGCGTAAAAAGATTGCATACATCGGTTCCAAAAAGCGGCTTCTCTCAACATCACTGGATGATTCAGATTTATGATCTGTAGAATCTGTAGAATTTTGTCAATTATATCACTTACGCACCTATTAGATTAAAACCTCATGTTCTTACCATAATGAATATATTGTCTGTTTCCTTGGTAACAAAACGCGCCGACCATTTTTTAGGCACTATCAAAATCGTCGCCAACATCTTTATTCTAAAATTATGTTAGTTTTATTAGAAAGTAATGTCAATCTGCATTAAAAACAGGGCTCAATTTTGGGAAATAATGTGATTATTGAGTATATAAAATTTTGTTCACAGTTGATTTGACAGATCTTATGGCCATTTCTGCTGGCGACGATTTTGGCGTCAATTTGTTTTGCGACGATTTCAAATCGTCGCGGCCGATAAGGTGGGAAATTGATAATATGCTCGACCCGAAACCCGAAATAAATTTGATAAAATAAATCTATTTGAAATACAACTTGGAGCAAAAATAAAAGATCAATTTTCGTTTCACTGGCGGCGAGAAAAACGTCAAAACATGCCATGGTTGAAGCAGTTAAATTTACCATGGAAGCCAGTACTACGAGAATGACAATCCACATAGTATACTGTGTACAACATTGTGGTTATTCATGAGGTTAATGAAGTTGTGTTTACTATTATCGTGCATAGTAAACCTAAACAGAACTGTGTGTTTTATTCTACTATGGATTTTTTATCAGTGTATGCTGTTCTGTAGGATCTGTCAAAGTTAACACCGTCGTGTGTCTTCTTCTTATTTTTACTTGGATTCGTCTATCGAAAAGCGTTGGCTTGCTTCGTCCCGAACAGCGATAGCAGTGACGCCAATAAACCATTTTATAGAAAGCTCAAATGACAGGAGACCTAACACTAATATTTACATTTTACAAGGAACATTTGCAAAAATGGAATGAAATGATGATGATGATGACGAATTGATGATGGCTTACATGCAAATTTACCAAAACAAAGACCGAGCCGTCCACTCAAAATTTCGATCAGCTGATCGAACCTGTCTCGTAAAATGGCTTATTGTTTACAGTGACACTTCAAGACAAAATTTTCAAAACGACTTATCTGCTTTTGTAAACAAAGATTCTAACGACGATTTGACGAGTCTGATAGCTCTCCCACGCAAACCAACACCATGGACAGGTAGCGGAAACCTTCACCTACCTATTGATGGTATTGGTTTGCGTGGGAGAGCTATCAGATTCGTCAAATCGTCGTTTGAATCTTTGTTTACAAAAGCAGATAAGTCGTTTTGAAAATTTTGTCTTGACTTCAAGACAAAATTTTCAAAACGACTTATCTGCTTTTGTAAACAAAGATTCAAACGACGATTTGACGAATCTGATAGCTCTCCCACGCAAACCAATACCATCAATAGGTAGTAGAAGGATTCCGCTACCTGTTGATGGTGTTGGTTTGCGTGGGAGAGCTATCAGATTCGTCAAATCGTCGTTTGAATCTTTGTTTACAAAAGCAGATAAGTCGTTTTGAAAATTTTGTCTTGACTTGATGTTTACATAAGTGTCGATAGTGCCCTGTTTTTGTATGCCGTGTTCATTGTTCAACTGTCAAAACCACCGAAAATAATCTGTAAAATTATTAACCGAACAGTTCTGCCACAGAGAAACAGACGTCTCACTTAGAACAAAATGCAATCAAAATCATCGTCACGGAATCATTATCGCCCAATTCTAAATTTAGTGTGTTTGGTCAAGCGGCAACCAGATGGTGGTAGTGTGTAAACGTCAAACACAAGCAAAATCTATGGAGCAGTGTTGGTAAAATCACTCATAAATCTCAATCAACGAGCGCTCCCGTGCGAACGAAATAGTCTGCGATTTTAAAGGAATGCATCATGCTTGAGTTTTTCATGCTAAAACGCATCATTTCACTCATTTGCCAAAAAATCATTTTAGTTTAAAAACGCATTTGAAATCGATTTGGGGGCAATTTATTGCTTATACATAAAAGAGTGTCTAATATTTTATGCGACAAACGTCAATTCATTGTTTTTAACGAAGGGGAACAAAAGAAAACCTACGATGATTCAACTGATCCATGAGTTTTTAGGTGCTGAGTTGGGTGCGTTTCAACTCACGCTTGATTTGAATCATCCATGAGTTTTGAGATTTTGAGTTTTTACCAACACTGCTATGGAGGCGCCATCAGTGGCCGATTGATCACCTACAGAAAATTGAATCCACCATTAAAAAGGTGAACGATGGAACATGTGTTGAGTTAGACGTCTGTTTCTCTGTGGTTCTGCTGTTGAGATTTTGATGAAATTTTACAGAATTCTGGCGATTTATTTTAAGTGCGATGCTTGTAAAAAACACAGCCCTTATGACTTAAAGTGGAAAAGGGTGGGTCCTAAAGCCCTACCTCGCTTATGGCTGCAAACGATAGTGCATTGGTCAAGAATACTTGAACCGATGTTATAAAAATTCTGGTAACTGTCTAAATCAGTAAAAATAATATTTTTGTGTTTAAGACATTTTAAGGCAAATTTTGGGCTGTGCAACATTTCAGAACGAATCAACCATCAGCAAAAAAACGTCTGGCCCATATATTAACTGTCAAAGGTTGAGTCAAGTGACCTGCGCTGTTTTACTAGTGCGTTTGAATCATATTATTCCGTACGTCAAACAAGACCGAATATGTCGAGGAAGCATTTTTCATCTATTTAAAAAAAAATTAAACAATATTCCTTTCGATTTCTAAGTCAAAAGAAAAACTGATGCGTTCAGGATGACTAACTTCATCGTTCCATGCAAGAAAATCGAATATCGATTCTTCATTTTAGGACCCAATTATAAGACCGAATTAATGGTTCATTACTTTGACAAATAAAACATCAATAATGCATCGCTGCATTCATAATGCTGATTTAGAGTATCGTTGTATGGCAGTTGATAAATAAATGCAACTTAATTCACATCGTTAAAACTGATCTAACGCAATTAGCATTTAGCTATTAGCATTTAGCACTCTATATGAGTGAAATCAGGAGTGATTCAGTTTCATTCCAAATTTTCGACCACTATTCTAGTTTGAATCTGGAGTCAAATAGAACAAAATCGCTGGTTTCCACAGCAGTGTTCTATTCATGTTTTTCAAATTTTCAATTAAATAAAATCATCATGTTGGCGCCAAGAATGCGCCGTAATTGCAAAGTGGATTGATCCGTAGATAAAATGACGCATTCATACACCAAAACAATTGGAAAATATTTGAATCTCGTGATTCAATCGTGGTTCAAATCTGCAGAAAATGGAACGGAGCGTTATACCAGTTTTATTTTTTTGACATTTGACTGGTATAAAAAATGAATCTAGAACAGCTGCTGGGAAAATGAATGTTTCAGATTCATATTCAAACTGGCAGCCCCCAACGATTTGAATCACTGCTGATTTTACCCTTAGCATGCCGATTTGTGATTGATATATGTGCAATATTGTAATGCTTGGTGTTACTTGGGATGTTACAACTTTGGTCGTTCGGTGTTAGAGGATGTTATACACCCGATTCTTTTTTTACACGGAGGATGCGTTCCGTGTAGAAAAAGTTTTCAGTTCAAAATTTGAAAATCCGTGTAAAAAAAGTTTTATGATTTCTCGACGAATCATGCAAAATGGAGCATCTTTGCAAAAATTTTGTATGGGATTTTTTTTACACGGCCGTGTAAAAAAAATCCGTGTACAAACAGAATCGGGTGTACATTGGTCATTTTGGGTTTTCCCCTTCTTAGTTAATTGCCTAGATTCCGATTATTAGTTAGCCGGTGGAAATCCCCATCAGATGTTCACTGACAGTTCTATATGCGCTCGCGACTCGAATTGCCATCAGTCAGAACACATTTTTTAGCTTTCCCGGTTCCGCTTGCCCGCATAGAAATAAATCGTATGCTGAATATTTCATATTATATGTATTCCATTCCGCTTGTAATTATCATTAGCTGTACGATACACGAACAATCATATGATTAAGCTTTTTACCGCCCTGATCATACCAAATTATTGACAGATTGTACATCTTATAATAAAGATACCTGGAATGAGAAATGAAAAATATTCTCATAAGAAAAAAATCATACATGATATAATTTGGGTAACTTTTCACACCCGACTGCAAAAAAGAAGTGTTTTCATTTTCAGTGTTGAAGCACGTTGAAGTGTCAATTCTGTCGGCAGTTGGTCGGGCAGACTTCAGACTTTATAAATATCATTATAAATAGTTTTTCTTAAAGTTGGTGGTGATCTCAAATGCATGTAAGTCAAAACATTATTATATTAAATGCTAAATAAATCTATTTTTGTTTCTCCCATTTCTGTTTGTTTCTAGAATCATCCATTTCCTCCCATACACTACACGGGGAAGCGCCGTGATCGAGCGCCGGTTGTACGCTTCTCCGCCTTTTCTACTGGATTCAGCAGATCGGGGTCAACCTTGGGCCAACTGATATGCTTCCGAAGGTAATAATCTTCTGTTGTGGCCGTCCTTTAATGTATGTGGTCTTTGGGGTGTAAAAAGTTAAAACCTAACGTCGTTCCAATAATAGAACGGTATTCCGACAGACCGTGCCAGGGTGCCAGAACTCTGATGCATACACTAAGACCCCCATCGCGAAGTATCCTGTGTGATGCCGCATTGCCGTGGGGCCAATCGCAAAAACCATTCAAATATGGGACTGATGTTAGTTGGTAGTTGTTGGTCTCTAGATGTTATGCCTTGTGCCTTCCTCCGTTCTGATCATGATATTTAAGTATTGAACGCAATGTAAAATAACGGTGACGAGAACAGTAGAATTTGACAGACTAATGCTTGGCTAACGGTCGAATTCTGTTATTACCCCAAATTCTGTCATTCCGTTCCATTGCGTTCAGGGCTTTAGTATCACGAACGAGACGTGGGAGCAAATGAAACAAATCTTAAAACGAAAGTCGCGAAAGTGGCTGAACCTAAACGCATGTTTGTATGTACATCATAGTGTATAAGGAAAGCGCCGTGGATTAATTCTTTTAATATAATTTACAGGTGAAATTGTTGAGTGGACATCCGTACGGAAGAGGTCCTGTAAACGCAGCTTATGAATCCAGTGTCCTGCACTCGGTAATGGCGGTGAGTGTGGCAAAATATGTTTTGATATGATTATGATAACTATATTAGGCAATAAATTAAATATAACAGATACTTTTTAGTGCTGGCTTATTTTATTACTGAGGAAAGAACAAGATATTATCCTACTAAAGTTTGAAATATAATATTATACATATTACAATACCCTAATCGTATAATTGAAAGATTATCGAACAGCGTTTAATTCGGATTAACAGCTGAATCGTAGAAGAATCTTTCTATTTATCGTCTTTGTTGAATATAATCAAAACCTGAATGATCATACGAAACAAAAATGAAGATAAATCAATGATTCATGGTAAAATTGCTTTGCAAAAATCCATGCAAAAGTCGATGTTTTTGAATGGTAACGATACTTAACAACCCATTCAATGTATCATCCAAAACCAAAATATTATAAGGGCTATCGTAAATATCATTCAAGGTATAATAAACGTACAGTATTTTATATGATTCCATAAAACATTCAATTATAATTTTCTATACTCTAAAAACGATAACTAGAAAGATCGTTGAATAATTTCATTTTATTCGGGTGGTTTGCAGTGCATTGCCCGAGCAGGAACCCCATACCGCAGTATCGATGACGAGACACTAGCTAACAGCCGCCTCATGCTGCTTCTTGGTCCGCCTACGTTTGGCATGATCCTCGCTATTGCGTTCATTGCCTTCGCCGACTTTTCACAGGTGTAGTGAACGTTGCTGTTGAAATTTAGCCGACCGTCAATCATATCTCCCAGGTGCTTTTCGCTTCGAAGCAATCGCGTGTCCTCCGACGACGATCTCTTTCCGGTAGATCGCTTTGCAATTGCTGACTAATAGCACCTCCGTTTTGTGATGAGCTATCTGCAGCTTAACTCCGTTCATCCAGCGTTCGATCATGTTTATCGTCTCCGTCACCAACACCTTTACTTCTTCAAGTGTCTCGTCCATCACCGCTAGTAACACGTCGTCCGCAAAACCCACGATTTTCACTTTCCTGGGTAGCTGCAAAGTCATCACTCCGTCATACATCCCATTCCAAAGAATGGACCGAGTATGGAGCCCTGGGGAATATCCGCTGAAACGCACATCGGTTTATGTCCTTCTTGTGTGTCGTACATCAGCACTCCACCCTGAAAATAACTTTTCAGGATATTCCACAGATAGTTTGGGACACGCATTTTGTTCAGCGCTGCCGCGACGGCTTCAAAGCTGGAGCTGTTGAACGCGTTCTTTACGTCTATCGTGACCACTGTGCAGTACCGATCTCCCCGTCGCTTCTGCTTGGACGCCTTCTCAGCACTCTCGAGCACTGTTCGAATTGCATCCACCGTCTATAATGTGTCAGAAACTTGATTATGCATATGTACAACATGTTGTACATATGCATAATCAAGTTTCAGACATAGTAATTAATTTCCACACCGGGTGGCTTAATACCTGGCATATCCAGCTTTTTACGTTAGCCATAAATTCGATTAGGGGTGATTCAGCTATGACAGATGCTGTGTACAGATTTTATAGATACAATCGAAGTAGCCTTTGAAAATGTACTTGTTTTTACATCTGTCAATAATTTGTGATTGTTTATGTTACTAATCAATGGTAAATTGGTTCTTTAAAAGTTTTTCATATTAATTATCTTCATTTTAAGGCTCCGCAAAATATTTGAAACTTGAAAAAAACATGCAACATCTCACGTAGAAACATGCGAGTTCCTCGGCGAGACCAAAATATGAACTGACGAAATATGTGTTCCTATAGAAAGCACTCACGAGCGGCAGAAGGCTACGATGGTTTCCAAGCTGTAATCAGTATTCAGCGCAACAAATGGTGGAAACTGCATTGATGGTTCCTCGAAGGATCAAAAACGAACCCTGTCGTTGATGTTCGCGATTCGCATCACCAATCAAAATTGGTTTTGGCATGGCATTACTTTTGGGACGTTCCGCAATGTCTGGTTTCCCGATGAAGAACCTATTATCTATTGCTCCGATATACGACTTATTTGTACAATAATGGATTAGAAGTTCCATGCTAAAACATACTTTTTGTCTTTATTTTTTAGAAAAAGCTGGTGAAAGATCCGTGTGGGTTTTTATCATTTCGATCGATTTCAATGAACAATGTAATTAAAATCATTTTAGAAATCCATCAACCAGTTTGGTGACCCTAGGCTTTGTAAAATCTTTTGGGAATAATTTAGCAGAAAATCACACGGAGCTCCGTAAGTTTCCGTCCTCCAGAAAGTTGCATAACAACCCATCAGAACTAAGTATCTCCTTTGAAAAAAATCTCCACCAACACCAATGACAATAGTATGTTTCGAGTATGCGCTAATAACTTAAAGTCCATTTGGATTAGCTTTGCACCTCAAAAGCGTGCATCACCCCATATTCATTTCGATCCCTGAAAAATAATATAAAGAAATATACTTCATAAGAAAATAATTGATAGAAATATTACACCACTCAGGAGCATTTTCGAACTGCTAGCAAAATTATGACAGATTCATGTTTTCAATTTTCATTGAAAATTCTGTCGAATCATAGATTGCTAAGATTGATCCATAAACAAATTATAGTGGACACAGCATGTGTCAAAAGGGGTTATTCAAAGCATTATGGCACCGTTGCGTAAAAAGCTGGATAGGCAATTAACTTTGAATGTGCTGAACTCGAGTGGCGATCTCTCTTCGCTTGTGTGGTCGGGTTGGGATCTGACGACAAAACTGGCACAACCTCACACAACCCTACTTCATTGAGCGCCGTTGCTGATGAAGCAAGTGTGTAGGAGCCGGACAATACTAAATACTCATCCTACTTGGTTGACATGTGTACAAAAATACATTTGAGAGAGTTAGTTCTGAAAATGTATTGCGAGAGATCGGCTGGTACCTGGTGCTGGGAATTTGGTTTCATCAGTACCCGCTAAGCTGCGGTGGACGACGGAGGTCCTTCGTAGCTTAGTGGGGAAAGCACCTGTCATGCGAACTGGGGTCGTGGGATCAAACCCCACCGAAGGGGCGGTTACCCTCCAATACCTTTTCCGAACTAAATCTATCACATGTTGTACATATGCATAATCAAGTTTCAGACATAGTAATTAATTTCCACACCGGGTGGCTTAATACCCGGCATATAGGCAATTAACTTTGAATGTGCGTCGATAATGTTTTACTGTCTAACAGGCATGTAGGCATGTACGCGGTAGGATTGCCGGGTGACTTTCCTGGCTTGGCAGCAACACCCCAACATACATTGAAAACGAGTAAAACGCTTATACAGCCAAAAATAGGCTTCTTCAGATAACAAACTAGCTTACTCAGCTTAAAGTGTTTGTTGGGACCAGCATCTGGATCTTCCACATTTCTGGAAAATTGCCTTCGTGCAGGAACTTTTGTAGCGCCTTCCTGAACATGTCCGGGTACGCCAGGATCGCAGATTTTAACGCAATGTTCGGTGTTCGACACGATCTACGAAGTTTGCTCCTCTTTCCTCGTCGTATGGTGTTGGTCGTACGGTGCTGCAGTGGTCGGATCATGTTTCCGGAAATTCAACTTGTCCGGGCACATTTCAGTTGCCGTCGATGGGCCTTTGATCTTCGCCATCACGACCCGATACGCGTTCCCCCCGGGGTTGGTGTCTGCTTCTCGGCACAGCTCCTTGTAGCAGTAGTCCACTGCTTCTCGGTTCTAGTTTTCATGGCATTGGAGCAAGCCGTTGCAAGCCGTTACTATCCTTCTTGTTAACTCGGCCGCAGCAATGATCTTGGTACTGCTGTCCGGTCGATGTGCCTCAATAAATAGGTCTTTGTTGAAGGATTTCGTTTTCCACCTCCGTTCACTGATTATCCTTCTTCGTGTTACACCAGGGATTCATTGGCCAATACGGTAGCGAATCGCCTGGTGGTCGCTGTGGGTGTACTCCTCGCTAACTCTCCAGTCCACACTTGACGTCAACGAAGGACTGCAGAACGTGATGTCGATGATAGCGATGTCTTTCCGAAATGTGCTCACCGAGCCTTCATTGCACAATCGTACATCTAGCTTCGCTAGAGCATCCTGCAGGATATGTCCGCTTGTGTTGGTAACTCGCCTGCCCCATTCCACGGCCCAGGCATTGAAGTCGCCTGCTATGACTACCAGCCTTCGTCTGATCAG
This sequence comes from Armigeres subalbatus, assembly GCF_024139115.2. Taxonomy (NCBI): domain Eukaryota; kingdom Metazoa; phylum Arthropoda; class Insecta; order Diptera; family Culicidae; genus Armigeres; species Armigeres subalbatus. The sequence continues at coordinate 194,896,905 of NC_085141.1, forward strand.
CTGGTCGGTTAAATGATTCAATATCTGGCTGATCTGCTCCACGATCCTCCTTGGAGGTGCATAGCAGCTGCATATAAAGATTTCCTTCCCATAACTTGTAGCGCAGCCGAATCCGTTCTAACTGGATAACAACCCGTCTGATGGTCACTTCCGTCCTCTGTAGTGCAAAGCATGCACTTCGGTCTTTCGTGCAGTCTATCGCAAGGTGACCTATTTTCTTGGCTATTTCCCCACATTTCCAGCACATGTTTGATCTGTCTGGGCCTTTACAAGCTCCTGCCCAGTGTCCAAAGCCCAAACCGCTGAAGCATCTCTCCGCAGATTTGCTAACTTCTGGGGCGCCTTTCAATGGACATTTCGACCATCCGATCGTCAGTTGCCTACTTCCAGTGCCTAATGAGCAGTAGTTACTGGCAGACGAATCATCGCTGTCTTTGTGCCTCCGCCATCCTAATCCGGATCGACATTTGCACCACGCCTAGATTACACTGCGCCTGAAGTCCGCAGCTCCTTTTGCGACGTGATGTCGTCTAGGTCTCTGATGTATGTGGTTTTGTATCGTCGATTTGTCCAATCTGATAGCATTCCCACACAAACCATCTCCACAGACAGGTAGGGTAAGCCTTCGGCTACCTGTTGGTGGTGTTAGTTTGCGTGGGAGTACCATCATATTGGATAAATCCGCGTTTGAATCTTTGTTTACAAAATTATATATGTCCTTTTGAATAAGTACCCGAGTTAAGGCTTTGACTTCCGCCTCTGAGCCCAACGATTTTGCAATGCGCTCCTGTATAATCGAGCTATGAACCGCAGGGTCCTATCCGTCCGTAGCAGCATCACAAGCGCATTATGGAAAATAATTCGGTTCTTTCCAGAACCACAATTTTATAGAAGAGATGCGAGGGGCCGCAACAAAATATTCGCATGCAGAAATGTACTCCACAGCAGCACTGTCATGACCGCCATAGACGACAAAGCCGCTTTCATGTAATCAATAGCGTAAACCCTCTAGCTCCACCCTTTGGTGCTCCAGAGGCGTCGCGTTCACATGTGCAACCTGCGCACTGCATTTTCAAACCCTCAATGAATTTCTTGTCATTCTAATTCAAACATATATTTGGATTATGTGCATTTGTCATACATTTTGTACAAATTTGACGCTTAGGTATAAATACATAATCTAAAAATAGGCTCGATTTTTTAATAGACGGCATGTGATATGCATATGGGGCATCCGAAATGCTACGATGGAGGCGCGATATATTTTACTCTACGATACTGAAACGATCCACCGCCACCGCATGTTCGACACGTACACTTTCAGCCGAGAACGCTTTGTCATGCATCATACACGCATTATTTTGTATGTATAGGTCCTCCGCTCTGAACGCAATTGGCGATGTACAGGTAGCTCGAGGTAGTCAAAGCGTTCTTCACTCTAACTTTCACATACTCAGTGACTGAGTAAAATTGTATTGCCATCTCTTTTCTTCCCACGGAAATTTTACTCAATTTCCGTCAAAAGCAGGATTACTCATAGTTTTGAGTTGTCCTGCTTTTGACGGAAATTGAGAAAAATTTCCGTGGGGTAGAAAGAGAGAGCAATACAATTTTACTCAGTCACTGAGTAGGTGAAAGTTAGCGTGTTTGTTGGCAGTGCACGACTTGGTGCCGATGTAGTAAAGTATCGGTTTGGTGCCTACATGCGCATGCGTGATATGGCGAAGAAGAACAAAATAGAAAGATAAAAGAAGCGGTGAAATAAATTTTCTGTTCTCTCAAAGCGTTTCATTATAAAAGTCTGGCTTTCAAAAAGCTCCTCGGAGTAAAAGCGCTTTTAATATTTTATATGTATTGATCATATGGCCCATTTACTTGCAAATACAAATTCCCTGAACATTTTTTTGTCGTGAAATTGAAAATCTAAAATATTTAGAAGCTATTCGTATATCATGTGGACAGCTTAGGGGGTAGAGGAGTATGAAGAATGTCCATGGTAAACACAAATTTATGAAAATTTGCATAAGTATAGATATACACGCTGATAGAGGGAAGTACCCATCTCAAACTGTTCGACATCTGTCCACGTGGTATGAGGACAGCACCTTCCGAAAGAAAATTATTTATCAAAGGAATAAACTAAAAATAGAATGTATAATAATTGAGAAACGTTTATACTATACAGAAGTGAAAAAGTGAAGTTATTTCAAAATTCACAGAAATAAAGAAAAAAATACTATAAACCATTTTTCTGATGTGATATGCTAATTCTTCTTCTTCTTATTGGCTTTACATCCCCACAGTGGGACTGTTGCGGAGACGAAAAACGAAACTAGATCCCAATTCTATCAATTTATTCGGTGGAATGGATAAATTATAAAATTCCTGCAATAGATATAAATTTTACTAATTCATCTTATGATTTACTAATTCGTTCTTACTGTTAGTGATCTAGCTGGAATTGACTCTCTCGCAATTTTCTCCTGGTCCAGTCTAAATGGATTGGGAACCTCTGCACTTATGTACGTTATCCCTATGGTATATCATTTATGTTCATAACTCATTCGGCATCTCCTAATGTTAACGGCTCTTACCTTTAATGTGGTTACTGCCGAATATTGATTACTTGTGGGGCAATCTATAACCTGCGGTTCCCGAGTGTATTTGAATTCCTGTGTCACCTAATTAAACACTTGAGTCAGTATAGAATACACACAATGGTCTCTTATATAGACGAGCCTCACCTTTTCTCCGTTAGCAATTCGATATACGGATCAAGTGCTTATCACTCTATGGCTACAGAAGGTGTGATGCACTGTTAGTTTTTAAGCAAATAAATTTAGTAGATTTCACTTTTAAACCTAGAGAATGTAGTTCAACTATGTCAATTCTACGGTAACAACTATCGCAACAACGTGGACGCGTCAATGGCTATTCTTCTATTCTCCTCATACTCTTTGTGGTACTGATGTTTACGACAGTTTAGGTTATCTATACGCTGGGTATAGAACGCAGTGGTGTACAATCGAGTAGGTGATTTTACGATGTGGCGCCGTCAACACTCCCCCCCGGAATGCGCGAAAGATTCTTCGACAGCGTATTCGTTTCAACGCCTACATCGAGCACCGCTAGTGACACAGCTGAACGCTCGAAGATACCACCAGCTGACGTTTGCACAGTAGCATACCGTACTTGGCCGTCCGCAGCAGGATGCGTGGCGATAATTCGGCCCTTCGGCCAAAGATTGCGAGGAAACTTTGGATCGACGATCACCACAATGTCGCCAACGCTGATAGGTTTCACTGGCGTAAACCATTTGGTCCGCCGTGTAATAGTAGGTAGATAGTCTCGTATCCACTGTCTCCAAAATGTGTCCGCCATCTTTTGAGATTGCTTGAAGCTGTTCCTCAATAATACTGGGTTATCGTCGAGGGGTACCCAAGATCTCAAACCATTCGCTGAGCCTAGCAGAAAATGATTGGGTGTTAAAACGGGCGAAGAATCGCAATCCACTGGAATGTCGGTCAATGGTCGGGAATTGACTATGTTTTCAACTTCTGTTATTGCGTTCTGTAGAACCTCGTCCGTCGGCAGCCTACAAGGTTGGAGAACAGCAAGATTTTTCTTTACGGTGTAAATCAGTCGTTCCCACGCTCCTCCCATATGCGGGGTTAGGGGTGGAATGAACGTCCATTGGGTGCGACTTGAGGTAAACTCCTTTGCCATTCTGTCGAGGTTGAGCTTCTGTTGAGCAGCCTGTAATTCTTTGTTGGCAGCTCGAAAATTGGTGCCACGATCGCTATAAATAATAGCGGGAATTCCTCTCCTGGCTATGATGTTCCGAATTGCCATTATACAAGAGTCAGTTGTCAGTGTGTGAGTGACTTGCAGGTGAATGGCGCGCGTAGTTAGACAGGTTGCGAGTACCCCCCACCTTTTTTCTGTGCGACGGCCCACGGAGACTAGAATCGGGCCAAAATAATCCACTCCCATGTGTGTGAATGGACGACTAAAAGCAGCAAGGCGTGATTGAGGTAGATCGGCCATAACCGGTGGTAACGGCCTTGCTTGTTGATTTTGCAGTATTGACAATTCCGACGAATAGCTTGATAGGTCGCTTTTATTCGAGGGATGCGGAAACGCTGGAGAATTTCGTTGATGATAGTTTCGTGATTTTGGTGGTTGAAACGCTCGTGAGCTTCCTTGATAACTAATCGTGTGATGGCATGATCACGAGGTAGTATAATAGGATAGACAGCATCGCGATCGACGAATGAACAGGCTCCGGTTCTTCCTTGTACTCGCGCTACACCGTTTTCGTCTATGAAGGCACTGCGGAACAACGGATTATTTCTTGCGATTTTCTTCATCGTGCGCGTGGAACGGTTTGTGGTTAGCGTAGTGATTTCATCGCCGTATACTTCAGTTTGTGCTACCCTGAACAAGTAGTATTCCGCCTGTGCCAACTCCTTATGCGTCAGGACCCCAACGACTCGTTGCTCCTTTTTAGTGGAAAGTTTCAAATTATTAATGTAACGAAAAACATATGCTGTTCGCCGAAGCAGTGAACTCCACTTAGAGAAGTTTTGCGGAATAAGCACGGAATCAGTGAGCTTAGTGTGTGTGAGCAAGTGTGGCCTGAGCTCCTCATTCGTAGACTGTTTGAGGCTTGATGATACGGGCCAGCAGTTCTCGTTTTGCCAGAGGAAGTCTGGTCCACGGTACCAGCGACTATCGGCAGAAAGATCGGGTGTTCCTGTCCATTTTGTTCCCTCGTCGGCAACGTTCTTCCTCGTTGGAACCCATCGCCAGTCAATGACGTCAGTTGATTCCAGTATTTCACTGACACGAAAGGCAACAAATTGGCTGTACCGCCGATGATCAGATCTAAGCCAACAGAGAACGTCCCTGGAGTCTGTCCAAAAGAACCGCTTGCTTATCTTGATGGTAAGAGATGAAAGAATTGTGTCCGACAGGCGGAACCGAGGAGAGCAGCTTGTAATTCCGACCGAGGTATAGACAAAAAACTTCAATGGAGCTACTCTAGTTTTTGCTCCTATGAAGGCGCATTCAATCACATTCTCCTCTTGAAAGCGAAGGTACACGACCGCCGCAAATCCGTTTTCACTAGCGTCAACAAAAGTATGCATTTCCACATCTGCTTCTAAGGAAGTCTGCGATCGGTAGCACCTTGGAATTTCCAAACTTCCTATCTTTGGAAACACTGACAACCATAAAAGCCACTTGTCGTACTGAGCATCTTCTATCGGATCATCCCATTCCACGGACGATCGCCAAATCTCTTGTAGGAGGACTTTAAGGAACATAAGCAGGTGCGCAATGAATCCCAAAGGATCGAAGACCATCATTAGAGTGCGTAGAACCTCGCGTTTAGTTGGCCTTTTGTTTCCGGCCAAAAGTTCCTCATCATATCGCGCAGAAACCTTATATGTAAAGCAATCGGATGATTTGTTCCACCACATCCCAAGAATTTTTTCCGTTGTAGATTCTTCGCCGATGCTCAGGTTTTTCTCCTCATTAGTTCCTTCCGTCAGCGTGGATTGCACGGTTTTGGCGTTGGAAATCCAGTTCCGCATTTCAAATCCGGCGTGTGTATGAATGTGTTTCACTTGTTGCGCCAGATTTACAGCCTCTTCCTCGGTTTCTGTGCTGACTAACATGTCATCTACGTAGTGGCCTTTAATTATGGCATTGGCCGCTTCAGGATATTCTTGCTCGAATCGCTTCGCATTACTATTTTTGACATGTTGCGCTGTGCTCGGTGAGCAACAAGCACCGAAGGTCATCACTTGAACGATATAAGTACTTGGACTTTCCTCATTTTCATTTTTCCATAGAAATCTTTGACAATGCTGATCTTCAACTCTTATTTGTACTTGGTGATACATCTCCTTGATGTCACCACAAACTGCTACCCGGTGCTCACGAAACCGAATCAGCACTTCCAGAAGAGACGTACACACTTAAAATAAATCGCCGAATTCGGTAAAATTTTACCGAAATCTCAACAGCAGAACTGTTCGGTAAATAATTAAACTGATTTTCGGTGATTTTGACAGTTGAGCAATGGAAAAAATTACAAATAATCTGTAAAATAAATTACCGAGCAGTTCTGCTGTTGAGATTTCGGTAAAATTTACCGAATACGGTGAAATGAGTTAAGTGTGTAAGTTGATCAGGACCTTTCAAAAGGAACGAGTTTAAGGAAACGCCATGCACGGTGGCTGACGCATCCCACACTAGACGGAACTTTCCTGGTTTATTTGGGTTTATGACTGCAAAGATTGGCAGATACCAAACTCGAGCGTAGTGCTCTTTTAGTTCATCTGATGTGAGTTTCCGAATATAGCCTTTGTTTACGTGCTCCTGTATATTCTGCTTGAGAGCCTCACCTAGCACTGGATCCTTTTGTAATCGATTCTCTAAGCACTCCCATCGTCTAATAGCCATTGCTTTGCTATCCGGAAGTTTTACGTTGTTTCTTTCGTACCTATCATTTGTTTGATGAGTGAGAGACTCTAAGAGTAATTGTGCACGTTGATCATCTTGTGAAAGGAGAACCTTGTTTGGGCTGATTATTCCGGTGCTATCTAGAGCAAAGTAAGATTTCATTGCCCTGTGGAGGCTATCATCATAGTTCTGGTTGCATTCGCATTTTTGAACGCTGTGGTAATTCATGTATCCGACGCTGTTTTCCTTTCCGCTACAGTTACCGTAAACTAACCATCCTAGCCGTGTTTTCAATGCGATCGGTTCGTTCCATCTTCCTTCTTTACACTTGCTTCCATGTCCAAGACTGGAATTATCTAGTCCGATTAGAAGTCGTGGACTGACATCATAGTATCCCTCAAGTGGTAGTCCTGACAGGTATGGAAACTTTGCCTGCAGCTCGGAGATAAGCAACGTTTGCGGCCGGATTTGCAGCGACGATAGAGTATTGACCCCCGTTAGATTGTACTTGGTCGAACTGTGTGTTCCAGAGACTTGTAAATTCACTTGCTGAGATTCTTTTTCTATCTTGCGAGTGCCGCCAGTCCACTTCAGGCAGAGCGATTTTTTGGGTCCTTCGATACCAAGCTCATCAGCAAGGCTTTGCTCTAGGAGAGTGAGTTCAGATCCATCATCGATGAACGCATATGTTCGCACCGCTTTCTTTGGACCGTACAGAACGACAGGAACCATGCGAAATAGTACCGCAGACTGTCCTTGGTGCACATTGCAACTCGGTTCCAAATCTAGCAGTGAATTCGGCCTCGAAACTGTGGGACTTCGATTCTCCGGTTTATAAAGTAGCGGATGATGTAGGAAAGATCATCCGTCTGTATCACACTTTTTTGCTGCTTACAAGAGCCATTGTGTTTAAACAGGCATTTACGACAAAGTTTGTACTGCTTCACTGCCGCCCATTTCGAATCATAGCTGAGCTCTTCAAATCTACTGCACTTGACGATCGCTGGGCAGCTTCCCTTGCATACCATGCACTGTCCTTTAGAAATGTCTTTTGGTGCGACCATTGTCGGCTTGTTTGATGATTCGATCAATCTCTCATTACTCGTCTCCGATTCAGAGTGATAATTCAGGAAACCGTCTTTCTTAACTATTCGGCTTCGGTGATCGTGAGCCGATGTGGCTACCACGGAACTTGCATCCTCCGCTATGGTGTAAAGCCAAGTACTAAGATCAGCAAGGTTTGGATTCGGATTGTTTCGTGCAAACCTTGCCCAGCCTAGCTTCAAAGACGATGGTAGACGCTCGACTATTTCGCAACGGAGTGATGCGTTGTAAATGTAATCGTCAACTTCGCAGGCTCGGATCGTCGCGACCATGTTTTTGACTGAGAGAGAGAAGTTTACTAATGTCTCCAGATTCTCTGTGTTTGGCAGCGGTAGATGTCTAATTTTTTTTACTATAGATTGGACAATTGCATCTGGTCGGCCATATAGCATTTTCAGCGTTGACACAACATCTGCTACATTTGATGGATGCAGTAACTCGCATTTCACTGCTGCTAATGCCTTGCCCTTAAGGCATTTCCGCAAACGTAACATGTTTTCCTCGTTCGTGAACCCACACATATGCGTAGAGGAATTGAGCATAGCGTAGAATAGTGGCCAATCTTCGAGTGTACCGTCGAAATCTGGCAAATCCCTGGATACCGCCTGGCGTGCTGCGATTTGACTACGATTGAGAATGCAGATACCTTCGTCGTTGAAGACTGTAGGATTATGCTCAGACTGAGCGAGTCGTACCGGTGTAGAACGTTGTTCAGGAGCGAATACATAGGGTGCACCAGGATTAGTTGAGGGTTGAAACATTGTTCTATTACATGCTGGCGGAAGTTGACTCGGTGGCAATTCTCTGGGAGGTAACCAAGATTGCGTTCTCTGTAGCGTAGAAAACCTCAGTTGATCGCGCACTTGCGGGTAAGTTGATTGTTCCGGAACAGCGTTGGCTTGAAAGCATTGGTTCGGATGGCTGGCATGTGTAGACAGATGATGATTATATGGATCGTTCGTGCACTGTGCTCCTATCGATGGACGACTGATCAGCGGCCGTGGAGCTGACGATGGAAGGAATGACTGACTTCGTTGAACCGGTAGTTGTCCCGCAACTTGATCATGTTGACAGCGGTGACCGCTATGTTGACCGCTCTGGTGATTTTGAATAATTGGTGGATTACTCCTTCGGTGGACATTTGGAGCTTGGTGCTCCTCGAGCTTGCTCGAAGTATTCGCCGCTTCTACTGCTAATCCAGAATCCTCTGCTTCACCATGGCGTTCCGTCTCAGCCAACCACTCCTCGATCTTTGACAGCTTGTCCTCCTCGTTTTCCTCAGTCCTAGATGACGTGTCACTACCATACTCCTTCAAAATACTGTACTTTCGCTCGAGAAATCTCTTCTCCAGCATGTACTCTTCTTCCAGCTTCTTCATTTCAAGCTCTTTCAACCGTTTTGCTTCACCTTTGGAACTAACCATGCTGTTCGGCGGCTTGCTTGATGGCGCGAAAGATTGCCGCTGTTGTTGCCGGGTGGTATTGGTGGGGGGTACAATGAAAGATGATGCCTTGCAGACCGGACAGGTCCAGCTAACATTCGCAATATCTTCCGTCACGTGCACACACACGAAGTGAAACCACCGATTGCAACCGTCACACTGCACCATTTCATTATCATCACGCGTTTCACACAGTTGACATTGATAATCTACGTTTCGACGGACCGCACGTAAAGGATTCCTCCGGTTCTGGCTCGCGATTCCGACGTTCGTTTGACTGACAATGACAGGCTTACCGATGGCTCCTCGATTCGTGTCTCCGGTAACATTTTCATTTACCTGACTTTGCGTGCTTGAAGGGGAATAACGACTACAGAGGAGTGCTACCTGTACATACCGTCGCGATACCTGCGACAATTTGGTCCACGTTACGTTCCGCAACCTCGAACGTCGCGATGTGCATTTCAGCACTCGTTGATTTCTTGGACATGTTAACAGAATTTTATAAACTGTTGCGGACACGAAAACGAAACTAGATCCCAATTCTATCAATTTATTCGGTGGAATGGATAAATTATAAAATTCCTGCAATAGATATAAATTTTACTAATTCATCTTATGATTTACTAATTCGTTCTTACTGTTAGTGATCTAGCTGGAATTGACTCTCTCGCAATTTTCTCCTGGTCCAGTCTAAATGGATTGGGAACCTCTGCACTTATGTACGTTATCCCTATGGTATATCATTTATGTTCATAACTCATTCGGCATCTCCTAATGTTAACGGCTCTTACCTTTAATGTGGTTACTGCCGAATATTGATTACCAATGGGGCAATCTATAACCTGCGGTTCCGAGTGTATTTGAATTCCTGTGTCACCTAATTAAACACTTGAGTCAGTATAGAATACACACAATGGTCTCTTATATAGACGAGCCTCACCTTTTCTCCGTTAGCAATTCGATATACGGATCAAGTGCTTATCACTCTATGGCTACAGAAGGTGTGATGCACTGTTAGTTTTTAAGCAAATAAATTTAGTAGATTTCACTTTTAAACCTAGAGAATGTAGTTCAACTATGTCAATTCTACGGTAACAACTATCGCAACAACGTGGACGCGTCAATGGCTATTCTTCTATTCTCCTCATACTCTTTGTGGTACTGATGTTTACGACAGTTTAGGTTATCTATACGCTGGGTATAGAACGCAGTGGTGTACAATCGAGTAGGTGATTTTACGATGTGGCGCCGTCAACAGGGACAGTGCCGCCTTGCAGCTTAGTGTTCATTAAGCAATGACCGTTCCATTGAATAGATAGATAGATGTCTTTTTTTTTTAATCTTTTGTTTATTTGAAAGGCTCATTTGCCGTGAAGCGTTACGGAGCCAAAATCATGTTTCTAATACAATTTTAATATTGATTCTTATAAATAATGTTAGTTTTGGGGAACCGAAAAACTCGCGGTTTGGTCGAGGTTAGGGAATACAATAATACAAAGGGAAAGGAAAGGGATTTATGGTATTTACTAATTACGATACTAATGGTTATATGGTATAGATGCTTAACGATGTTTCATCTGTAACGGAACAAACAAATATTTTATTGGAAGACAACAAGAGGAAGAAATATGAGAGGGAATAACGACAGACATTGATGAGCAACAAGAAGAAGACATTCGTGATGGGGTACGACAAGGGGACAATGGTTACATCCTAACATCTGCTACTTTCAAGAATTGGTGGACAAGGGACATGTATTCGACGTCAAGACCCGCCAACACTTCCCTAATAGGTTTTCGTTGTTTTCCTCGGACCCGGAGATGTTCATTTAGCGTAGATCTGGGGCCACGATGCTCATCGCACGCCCACACGACATGGTCAATGTCCTGATAATCTGCGCCGCAAACACAAAGATTGCCTTCTGAGAGCCCCACTCTGAAAAGATGTGCGTTTAAAGTGTAGTGATTGGACATTAGACGACACATGGTTCGAATGAAGTCTCGTCCCATATTCAATTTTTTGAACCATGGACGCTTCGACACCTGCGGGCGAATTGAATACAGCCATCTACCCAACTCACCATTTGTCCATTTCTGTTGCCAGCTGTTCAAGGTTTCTTGACGAACTAATGTGAAAAATTCATCGAAGGTGATTTGTCGATCGTAAATATCACCTTCCATAGCGCCCACCTTAGCCAATGAGTCCGCTTTCTCATTCCCCGGAATCGAGCAATGAGAAGGGACCCAAGCCATGGTGATTGTGTAAGACCGTTTTGATAAAGCACTCAAAGCTTTCCGTATCCCGTTCAAAAGATACGCTGAGTGCTTAACCGGTTTCATTGACCGAACAGCCTCCAGTGAACTTAGACTGTCGGAGAAGATGAAAAAGTGGTCAGGAGGTAGGGACGCGATTTGCTCAAGTGAATAGTGTATAGCTGCTAGCTCAGCAGTATACACAGAACAAGGCTCTTTGAGCTTAAAATAGGCGCTATGAAAAACGTTAAAAACACCGAAACCAGTTCTGTGAAAAAGCTTCTCTCCTGGCTGGCGTGCCCGTATTTGCTTACAAATAATGGAGGTAATACCTCCGCGCGAAGAGAGTCTGGTATTCCATGAACCTCCTGCTTCATGGACAGATCAAATGATACAGAGGAACTGTAGGAGTCTAAGGAGTTAGCACGATTGGTGTCAACCGAAGATGGGCATACCTCCAGCGTCATATACCAGTGGTAAATACTCATGAAACGAGATTGAGGGTTTTGTTCAAGCAGCTTTTCAAAGTTGTTAATGACCAATGGATTGAGAACCTCACAACGGAGGAGGAACCGGAGCGATAATTCCGCGAAACGATCTGTCAGAGGAAGAACTCCCGCAAGTACTTCCAGACTCATCGTATGAGTCGAATTCATACAACCCAACGCGATACGGAGACAGCGGTACTGAATCCGTTGAAGCTTCAGCATGTGAGTTTTCGCCGCGGACTGGAAGCAGAAGCTACCGTATTCGAGAACCGACAGAATTGTTGTTCGATACAACGTGATGAGATCTTCGGGGTGCGCTCCCCACCATGTTCCGGTTATTGTTCGCATGAAGTTGATTCTTTTCTGGCATTTTTGTGTCAGATACACAATGTGCTTCCCGAAGGTGCATTTCGAGTCGAACCAGACCCCGAGGTATTTAGAAGACATGCTATGAGTGATTGTCTTACCCATCAGTTGAAGCGAGAACTTAGCCGGCTTATGTTTTTTTGAAAAGACAACCATCTCAGTTTTCTCCGGGGAAAATTCGATACCCAGCTTTAAAGCCCAAGTAGACAAATTGTCCAAAGTATCTTGCAATGGTCCTTGCAGATCAACCGCTGTTGGCCCCGAAACGGATACAACACAATCATCTGCAAGCTGTCTCAGCGAGCAATTTGGCATGAGACATTCATCAATGTCTCTGACGTAAAAATTGTAAAGAAGGGGCTCTGGGGGAGACCCATGTAGCTAATTCGTGAAGTTGCCAAGTCACCATGAGAAAAACTCATACGCTTCTCTGACAACAAATTGTACACATAGTTGTTTAAAATTGGAGAAAGTCCACAGGCGTGAAGCTTATCGGATAAGACATCGACGCAAACTGAATCAAAAGCCCCCTTAATGTCCAAAAATACTGAGCCCATTTGCTCTTTTTTAGCGAAAGTTAACTGAATTTCTGAAGAAAGCAACGCAAGACAGTCGTTCGTCCCCTTTCCCCTACGAAAACCAAATTGTGTATCTGACAACAATTACGAATTATAATCCGACGCGGGTTTTCCGGGCTTCTGGATGGCTATCACCCTCACTTCTCTCCAATCATCCGGAACAATGTTGCACTCCAGTAACTGATTGAACAAATTCAATAGGCGCTTCTTCGCGGCGTCTGGGAGGTTTTTGAGCAAATTGAACCTGATTCTATCCATCCCGGAGCAGAATTGTTGCATGAAAGGAGAGCGAGCGAGAATTCGATCATCAAAAAGGGGTGATCCATATCATCCCTGTCAGCAAAAGTATCACGTGATACTTGCTCCACTGGTACTGAATCCGGACAAACTTTCTTTGCAAAGTCAAGTATCCACCGCGGCGAGCTTTCACGATCTTCGTTAACGGACGACGCGTTTCGCATTCTCCTTCCGACGGTCCAAAGAGATTTCATTGAAGTCTCGCGCGACAAGCCTTCAACGAAAGTGCGCCAATATTCGCGTTTCTTCACCTTGACCAGCTTCTTGAACTGGACTTCGAGCGCGATGTACCGTTTGTAAAGAACGATCGATCCGTGTTTCCGAAATTCCTTAAACGCGTTGGATTTTTCGCGATAGAGCTGTGTGCACGCGATGTCCCACCACGGACTATGTGGTTTCCTACGAACCGAAGCTCCTGGCACCGGCCGGCGTTGTGCATGGAGAGCGCTGTCAATAACCAACTGAGATAGAAACTTGTACTCTTCCCGCGGTGGAAGTGTTTCTATCGACTGTATGCCATTGATGATGGCCTCTCCATATTTCCCCCAATCGATGTGCTTCGTGAGGTCATATGAGAGGTCGATAGAAGCGGATTGATTATGTCCATTGGAAATTAAAACTTCGATCGGCAAATGATTACTACCATGGGGATCTTGGACCACCTTCCAAGTACAGTCCAACGATAATGAGCTCGAACAAATGGAAAGATCTAGACGGCTATCTCTTGCTGGAGGAGCCACTCGTGCAACTTCTCCTGTATTCAAAATTGACATATTGAAGTCGTCGCAGAGGTCGTATATCATTGATGAACGGTTGTCGTCGTACAGTTCCCCCCAGCCTGTTCCGTGGGAGTTAAAATCTCCCAAGAGCAACCGTGGCTCGGGCATAACCGAGCAGATGTGCGAGAGATCTCTACGAGATATCGCGGTGTTTGGAGGAAGATATATCGAGGCGTTACTGAGGTCTTTTCCTCGAATAGTCACCTGACATGCGACAGCTTCGGTGCCTGACATCGGAGCAAAATCGACCCTATAGAAGGAGTGCTGTTTTTGATCCTAAAAGCACCTCCATATGGATTTGCCCGATCGCGGCGAATGATGTTAAAATCGGGAAAATGAAGGTTTACATCTGATGTTAGCCATGTTTCACATAAAGCAAAAACATCGCATTGTAATTTGTTAACTAAAAATTTGAAAATATCTAATTTTGGAAGAATACTTCGACAGTTCCACTGTAGAATCGAAATCATATGAGCCTTATCGACGAAATTAGTCATCGAAGGATACGAATGACTCGAGGAGGGGCATTTTTGAAGCCAGCTGCTTCAGGAGAGGAGTCAGAATAGGAAGAACAGTTTTGACCATGTTCTTCACGGAGTCGGAAGCATCGAAGAAGTTGAGGATGAGTTCCACGACACCAGAAAGCGTGAACATAGGAGTGTCCGGAGGTTGTTCCGTTCGTTCTCTATGCTCTCTTTCTGGCTGAAAATTCGAAAAACTTGGGATATCTGGGTTTTTAGATGTTCCCGGAAGCGGAGGAAACTCTCGTTCATCCCGATGTGAAACCACAAAAGTCGAACGTTTCTGAGTATTTCCAGCCGCTTGCGAATTGACCATGGTGGATTGGGGAACACTTGTCTGTTTTCTAGGCTTTTTCGAGGGACGCTGGCTCTGTTTTACTCTTTTCCTCGTTGAGCCTTTGAAAACAAAGGGGACCCCATTTCCAACTTCCGAGTCAGAGCTTTCTTGATCGTCCAAAGGAAGAGATGAGTAGATGGTGTCAGAAACAACCGGTGAAGCGGCTTTCTTCAGCATCTCGGCGTAGCTTCGTCGAGAACGCTGTTGAAGAGACCGTTTCTGGTGAATTCGCCGCTGTATGTACGTCGGACAGGCTTCGAGGGCATGTGGAGGGGCTTCGTTGCAATAAACACATTTCGGCGCCGTCTTGCAAGCGCCCTCCACATGCTTCTCTCCGCACGATGCACAGTGAGGTTTATTGCAACAATACTGGGCTGTATGGCCCAGCTGCTTGCAATTAACACAATTCATCACCTTCGGTACATACAGCCGAACAGGTAGACGAAGTTTCCCAATCACCACATAATCAGGCAGTGCGGACCCGGAGAAGGTCACACAGAAGGAGTCTGAAGGCGAATAAACTCGTTTCTCCCCCTCCTGCGACACTGAATGCATTTGTTTGCAGTCCAGTATTTCAACAGGAGGCAGAGAACCATTTTTGAAACGGCCGGAACCTTGTTTCAAATCATCGCATGTCATGCTCCCCTCCGTGATCACTCCCGCGATTTCACACACTGCTGATGGGAGATAAACCTTGTACTCAAGAGTGAAGAGCTCAGAGCAGGCAATCTCGTTGGCCTGTTTGCGATCAGAACAAGTGACGCGCATCTTACTGGACCCAACCATGTCAATGGTCGTGACAGACGAAAATCGCTTTTCCAGATCTTTGCTGATCTGACTGATATTCAATCGTTTGCCTTTGGGTCGGAAAAAAACAACGAATGGCCCATTAGAGTCAGGAGGGTAGGTCTTGTGGCGGGGGGTCGCAGTGGAAACAGATTTGCTAGTATCCATTCTGTTTTGGTGTGGTATACCAGAATGCAACAATGAATTAGACATGGTATGCGATACCTCCCCACCATCATCGCCTTCGTGCATTGCGGACACGAAATGTGCCGCAGCAACGAGGCACACACTATTCACACACTTATCACTGAGAGAGAGAAAAACAACTAACACTAAGATAATGATGGGAAAGATAAGGGGAGACTGATGAAAAAACTTATAATTTAACTAAACGAAAAGATTGAGAGAAGGATAAATTAATAGGGAGAGCGTAAATATGCACTATAGTTCCTTACTACTACGTCGTCAGCCGCTAACAGTAACGTTAGACGTGTGTGTTTGACTACACACCGATCTCACAAAGCTACAGCCCTGCGAACTGACGCGGGGCCGGCAGGATGGCAGCGATTGATGTGATGAATGGCACTCGGTCGGATGACGCTGTCGTTTAATCCGTTGAACTTGACGATCCTATGGCACGCAACGACTCAAAAATGCAATAGCGATCCAACGATCCAACGATGATGGCCTGCGAATAAGCACCTCTTCCAAGCCTAGCACTTTTCGGAAAAAAAAACCACAAGGGAAAAAACCGGAACGTACGCGACTATTCGACTGTCTCGCACGGTTGCTCGACGTGGAATGCATAGATGTCTTTTTGTCATATTTAAAAGCATAATGATTCTCATAATGGTATTTTTGCCTACTAGACACCTAGTAGCACTAGCTAGCACCAATTGCAAAGGAGTTCGTGGGCAGTACCAGGCGGGTTTTATGGGCGAACGCTCCACCACGGACCATGTGTTTGCCATTAGCCAAGTACTGCAGAAATGCCGCGAATACAACGTGCTCACACATCATCTATTCATCGACTTCAAAGCCGCATATGATACAATCGATCGGGACCAGCTATGGCAGCTAATGCACGAAAACGGATTTCCGGATAAACTGACACGGTTGATCAAAGCAACGATGGATCGGGTGATGTGCGTAGTTCGAGTTTCAGGGGCATTCTCGAGTCCCTTCGAAACCCGCAGAGGGTTACGGCAAGGTAATGGTCTTTGGTGTCTGCTATTGAACATCGCTTTGGAAGGGGTAATTCGAAGAGCAGGGATTAACACGAGTGGTACAATTTTCAATAAGTCCGTCCAGCTATTTGGCTTCGCCGACGACATAGATATTATGGCACGTAACTTTGAGAAGATGGAGGAAGCCTACATCAGACTGAAGAGGGAAGCCAAGCGGATCGGACTAGTCATCAACACGTCGAAGACAAAGTACATGATAGGAAGAGGCTCAAGAGAAGACAATGTAAGCCACCAACCGCGAGTTTTGCATTGGTGGTGACAAAATCGAGGTGGTAGAAGATATTGTGTACTTGGGCTCACTGGTGACTACCGAAAATGATACCAGCAGAGAAATTCGGAGACGCATAGTGGCTGGAAATCGTACTCACTTTGGACTCCGCAAGATGCTCCGATCGAATAGAGTTCGCCGCCGTACCAAACTGACAATCTACGAAACGCTCATTAGACCGGTAGTCCTCTACGGACACGAGACCTGGACGATGCTCGTGGAGGACCAACGTTTTCGAAAGTGTTGCGTACCATCTATGGTGGGGTGCAGATGGCGGACGGTACGTGGAGGAGGCGAATGAACCACGAGTTGCATGAACTGCTGGGAGAACCATCCATCGTTCACACCGCGAAAATCGGACGATTGCGGTGGGCCGGGCACGTAGCCAGAATGTCGGACAACAATCCGGTGAAAATGGTTCTCGACAACGATCCGACGGGCACAAGAAGGCGAGGTGCGCAGCGGGCAACGTGGATCGATCAGGTGGAAGATGAGTTGCGGACCCTCCGTAGACTGCGTGGTTGGTGACGTGTAGTCATGGACCGAGCCGAATGGAGAAGACTCTTATATACCGCACATGCCACTTCGGCCTGAATATACTGAATAAATAAATAAAAGTATACTGTAAGTGTTGGTTATGTTATGTGATAAGTGTTTTCGAGAAATTCGTGGAATTTTAGTGTTATGCGTGAATTGTTTGTGAATGGCAGGTAAAACTTGTCTTTATGGGTAGGTTTTCAATGTACAGTAGCGACTGCAGTGGAGCAAGGCGTGATTAGCCTCCACCACCCTAGAAGACCGCAGCCAACCACTCACCATAGTTCTCCAACCCAACACCAGAGGGTCAGAAGTACCATCGTCGAGCAGCCATGAAGGGGTGGCGTAATCGGGTTGATGCAATGATGCGAGGTGACTGACCTGAAAAAGGAGGTTATGACCCTAGGATGCGGGAAACAAGCCCAAAACCGGTCACTTATCCAACGCATTTCGAAGTGAACGGATGAAAGTTTGAAAGCTAGCAAAAGTTACCGAGCTAGACAAAGTTGAAGTGAAAGAGTTTGTGGAAGAAGATCAGGCGTAGAGGACGTCAGAACCCCGCCGTTTTTATGGTTAAAAACCCCATCGAGAACCGCCATCGTACCCAGGTTCCATTGTCGGTCTGATTCAGCATTGTTCCGACGATAGTCGATCGGCCATCTTATTGGTGAAATTACAGCGTAGCAAGGAGCGAGGGAGATCCCCAAGCCACCCCGGCGTTACCTAGGGTAAGCCGCAGCGAGCCAAGTCGTCGGCCACAGCAGGAAGATAGTGTCAGTCACCGACGCTAAGTAGGCCGTTGAAGGGTGAAGGAAGTGAAGATTCCGTACCGAGGAGGGAGACAGCCACCGTCGCCGGCGTGAATGCCACAGGGCGTGAGCGTGAGCATGCCGACCCTGAGGCCATTGATTCAGGGAGTCTCAGCATAGCTCAGGCCATACTTAACCAATTATTACAATACGTAAAGACTATCGGCTAACTCCAAAACTGAACTTCTGATAGAAGGCTCATAGACCCATAGTATTATATACCAATCAACTCAGCTCGACAAATGTCTGTACGTGTGTATATTTTTTTTATAGAGGGATGAAGGCAAATCTGCAAACAGACACCTGAAATTATCACTCAGGGAGTGGGGTTGACGGAAAGCCGGACCTACTTAACCCACCCAAACAAGGGAAGGTTACTTGAGTTACCCTCTCTACTAATACCCTGTATGTATGTGTGCGTGTATGTACAAAAAAAACGTGAGACTCACTTTTTTGTACTTAGCCCTATCCGATTTACTTGCAACAGGTTGCATTCGACGCGGAATCCTTCCAAATTTTTCGCTATTGAAAATTGGCGCAATCGGCTATTGCCTTCCATTGTTTTGCCCCAGTTTTCCAAAGGTTCCCCAAGGGGAAAAAAAATCAAAATCGATTTTTTTTTCTAAAACTGATGCAATTCCTCTCTTATGTGTTTTTTCGTTACTCTTATGTGATTTATTGTTTTATAATACACGAGAAAGGCACCATCACCGCTAGGTGGATTATTCTGTTCTTTTTTTTATTTTACGCACCGTCACTGTTAAGAATAATATGCACATAGAACAAAATTCATCTCCGTTCAACCTTCCTTTGCATAGAATGTTGGTCCTAAGAAGAACCGATTAATTTTCAATAATGCGTCTTTCAAATCACTAACAGCAACCATTAGATATTTTGGATTTGCAAGAAAATTGTGCGTGCGTGGGAAAGAAGTTTTCTTGTAATCAATAAAAAAATACCCATTAGTCTCGCCTCTTTGCCAATCGATATGGGTGCAAATTTTATGTGCAACCATAACACTCTCTAAGGGGGTGGTGGTGGCTACAGGGTTTACTTTGCTCACTTTGTTTTGTTCGAGAAAGGAAGTATAACTGTTCAATCAATATAATTTTCTATACAAACGCACAATAATGTCTGCCTCTTCGCAATAACGACGAGATCTGGCTAAAAAATAGTTTCACTTACTTACTTATGGGTCCTGTCCACCTCCGGTGGTGCAAAGGGCCGACTTGAAAGATTCCCATCCTGAGTGATGTCCAGCTGTCGCTTTAACCTGTTGCCAGCTTAGATTTCAGGTGACTCTTTTATTTCTTTATTAAGGCTTCACCGCCATGAGCCTTTGGGTTTACCTCTGCTGCGATGTCCCGCTGGTTTCCAGTCTAATGGTTGTTTACAGATTTCGTTTCCGCCCCTACGTAGAGTGTGGCCGACTCAGCCTCACTTCCGATCCCGAATTTCTGTTGCTATCGGCCTCTGGTGACAACGACGATGGAGCTCGTTGTTTGAGATCCAGTTGTGAGGCCACCAGGCCCAAATTATATACCGCAGGCATCTGTTGATGAACACATGTAGCCGCTGATACACACCATGTATCGCCAGCACAGATTTACGTTAGAGTTGAAAATTCGTATTCTGGTGCGTTCACTTATCTGCCTGTTTTCAGATATTTCTGAAGCTCGCAAAGGCAGCCCTTGCTTTCTTGATCCGTGCGCCTATGTCGATCTTGGTACCACCGTCTGACGCCATTTGGCTACCAAGATATTGGAAGCTTTCAGCATTCTCCACTGGTTGCCCGGCTACTTTGAAACTGGAAAGGGTCACCGGGTTTACATCCAACGATTGGTTTTGTTGACGTTGGTGACCAAACCTGCCGAAGAGGAGCGCTCGGCAAGGTCGTTGAGCTTACTCTGCATATCAGAGCGCCGTTGCGCGAGGAGTGCAACATCATCCGCCAATTCGAAGTCATTTAGGTGCTCCATGGTTATAGGCTGCTATAACAGCCCGCGGTTTGGTTCACGGTCAATCGCATCTACCAGAATCTCGTCGATTAAGATGAAGAATAGTAAGTAACGGTGGTAGAATACATCCTTGCCTCACACCAGCTACAATCCAGATAGGGTCGGACAAGACCCCATTGTGCAGCACTTTACCCGAGAAGGCCTCGTACTGTGCCCTGATGAGGCCGATGATTTTCTCAGGAACCCTCTTGCATCTTAGGGCGTTAAACATATTATCGTGATTGAGACGGTCGAAGGCGTTCTTGATGGCGGTCCACTGGTCTTTCACGTTGCCACCTTCCGGAATATCTGCAGCACGCGTCTCCAGTTTTTCAACAAAGGACCGTTTCACCGTGGCATCTTCCAGTCAACGTGTGTTGAACCATCGTCCAACTCTTTCCTCCTGCCGACGAATCCGCGCAACGCGCAGACGTATTTCGCCGATGAGGAGGTGATGATCAGACGCGATATCGGCGCTCGCATTGAAGTCGCCCATACAGATCTTGATGTCACCCTTCGGAATTCTATCTACGACGGCATTGAGTTGGCTGTAGAAGTTCTCTTCGTCTTGCAGATCAGCAGCATTGGTTGGCGCATAACATTGGATTATAGTAAGGTTTCGTACCCGTGTTCTAAATCTGGCAACGATTATCCTTTCACTTATAGGTTCCCACTTCATAAGCACAGAGTTAGCCTGGGCGCTTAGTAGGAAGCCAACTCCCCGATGCCGGGGAGCGTGTTCACCTCGTAAACCAGAGTATAGTAGAACTTGTCCCAACGGCGTTCTGTGTTCTCCAAAGTTTGGCCAACGGGCTTCACTTAGTTCCAGGATCTCAAGCTTCATGCGGCGTGCCTCATTGGCAAGTTGTGACAATTTACCCTGCTGGGCTAGGATTAAAACGTTCCATGTTCCTATTCGTATCCGTTGTTTCGCACTAAAAGTCGTTGCCGCAAAATCAGTCCGTCTTCTTTCATTGTCGGATTCTCGAACAAATTAATGTTTCGGGAACAGTAGGTTGTTGGCCCAAGGCTCCCTATCCACCGGGATGGGGCTGCCATCCCAGTCAACACAAAATCGTATATGATGCAACATAAGATGCTAAAGTGGAGGCGATATACGTACATATTGTATGGGGAAGTATCTATATGGCCTCCACTTTAGCATCTTATGTGACATCATATACGATCTTGTGTTGACTGGGATCTTAGGTATAGGGACACGGCAGGTATTTTCGTCTGTTCGTCATAGTCTCCAAAACCAATAAAAGAGACGCTTTTTTGTAAAACTCATACGTACCAAATCGTAAGCTCAGGAGAAACGTTCTGCTATAGTGGAGTTCTAGCAAATGCACGTTGCTTTCGTTGGTTTTAGCCCCTATGACGATGGACGGAAATACCTGCCGTGTCCCTAGCTTCCGGGGAATAGCTTTTCATACTCAGCCGTTGGATACCAGAACATACGCTGTTGGAGCCGCACCTCCTTGATGAACAGATGCTCGATCAGTCGGGTCATATTTGTTGAAAGTCCCACCCAACACCTATAACTCTTTTGTAACGTTCCTTGATTCAAATGTGAATCGGAAACTCCCAGGGTCGTTTTATGCGAATTGTTTACAGGGAAGGGTCAGTATAATCACAACATAATTTCTGATGAACTATCGAGGTTCATTTACCAGGGTTGAAACCAACTTGCTATCTCGATCTTACCTTTTCTACCCTCTGAAAGATTTCAGGAAACGAGGGGTGGGAAACTATTGGATTAAGTTTGCATCTATTAAGATTAAGTTTGCATCGAATTTAGGGCGATGTTAACCAAGAAGTGTGATTTCTAAGAGCTTCAAATTTCCTTTTCTAATAGAGTGCTAGGTATTCATGGTTGAATTCAATTGGTCTATAATCGACATGCTATTTATTATGCTTTCAAGTAACTAGGTATAGTAGCCTAACCTCGTGATCACGATTTCCTTATTTTCTATTGCACAAATGTGTTCCTAAAAAAAAAACCCAGATTAATCCACCTAGCGGTGATAGTGCCTTTCTCGTTTCTTTCGAGTGAGTAATTTCTACGCACTTTTGGTGAAAAAAAAGTATTTTGACCATAACTTCTGAGCCTATAGTCCGAATTTTCAACAGGAAACAATGGGACCGGATTCTGCATCGAATGCAACTTCTTGCGAGCAAATCGGCTGAGGGTACATATGTGACTAAAATGAGTGAGATTTTGAAAAATGTATTTTGGCCATAACTCCGAATCCCATAGTCCGATTGGGCCAATTTTCAATACGAAACAATTGGACAATATTCTACGTCGAATGAAACTTGTTGCGAGTAAATCAGCTAAGAGTAAGTGCCTAAAAAGTGAGTGAGAATTTTCTTATAAAAAATTATATTTTGGCCATAGCTTCGAAACCCATAGTCCGATTGGGCGAATTTTCAATACGAAACAATTGGACAAGATTCTATGTCGAATGAAACTTGTTGCAAGTAAATCAGCTAAGAGTAAGTGCCTAAAAAGTGAGTGAAAATTTTTTCTTATTAAAAAATATATTTTGGCCATAATTCCGAAGCCCACGTTCCCAAATTCCGCGTCGAATGCAATTTGTTGCGAGCAAATCGGTTAAGGATAAGTGCCTGAAAAATGGGTGAGATTATTTTGAGCACACACATACACACACACATACCCCAATAGAGTGATTCAAATTTTGACTTTTTCGCTCCCCTATCCTTAAACGATTGTTTTTGCTATTTTAATAGTCCTCCCAAATTTTTAGCTGATTTGGATGTAATTTGGTTGTGCACGTGCCGTTTGAAGGTTATATGAAAATTACTATGAGAATTGCCACTTAAGTAAAGGATCGTTCCGTGAAGCAGCCCAGAATCTAGTTGAATATATTTAACGCATCGCCATCTTAGAATATATCCTAAGCTGAAAGTCAGTTGTTGTTGCGAAGCAATCTGACTTTTGTAAGCAAAATTATAAAGAAAACAGAAATGCTCATTATTGATATTGATGTTATTCTTTTTAGTGTTAAATTGAATTTCCCACAATTCAGTATTTCCCTAATAACTTTTGTTGCCAGCGTCAAATCGTTTAGCAACAACGACGATATTTTCCCTCGTTAAATTTTCTATGTTGCTAACGTAATCATACATTTTTAGAGCTTAATGGGCAATGATGGGGACCGGTTTTTCACAAAAGTTACTGTTTTCATAGTAATTTTCATACAAGCTTCAAACTGCTTGTGCTCAGTCAAATTACATCCAAATTAGCTAAAAATTTAGGACGTTTATTAAAGTGGCAAATGCCATCGTTTAAGCATAGGGGAGCAAAAAAGTCAAAATTTGAATCACTCTAATACCCCAAGTAGCACACGAAACATCTTCCTAAAAGCTCTTTGTTCCTATTCAGTTTCATTAAAGGCGTTGGAAAAACATCAAAGCTCGAAAAAGTTGCATCAAGATGTCAAAAACGTTCGAATTGTGATCAATGTTTCATTAAAATTGCAATGCAGTACTTGTTTGACATTTGAAAACAAACAAACAAAGAATACTGCACTTCATGTTGCAAACACGAAACAAAATCATTAAGTTGCATATTTTTCACCATGTAACTTCAATGCGTCTTTCAAAATTTAATTGTTTGTTTAAATTAAGTTGCAGATAAGTTGAATGTGTCTACATGTTTAATTTAGCATCGTTCAACGTTTTGACAACTCACATTTTTTTCCTGTGATGGTGCAATCAAGTCACAGGAAACCTGAGTACAAAACTTCATAATCGTATAGTTTTCATTGCGAGTCAACATGCAGTCCCTTCGAAGTGTTGAATGGTGCTGTGGTAGAGTGAAGGACTATCAATCACAAGATCCATAAATCGAATCCAGTTTTATATTTTTATTTTATTTCTTTCCGCTGTAGTATTTTGCAACATTATTGCAATTTTTCTGCAATCGAAGGATGTTTCCGTAGGCTCCACCTCTTGCGCTTTTTAGCTTGCAAGATAGTTATATTTGATGGCACATACGCAAAGATTGCTTCTTTCCAAATAGTTGCAACACAGTGAAATTTTCAGAAGTGAAACAATTTGTGCTGCTTGGGACACACACACATACACACACACATACATACACACATACACACACACACGCACACACAGACATCACTTCAATTCGTCGAGCTGAGTCGATCGGTATACAACACTATGGGTCTCCGGGACTCCTATCAAAAGTTCGTTTTTGGAGCGAACATATAGCCTTTACGTATACTTTGTATACGAGAAAGGCAAAAATGGTATAATTTTCGATCCCATAGTCCGATATGGGATATACGATTTTCAATAGGAAACAACGGGACAGGATTCTACGTCGAATGCAACTTGTTGTGAGCAAATCGATTGAGGATAAGTGCCCGGAAAATGAGTGACATTTTTTACGCGATTTTTTCGTATGAATTTGTATTTTGGCCATAACTTCTGATCCCATAGTCCGATCTGGCCAATTTCAAATAGGAAACAATGGGACAGGATTCTGCGTCGAATTCAACTTGTTGCGAGCAAATCGGTTGAGGATAAGTGCCCGAAAAATGAGTGACATTTTTTGAGTAGTTTTGCGCACACACACACACACAGACATCACCTCGATTCGTCGAACTGAGTCGATTGGTATATAACACTATGGGTCTCCGGGCCTTCTATAAAAAGTTTGTTTTTGGAGCGATCATATCTCGGGTACTTATTCAAAAGGACGTATGTGATTTTGTAAACAAAGATTCAAACGTCGTTTTGTCCAATCTGATGACTGTCCCACGCAAACCATCACCACAGACAGGAAGGGGAAGCCTTCGGATACCTGTTGGTGATGTTGGTTTGCGTGGGAGAGTCATCAGATTGGACAAATCGACGTTTAAATCTTTGTTTACAAAATCACATACGTCCTTTTGAATAAGTACCCGAGATATAGCCTTTACCGTATACTTAGTATAGGAGAAAGGCAAAAAGGCAAAAAAATAAACTTTGGCCATATCTGTTTAATTTTCAATACGAAACAATGGAACAAGATTCTGCGTCGAATGCAACTTGTTGCAGGCAAATCGGCTAAATGTAAGTGCCTAAAAAATGAGTGAGAATTTTTCTTGTCAACAAATGTATTTTGGCCATTACTTCGAATCCCATAGTTCGATTCGACCAATTTTCAATACGAAACAATGGGACTGGATTTCGCGTCGAACGAAACTTGTTGCGAGCAAAACGGTTAAGGATAAGTGCCTGAAAAATGAGAGAGAATTTTGTACGTGTTTATCATGTGAAAAAGTGGATTTTGGCCATAACTTCGAAACCCATAGTCCGATCTATCCAATTTTCAATACGAAACAATGGGATATGATTCTGCGTTGAATGAAACTTGTTGCGAGTAAATCAGCTAAAAGTAAGTGTCTAAAAAGTGAGTGAGATTTTTTGTTGTATAAAAATATATTTTGGCCATAACTCCAAAGCCCATAGTCCGATTCAACCAATTTTCAATACGAAACAATGGGACAAGATTTCGCGTCGAATGCAACTTGTTGCGAGCAAATCGGTTAAGCATAAGTGCCTAAAAAATGAGTGAGAATTTTGTACGTGTTTCTCATGTGAAAAAGTGGATTTTGGCCATAACTTCGAAACCCATTGTCCGATCTGTCCAATTTTCAATACGAAACAATGGGACATGATTCTGCGTTGAATGAAACTTGTTGCGAGTAAATCAGCTAAGAGTAAGTGTCTAAAAAGTGAGTGAGAATTTTTGTTATAAAAAAATATATTTTGGCCATAACTCCGAAGCCCATAGTCCGATTCGGCCAATTTTCAATACGAAACAATGGGACAAGATTCCGCGTCGAATGCAACTTGTTGCGAGCAAAACGGTTAATGATAAGTGCCTGAAAAATGAGTGAGATTATTTTGCGCACACACATACACACACACATACACACACACATACACACACACATACACACACACATACACACAGACATCACTTCAATTCGTCGAGCTGAGTCGATCGGTATATAACACTATGGGTCTCCGGGACTCCTATAAAAAGTTCGTTTTTGGAGCGAACATATAGCCTTTACGTATACTTTGTATACGAGAAAGGCAAAAACCAGCGCGACTTACGGTTTTCCTGTTGCTGTGGATCGTATTGATTTTATGAACTAAAATTCCCATACGGTTCACCTTAAATTTGTTTCGGAAATGAACTCCCGCGACCTCAGACATAGATGGCAGCACCTATCCCATTAGACCAGAGGCGTATAAAGGAGGTCACCCAAATTCCCGCATTTGGTGGAGCCAATGCGAAACCAACGGTTACACACCAGGACTAGGCTAGTGCGCCATGAGCGGCACACGGTCGCTTTGGTAGGGCTTGCTTGCGGACACATGCAGCTTTTTATAAAAAGTTCAACAGAGCCCACTTTCGAACCCCACCACATCCTAGGCATACCCCACAGGACGCACCCTCTATAGTCCTAACTCTAGCTGATGTCAGAAGGACAGCAGTGCCCAGGCTACACTACCAGCTAAGAACGCAACCCTTAGCTGGCGGTCAATTGTCATCGGAAAACCCGTGGAAGCGTAAGTATTGGAGCCTGTGAGGACCAGAGCTATTTTAGGCGCTCAACAATTATTTCGGAAAATGAATAATTTTCATTAGTAGCGATGTGGCTTAGAATCAGACGATTTTCTGGTACGATATATCTTGGGGTTTGATTTGGACACTAATTACACAGACCGCATTGTTCTAAAAAGTAAAAAACTGGTTGCATTAGTAAAAACGAGAGCTAGGAATAATTTTTAATGCTATTTGGGGCTAGTCGCTATTATTTTGAAATTTTTCCATTCTCGTCTGATAGTAATAATACAATCTTAAAAATCTATAATGCTGATATGATGGATTAAGTACAAATATTGTTGAAATTTTTAAATAAATAACTAAAAACATGTTTTGTAAAATCATCGAAACAATGTGGTTGATAAAAATATAGAACATAGCAAATAATGCTTTATGAAACAGAATATTAGGCTATATGTAACCATAAAACTTAAATTTGAATTATTCAATAAACAAAGTGTATTTATAATTATCGGAACAGTCAATGTGCAACTTAAAGTCCGGTCGGCTCATAAGTCAGTTGAAATGTGGCCGAGAGATTACATTTGGAGAGGGCTGTCCAAACAGATTTATATCCTTAAAGGAAAAAAGACATCACAACTAACTAATGCATAGTAGAATTAAAACAATGTTTAAACTATTTTAAACATGATGTAATTCTGAAGGTTTTTGATAACGAATATATAGTTTTTTTTAACATTTGCTTAGATAGGGGTCGTAGCTTAGTGCAAAAATGTATAGCTTTTACGTATGGACCATGCTGAAGGTGGTTGGGTTTGAATCCCGGTTGTACACAGGAAACTGTTTTGCCGCCTAATAAACATATGCTTAATTGGTTCATTAGTGTGCAACAATCGCAGTAAACTTAATGAATGAAAATCAGCGAGGCGGCAATGTTCCAATTGTGGGTTGCGATTCCGGTAAAGAAGAAGATGCTTTGATAATTTCAAACTGTGCCAGTGAACTTTCAGTTTTATCATTTTCGTCACATGAAATAATTGACAGTTTCGATCTAGAGAACACGCTGCATGTGCTTTGGGTCAACGAATAGTTTATCGGGTAGCTCATACAATCAATGGCGTATAATTACCACCCGCTTAAAACCATTTCTGCGTGAGACTAAGCGTTAAAAAAAGTCACGTACAAGGTGCTCACGTTCGGCGCGACCGGAATAGCCCGGCGTTTGAAGACGTTTTACACTAACTACTGCCTTGATCGATAGGGGTGCAGGAATCGAACGCACGACTCAAACTGCCCAGGCTTTTTGGTAATTCGATAGAGTGGGGTGCAGCGACTGAACGCAACTTGGAGAGTATGTAGATTACAATTGTGATTTGACTCCACTCAAGTTCAGTGCGATTTGCAAGCATAGAGAGTGCACTTTCGCTTACCGATATAGTTGATACGTTTTGCGTGCTAGGCAATATTCCGAAACGAATTTCTTTGGTTTTGGATATGTTAACTTGAAGCGGACACATTTTTCTTTGAATAAGTGTATTGGCAGTGAAAATGAAAGCCACAGATATTTTTGTTATGCTTTTCTTGGTTAGTGTACAATCGTTCAACCACATGTGATCAACATATTTCTGAGAATATTGATGCCAGTTTAAAATCTACACCTTTTGATATGGGGAATTTGTTTCATATTAAGAATCCTGGAATTATTAGCTCATCCGGATTATAAAGAGTGTGACGTGCTATCATAGAAGGAAACAAATCTGTTAAATATTAAATCTGCTTCGCTATAGCTATAGGCCCGGTTACAAAGCACATGAAAAAAAATCTAAACCGATATAAATGAAATAGAGAATAAAAAATTCTCTTGATTTCCCGGAAGTGCTTGTGGAAGTGCCTATTAAAAAATATAATCTCCGTTTTTTAATTCAAAACATTTTGAACATACATTCATATAAACAGTTAGTGTACAATCATTCAACCAAAATCATTGTTGATGTCAGCTCAAAATCTACACAACACTGTGCGACGTCTTGGTGCTTGAGAATTTATTCGGATCATTTGATTTCGAATAATCACTGATTAATTTTTGTTCCATCCACAGGTACAAATAGCAGCGGCGAAACCATTCCTGGAAAATGTACTGATTCAAGTAGCTCACTCCTTATCATCTTCCATGCCTAACGATCCAAATTCCCACGTGAGCGACTTTCGCACCCAGCCGCGGGCGGATTCGCGATTCGAAAATTATGAAGTTGATCCCGTGGAAGATAACAAAAATAGCACTGCCACCGATGAACGCGAAGACGAATCGCCACCGGCTTCTTCAACGGGAATCCTTTTCAATGGAACAGGATTTCGGTTATTTCCGTGGCTGAGAAGCAACGACAATAGCACCGAGACGTATTCCGATATAATTGGCAATATAATTGGATCAGCACGTAAACGGATCACGACTGCCTTTCAGCGGCTTTTATCTCCTTTGCGACGACATCGACAACAGTTCCATAGTCAACCGGAGGTAGAACCGCAGACACATGCAAACGATGCCCCAAGTGAAAGCTTAATGGATTCACTTAAACAGTATGTAGAAAAAAAAAGTACCGAGACGAAACAGTCGTGATATGAAAAAGCAATAGATAGGTATGCAGACAAATGATAATTACGTAATACGGCAGGCTTTTCATTCTTGTAGTTTGTCACAGGCTCAAACAAAGAATTCAAAATTCTTTCTTTCAGAAATACTTTACTCAAACCTTACTCAAACAGGATTCACTCTGCTCCTAAAAACACGAGAAGTAAAGAAATTTAAAAGCATTATGAACATTTTAGAACGCCGTATTAATCTGTCAATTAAGAATGTATTTTCTGATGGGATGAAATTGCATGTGCTCAAATTAATTTCCTCTGGCTGGATGTGGTATCTTCTTCTTTCAGTATAATGAAATGAAATGGTCTGTGTTCGTATCCGAATAGCTCGAAAACGGCTGGATGGATCTTCTTCTTTCTTGTAATTAGTTTTATTTTATACTAACATAAAGGTACGCAATCAACAAGCAACAAAATAACAAATTAAAATAATGCACGTTCTCTCTTGATGCCCTGAGAGAGACGGCTAGGTTATACCCATTACGGGATATGACGAGGTTTCATATGAGATTTTGGTTCATCAGCCAAATCCCGCATGAATATTTTCATTGCCTATAGACCTGTGCAGGAGTTCATCAAATTCACTCACCTGATGGATTTTGACATTTGAGCGGGTCGTCCTCTCGAAGAAAAGTTCATTTTGCGTTCATTATGCGACCCGCTCAAACGTCATAATTTCTTGGGGGAGTTTATTTTACGTTAGTCTATTGCGCATTTCGTCTACTTGCTGTATTCATCGCTGACCTTTTGTGAAGGATTTTCATCCTATTTGGGCACCTCGAATCAATTAATGCCATTTGGTATCAACAAAAGATATTTTAGTTACTAGATAAAGATTGTCGCTTCGGTTCCCTTTGTTCTGCTGTCCGAAACATGTGTGGTACATACCTGTCAAATCGTATGGATTTTCCTTCTTTGACATTTAGCTCCCCTATCCTCGCCAGCAAAAGATGTTCCGGACAGCGACGACAGCGACAATCTTTATCTAGTAACTAAAATATCTTTTGTATCAACGATTCGATGTCTTTGTCTGGAACAAACTTGGGATCAATCCCAACTAAACATTGTATTGCCTACTTTCAGGCCTTCCTCCTAAATCCAGGCACATAATTGACAAATAAAACAGACACTACATAACACAAATGATACAAACTTAATCGATCATTAACAACTATTCAAACAAGATACAACATTATTTAACATTATTTAAGCAAATATGTTCGTTTAGGTTTCCGACGAGTTTATATGATATTTTCTCATGAAAAAATCACGAGTAAAGTTGGGTAAATCGTGAAAAACTAAAATAAAGAATCGTATGAAAATTTCGCAACTGCGATTCACAACGCGCATTTTCGGCTACTGTGCGAAACGTCTGCCGGGTCGACAAGCTATGGAATGAAGATCAAACTTATTCAGGCGGTTGAAAATTGTTTACTGCAACTCCAACTCGCTTCAGAATGCCGAGGTCACTTTCAATGATTTCGCATGATATAGCTACTGCTATTTATCGAATGGATTATGGTATCATAAACATGTTTCTATATTCTAAAATAAGTTATTTTATTCGAAAGCTTTTTGTCCGTGTTGGTGTTGAGTTTGAACCGGCATTCTATGGCTCCAAAACAATTCCTGTCAGATTTCCGTATTTTTGTCACATAACTCTTTTTAACCAATATAAATGTAAAAAACAGTAGGCTCATAAGTTTGGAAATGGTTTCTTTTCTCTTTTTAGGCCAATAGTAGATGGATTCCCAACAGTTTTAGCTGAATAAGCTAGATTTTTAGCCGTTTGTTGGGTTTGACTCACAAATCAAGCTACTAAAATATGTATATTCGTTCAGAAAATTGTTATAATTAAGTTTTGATTTTATTCAAACTTCAAGACAATGTGGAGATCTCATGCGCCTTTTTTTCTGGAATTTTCGACCCGCTTCCTCCCATGTGAGATTTCTTTCAAATGATTTTTTATTTATATGGTGCGTAAGAAAATGACAGAACCCCCTCCCCCATTATGTTATTATGGTGATTGTTTCCGTAGATCATTTGATTCAAACTCCAGAATAGTTCGATGACCTTAGAAATTAGAGCTTATTGACATATGTTTCCTGTATAATTCATATTTGAATGAAAATGTGCACAGAAGACAACATGATTTTGTAAATATGTACACTGACCCCACAATCATGGGTCACACACTAATATGAGTCATTTCCATTTGATACAAAGTGACCCATATATGTG
The DNA here is from genome assembly GCF_024139115.2 of Armigeres subalbatus. Classification (NCBI taxonomy): domain Eukaryota; kingdom Metazoa; phylum Arthropoda; class Insecta; order Diptera; family Culicidae; genus Armigeres; species Armigeres subalbatus. The sequence continues at coordinate 194,928,678 of NC_085141.1, forward strand.
GGATCAGTGTATGTATTTTATAGTTCCATACACTCTAGTATATGGTGGCAGAGGTACCAACTCATTTATTGGAAAATCTGTTTTGTTCTCTGAAAAAAAAATCTGTAGGGTAACCGTACCCTTAGTGGAGGTGGCACCAATAGTGGAGGTAGTGGGGTTTTAATGAGATTTATCATATTTATACAGTTTACGATGGTTTCAGTTGATGCGTCGTGCTTTAAACATCCTGTTGAATGCAACTTATCTTGAGATTTCGCTTGAAAAACTATTGAAAACAATAATTTTCCTTAACAAAATTGACTCCCTTGCACCTATAGTGGTACAACTGTACCAATAGTGGCGAGTCTCATAAGAAACCAATGGATAGCACCACTAAAGGAACCAAAATTAATTTTTATTGCCACTAAAGGAACAGTGTACCCATAGTGGTGCAAGCAATATTCGGTAATTGTTGATGTTAAATGACATCTATGTCATTGTTGTTAGAAAATTTATTAGTTTATCTATTGACTAAGATATTAAAGCAGTAAATTTCCCATAATTATCAATTTTTAAAAAATATTTTCTTTTTCGGATCTACTAATACCTCCACTATTGGTACCGTTACCCTATATGTCTGGATGTGCCGAATTTGGCAAAAATGGCACTATAATTCTATATATTTTCTGATTTGTTGTTTTTTATCAGTGATGAAAAATACACAATTTCCGATTTTAATAACATTTCTACTTACTCTATTCAACCATCATCAGATTTGTGATCAAATTTTGATTAGTTCAACACATATATGCTTTGAACTAATCGATGAAATTTGATCACAGATCTGATGATAGCTGAATGGAGTAAGCCGAAACGTTACACTATAGGACAGCCCCATATAAAAGAGTGGCCAAAACTAACAAAAAGCCAATTTTCGATTTGGTCGTGTAATATGTGATGAATACATAGCTTACAACCTATACTTTTATAATCAGGGGGGTTTTTATTTTTTAGAATTTTTAGGGAGGGGTGGGAGGCGTTCTAATTAACCCCTTCTAGAAATGATATTTTTACGATTTTAGGAAAACGGGCAGCTTTGCCATATTTTCGTCTCAAAAGTAACATATTTATATATCGTTACAAAGCTCTTGAGCAGATCTATGCAATAGGCATGCAATGTAATAATAGCTCCGTCCAGAATTCAGTTTTTAGTAGTTTTGTAAAAGCATATTTTACGCAATATTTAACGAACAAAACAGTTTGGTACCCCGCAATATTCCGCAGTAAACAACATGCACTACACTGTTGAACTCCTAAGCTTTGAGGACCATGAATAAAATTCTGCTCAAATTCACCATTTTGTGAGACACATGAATTTGAAAAATTGCTCTTTTTTGCCTTTCTCGTGTACTAAGTATACATAGAAGCTATATGCTCGCTCCAAAAGCATATAGAAGAAAGCCCGAACACCCATAGTGTTGTATACCGATCGACTCACTTCGACGAATCGAGGTGATGTCTTTTTTTTTCTTCCTAAGCAATGGAGGGGGAATCTGCTCAACAGACATCCTGGGTTGTCCATGAAGTGCGGGGTTAGGGGCCACCTCCAACAGCAAACGAGGGAAGCAGGACTACATCCCCGACCCGCTAAACCGTTTCCATTGCCGTCAAGCCCACAGTCCCTTCGGTACAACCAGAAAGTAATGCTTCAAAGGGGGGTCAGTGCACAACGCACCCTCGAGGTTAGCTGCGTGTCCTTGCAGCATCGAACTTCGTGACTCGCTTTTTTAGAAGAACACCATGGTATCGTACCAGCGCATTGCCGGCTTTCCAGGTGGCGTTACCACGCCCTATGTCCTCGGAAGGTGGGAAAGGGTCGACTTCGCACCTGCTTCCCTCTGCACGATTGGTATCAAGAATGATGGTGCCGTGTGCACCCCAAATTGACCTCTCTGCGATAGGGCCTATTCACCAGCGCACAGAGAGACTTGCCGACGCGGTGCCTACGCCTGCCCCAGCCTTGACGAGGACCCCTTTCCGTCCTCGGGCTCGGAACCCGCCTTTGACCGACGCCGCGAAAGCGACGATACCATGTTGTTCTTCACGCGGCCACTTGTTCGATAAAAGGATCGAGTTCGACCACAGGGCACCGGTATGACCCATGAAGCCGACTCCGAACCCTTGGACCTCTTATTTGCGCCTGAACTAGCCATTCCTCGAGTCCACGCGCCACCTTCTATGTAGCTCCGAGACGATTTGGACGATAGCCGATAAAACGGCGTTCCAGACAACTTCATCTTTACACATCCTCCGGACTAGGTTGTCCGGGGTAGTGTCCAGACCACATGTGGCATGCATGTGGTCACGCATTGTGCGAAAACGCGGGCACACGAACAACACGTGTTCCGTCGTTTCCTCTAAACCTGCGCACACCGGACACTCGAGCGAGGCCGAGCAACTCTTAGGCACATGAGCCTATACGTACTTTCTAACTTCGTTCTGTAGCAGTTAGTACGCAGGGCCGTGCCCCAAGCTGGCCCCCCATACCTCAGTATGGACAGAGCAACGCTAGCCAGAAGCTTGCGCTTGCTGGCATAAACCGCAGAGCTATTGGACATCATCCGGGACAATGCCACTATAGCTGGTCAAGTCACCATAAAAATTCATTTATAAACCATTAAGTTTACATGATATTATGTTTACATGAGTTATGATATTATATTATGTTAATAAAGCTTAAAAAAAATGATATTATGTGAACCGAAACAAAAGATGACCACGCTTGCGACGATCTCGGTAGAATGTAAACAAAACAAACAATTCCATCAAGCCAGCTGCAAATGCAGCGAGAAACCATATACTAAAGGGAAGATTTTCCATTATGACTACAGTAAAATGAAATGTAAATTTCTATTGTTTATCATGCTCCAATTATGTGCATGATATTTGATGTAAATGTACATGATTCGTTCGAACAGTGTATACCAGTACTCGATTCTGGATGTAGCTTCCGAGAATCTTGTACAGGTACTCGGGAATTCCAAGACGCAGGAGCGCATCTGCAATAGCTGCCCAACTGGCACTATTGAAAGCATTCCTCACGTCGAGAGTCACTACTGCACAATAGCGAGCTCCCCTCCTCTTACGCTGGATAGCTATCTCCGCGGGTTTGGTAACCGACAAGATAGCGTCTACGGTCGACTTACCCTTTCGGAAGCCAAACTGGTTACTCGATAGACCATCCGCACCCTCCGTGCGTATCAACAACCTGTTGAGGATGATTTTCTCGAGCACCTTCCCCGCCGTATCAAGCAGGCATATTGGTCTATATGCCGACGGATGCCCCGGTGGTTTTCCCGCCTTTGTCAATAGGACCAAGCTCTGCCTTTTCCATGCTTCAGGGAAGACGAGGTGATGTCTGTGTATACGAGTGTGTGAATGTCTGTATGTGTGTGAGCAAAAATGATCTTAACTCTTTTTAGGCACTTAGCCTAAACCGATTTACTCGCAACAAGTTTCATTCGTCCGAGAATGTTGATCCGTTGTGACCAAACCCATTTTCTTATAATGCACGAGAAAGACAACATTGCCGTTAGAGAGATTAATCAGGTTTTTTGGTAAACTACTTTTTTCAATTTTCATCTGAGTTACTCAATAATGCCACTTTAATTGGATTTGGCGACGAACACAATTAACATTACATTTTGAGGGGGAGGGTTATGTCTAAACGTTGCGCCTAATTTAAGAAAAAAATCATCTATCGTATAAAAATCGTTACGCAGTGAGAAGGCCAGGGGTTCAAAATTTACATTTTTTGCATTACTAAGTAAAAGAAGCGATTTATAGATTTAACCATAACGTGTTGGATGAAAAGCGTGTTGAACAACTCCTTGCCACAATACCTTTTTATAATTATGAAAGAAATCTCAATGAAATATCAAATAATTTAAATTCTATTTCGTTGATGTCACAATATGACGCTAATTGAATTTGTTCTACCTTCCTTTGTTAGTTAAATATGTTCTACTCAGTGAATTTTCAACACCAGAAGCTAATGATGCTTTTTTCTATTATTTTAGGAAATCTTTGTTGCGTCCATTTGCCAGTGATACGAATATACCTTTAAACCTTTATATGACCATTTGTATTTTATTCAGCATCAAACAGGCATATTGCAAGCCAAAAAGTGACCAATCTCCGTTGGTTTTGTAAAATATGACAAAAATCGTTACTATGCCGAAAATTGGCCCTATACCCCATTGAAGCTTAAAAAATATATTTTTCTTTTCTATCTATCTGATGAATACCACCATTGATTGCAGGATTCATAGTTTTGGCCAAAAATACCTCCTTTTTCCAATTGTGCGTTATTAAAAATCGGAAATTGTGTATTTTTCATCATTATTTCATAAGAATCAACAAACCAGAAAATATAAAGTTTTACGGTGACCGAAAACCCATCAAATATAGTTTTTTTTGTTTAATTTTATTTTATTTATTTTTTCTTTATTTTTATTTTGTCAAACATAATGTAGACTACATTAAAAACGGATAACTATGTTCTATTGTAACTTATGCTCCTAAAATATTTTCTTAGGCTTATACGAGCAATGACTAAATCTATTGCTTCACAATACTGACTGTAAACAGACATCATATGATTCATTGGCCTAATTTTGCAAAGTTTGTTCAATGATGACTCATGGTAAATAGGTTTCGTTTTCTCAATTGCTGAGCAGGAGGGTAAAATATTAAACAAGATAATAGTTTAGTGGAGTCAATGTGCTATGAAACAATATCATACTTCATACACAAACGAGATCATGGTAAACTCACCATGCTTTTTCAATGATTGCATATCTATAAGCGTATATCGCGCCTCGTACGACGGAAGTGGGAATGTTGTCCACCATAATTTGCGTAAGGCATGTATAAAATTGCGTTTGAATTGATTCTATTCGATATGTGATTTTTGGGTTACGCAACTTCATTCGCGTAAATAAGGGGGGACAGGGGTGGGCTGGTCCTCCCTAGACCCACTTGTGTCACCCTTAAAAAATTTTAAAATCGAATTCCAAAATAGTTAATTTTCAAAACACTAAATTTTCATACTTCAAAAACATTTCCCCATTCCTCATTACATTGTCGGAGAGAAGCATGTGGATGGCGCGTGCAAGACGCCACCGAAATGTATCTATTGCAACGAAGGCCCTCCACATGCTCTTGAAGCTTGCCCGACGTATATACAGCTTCGAATCCACCAGAAGCGGTCTCTTCAGCAGCGTTCTCGACGTAGCTATGACGAAATGCTGAGAAAGGCCGCTGCACCAGTAGTTTCTGACACCATCTACTCGTCTCTTCCTTTGGACGATCAAGGTAGCTCTGACTCCGATGCGACTCCGGCTCATCGAGGAAACGAGTAAAACAAAACCAGCGTCTCTCGAAAAAGCCTAGAAAACAGCCTCAAAGTGAGCCCGATTCCTACATGGCGAAATCAAACGCAGGTCGAATTCAAAAACGTTCAACTTTTGTGGTTTCACATTGGGATGATCGAGAGTTTCCACCGCTTCCGGGAACATCTAAAATCCCAGATTCCCCAATTTTTGCGATTTCTCAGCCAGAAAGAGAGCATAGAGAGCGAGCAGAAAAACCTTCGAGCGCTCCAATGTTCACACTTTCTGGCATCGTAGAGCTCATCCTCAACTCCTTTGATGCTTCCGACCCCGTGAAGAACGTGGTCAAAACTGTTTTTCCTATTCTGACTCCTCTCCTGAAGCAGCTGGCTTCAAAAAAATCCCCTCCTCGAGTCATTCGTATCCTTCGATGACTAATTTCGTCGATAAGGCTCATATGATTTCGATTCTACTAGGATTCTATTCTTCCACACCATGTTTCGCTAGCGTATAACAGCACATATTTCACGTTAGAGTTGAAAATTCGTATTTTGGTGCGTTCACTTATCTGCCTGTTTTTACAGATATTTCTTAAACTCGCAAAGGCAGCCCTTGCTTTCTTGATCCGTGCGCCTATGTCGATCTTGGTACCGCCGTCTGACGCCATTTGGCTTCTAAGATATTGGAAGCTTTCAACATTCTCCACTGGTTACCCGGCTACTGTGAAAGTGGAAGGAGTCACCGTGTTTACATCCAACGATTTGGTTTTGTTGACGTTGATGACTAAACCTGCCGAAGAGGAGCGCTCGGCAAGGTCGTTGAGCTTACTCTGCATATCAGAGCGCCGTTGCGCGAGGAGTGCAACATCATCCGCCAATTCGAAGTCATTTAGGTGCTCCATGGTTATAGGCTGCTATAACAGCCCGCGGTTTGGTTCACGGTCAATCGCATCTACCAGAATCTCGTCGATTACGATAAGGAACAGTAACGGTGATAAAATACATCCTTGCCTCACAACAGCTACGACCCAGATAGAGTCGGACAAGACCCCATTGTGCAGCACTCTACACGAGAAGGCCTCGTACTATGCCTCGATGAGGCCGATGATTTTCTCAGGTACTCCCTTGCGTCTCAGGGCGCCCCACATATTCTCGTGATTGAGACGGTCGAAAGCTTTTTCGTAGTCGATGAATACCAAGTAAAGGGACTCTTGGAATTCGTTGACCTGCTCCAGAATGATGCGGAGCGTGACAATATGGTCCACACAGGATCTTCCGGCACGGAATCCGGCTTGCTGCCGCCGGAGAGTCGCATCGATCTTCTCCTGAATCCGGGCTAGGATAATTTTGCACAGAACTTTGAGAACGGTACACAGCAACATAATGCCTCGCCAGTTATCGCATACAGTCAGGCCACCCTTTTTGGGCATCTTCACTAAGATATCTTGCATCCAGTCGACCGGGAAAGTTACGGTGTCCCAGATATTACGAAATAAACGATGCAGTAGTTGAGCAGATGTCATGGGGTCAGCTTTGAGCATCTCGGCTGATATACGGTCGACCCCTGGGGCTTTATTCGATTTCATGCTTTGGATGGCTGTTTGAATCTCTAGCAGTGAAGGAGCTTCGGTATTGACGCGTGTTATACGTCGGATCCTACGCAGATCATGCCGAGGTGGTGATGGCCTGGCTGTCACTTGAAAAAGTTGTTAGAAGTGCTCGAACCAGCGTTTCAGCTGGTCAGTTGGGTCGGTCAATAACTGATCATTCGCGTCTTTCACAGGCATCGTTGCATTCATCTTCGCCCCGCTTAAGCGTCGTGAGATATCGTAGAGGAGGCGAATGTACCCGGTTGCGGCGGCTCTCTCTCCTTCGTCGGCCAGAGAGTCTGCCCACGCTCGCTTGTCCCGTCGACATGAGCGTTTTACTTCCTTCTCAAGAGCCGCGTATCGTTGACGGGCTAAGACTTTGGCTCCTCTGGTTTTCGATCGTTCTATCGCGGCTTTGGCTTCTTTTCGCTCCTCTATCTTTCTCCAGGTCTCATTGGTGATCCATTGTTCTCTGGGTGCGTAGTTCGCCCAGATTGTTCTCGCTGGTGGTGATGAAGGCATTCTTGATGGCAGTCCATTGGTCTTCCACGCTGCCACCTTCCAGAATATCTGCAGCACGCGTATCCAGTTCTTCAACGAAGGACCGTTTCATCGTGGCATCTTCCAGTCGGCGTGTGTTGAATCGTCGTCCAACTCTTTCCTCCTGCCGACGAATCCGCGCAATGTGCAGGCGTATTTCGCCGATGAGGAGGTGATGATCAGACGCGATATCGGCACTACGTTTATTCCGTACATCAAGAAGGCTCCGTTTCCATTTTCGGCTGATGCAGATGTGGTCGATTTGATTTTCTGTAAAGCCGTCACGGTAGACCCACGTGATCTTGTGAACCGGTCGATGAGGGAAGAGCGATCCCCCGATCACCATGTCGTTATTACCACAAAATTCTGCGAACAGCTCTCTGTTTTCGCTCATTTCTCCGAGACCATGGCGTCCCATAATGCGCTCATGGTTCGAGTTGTCGGATCCGATCTTCGCACTGAAGTCGCCCAAACAGATCTTGATATCACCTTCGGAATTCTATCTACGACGGCATTGAGATGACTGTAGAAGTTCTCTTTGTCTTGCAGATCGGCAGCATCGGTTGGCGCATAACATTGGATTATAGTAAGGTTTCGGACCCGTGTTCTAAATCTGGCAACGATTATCCTTTCACTTATAGGTTCCCACTTCATAAGCGCAGAGTGTGCCTGAGCGCTTAGTAGGAAGCCAACTCCGCGATGCCGGGGAGCGTGTTCACCTCGTAAACCAGAGTATAGCAGAACTTGTCCCGACGGCGTTCTGTGTTCTCCAAAGTTTGGCCAACGGACTTCACTCAGTCCCAGGATCTCAAGCTTCATGCGGCGTGCCTCATTGGCAAGTTGTGCCAATTTACCCTGCTGGGCTAGTTCCATGTTCCTATTCTTGTCCGTTGTTTCGCGCTAAGAGTCGTCGCCGTAAAATCAGTCCGTATTCTTTCATTATCGGATTCTCGAACAAATTGATGTTTCGGGAACAGTAGGTTGTTGGCCCAAGGTTCCCTATAATTGATGAATGTCTCATGCCAAATTGCTCGTTAAGACAGCTTGCAGATGATTGTGTTGTATCTGTTTCGGGGCTGTTAGAATTCAATAGGTAATTGCTAACTAATTTAAAGAAAATTCACTTCACTTAATTTTAAGAATAAAATATTTACAGTACTATTTACAATTTAGCCCGCTCAGGGTCTATCCGGGAGAATTATTTTCTAGAGGACTCACTTCCCACACTTGTTCCGCAAAATCTCTGAACAAACAATTAGAGAAAAAGAGAATAGGGACTCGCGTTGTAAATAAATGTGCTCTAACACTAGTAAATTTCAATTTTAAGGTTAGGTTTATTTATAGAACGGGAATGTACAGTTGGGGTTAGGAAATGCACCGATATTTCACCTTACCGGTACCGGTTGGCTACCATACGACGATAGGGTTGTGACGTCGACCGAATAGTCTCAATGATAGGGTTGCACCTTCTTCGATGTCGATCTTGGGTTCGGAGCTGGACTGACAGCACCAGCGACGATAATAGGGTGACCGTTCTTCGACGGCTCACGATTTCACCAAAGGGGCTTCACTCACAGGGTTGTCACGGAGTCACGGAATGCTTCGTCCCACGTTACACGGTAACTGGTCGTGTACGGGCACTTTTTGACCGGAAAATCACTGGTCACTCTATGGTAACTGGGTTAAGTGGATTGCTTGTTCACCACTAACACCACTCGCGGCACGGAAACTGGATTGACTTTTTGTTCCTGCGGAGAAAATCGAAGCGAGTTAAAACGCGAACTACTTGATGCGGTATTTTTTTTGTTACCAAAAGAGAGCGAATCCTGCTCCAACCTCCCTTTTATACCCTCTACTGGGCATGCCGGATTTTGGCCTATTGTCCATTGCTTATGGACATCATCTCTCAGCAGTTGGTATGATGCGAGATAGTGCTCACGGGCATCGGTAGGAATGGAGGGACTTTTTCTTGTTGATACCAAGGGGTATTACGGTATAGGATAAAGATTTGAATTCAAATTTATTTTTTTTTAAATTCATTTTCTTTTTAATTGGTATCGTAGGATGAGGGAATAGGATTTATATTATTTTAAACTAAGTGTAGAAAACAATTATCAACAATTGCAGGTAAATATGCGAAGAAAAATAAAAACGAAGCAAATGCAAGATTGGGACCTATCTTAGAGGTAACAATTATCCCGGAGCAGATATAAAAAAAAGAAATATTATTATTATAATTTTTTTTTTTTTTTGTGATGTGATTTTTTTTATTTGTAGCGAGTTACTAAAGAATTTGCCCATTCGACTCGAATTTTAATACAGTATAGATCAAAAGCATATCCGCAAGTGCAATTGGAGTGCCACAGAAACAAGCGAAAACTACGATTCGTCAGAAAAAACTAGCCAACAACCATTCACGTTTCCCACATTAATCAAGGCCGAAATTAATTATTTCCTTGTCAACATTCATTGACTCATGACAGGGAGCTTAATTTGTTTTTCCTAATCTCGAGAAAACAATTTTTTTTTCAATATATTTCTCTTTTTGTTTTGGTAACGTCACAAGTTATCCCTTGGACTATATATCATTTATCACAAATTTCCCAGTTCATACATTCTTACTTTCATTCATAACTTCATTCATTCATTTCTGATTCATACATTCCATTTATTCCATTTTTCTTTCAATTTCAAACATTCATCGCTTTCACTAGTTGCCATTCATTTCCTTTTTCGTTCATTCTAATTATTCTAGTTCATATGATTCTAGGGCGCCCTATTATTATATTTATCTCTACCGTCATGTTCACAACTCCGACGTCAGAGAACAGTGAAACATGGATTCAATTAACCAATTGGTTGCTGCCTTTCTCCATTCTTGCGTGCAAGAACATATTGCAAGCAATTTGAATGTTTTTTTTAAACTATCTTCGACCACTTGGGTTTTGTGAAGCCTTTCACTCAGCCCTGTGTGTGTCGACTACTTGTGACAGGCTCTTGTGCGGGTGTGAAATGTCATGCTTGTTTTGTTTTTCATTTACGATGCGGATACATATCGCGAATTTTATTCAGCATTCCACGACTGAAGTTTAATTGAATCTGTTGATTTACGGTTTCATGGATTGCTTTTAATCAACTGAGATTTAGAGGTGTAAAGCGTTTGTTTTTTTTTTTTCAGGAGAACGCCTACTAGTAGTAGTACCGAGCAAAACGATGGATAAATATAAAAACATTTCACACTGTCTCAATCAACTTTAACCCGGTTTCAAATGAATAGCCGGCCAAATACCTATCGGCTTACCATTTAGATCTTCAAGGTCATATGACGACGATCCGATCTTGGCCTTGACCTTGCAGGGGATGTACTGCGGGCCGTATTTGGAGTTGTAATTTTCAGCTGCACTAGACTGTTTCATATTTTTCCTATAAACGAGCTGGCCGACGGAGAATGATTTAGAAAATCGCCGGCTGCGGAGATTATAATGTTTATTAGAGGATTCGTGCGCTTTGATAAGATTTTTAGTGACTAGTTCATAAATTTTAGCAAATTTTTGTTTACGCAATTCTTGCCGTTCGGAGTCAGGAAGGACTTGATTGTGTCGAGAGAGACAATGATCTTTCCCTGATTCCGACAGTTCATTCCCATGAGTGATATAATACGGCGTAAGGCCGGTGGACGTGTGTGGGGTTGTATTAAGGATCAGCTCTATTTCTGGCACCTTGGTATCCCACAGACGCTGATCCTCGCGAACGTAGGTTCTGATCGCGGTGTTTATAGTGCGGTTCACTCGTTCGACAGGGTTGGCCTGCGAGTGATACCGCGAATTCAGCCAGTGGGTTATGCTGAAATGATCGAGCAGATCCTTAAATACCCTGGATGTAAAAGTACTTCCGTTATCCGTAATTATTATTTCAGGAACGGCGTTACGGTAGAACCACTGTTCTTTAAGCACGGTACACATGGCAGTGCTGTCTAACTTTCTCACTGGGTGTACCATCACCCATTTAGAGAAGTAATCAGCGATTACTAGTAGATGCTGAGTTTCCTCTCCGACTTCGGGGAAGAGGCCCCACGAAGTCGATAGAAATAATTTGAAACGGACGAGAGGCTTCTCGCATCTTGCCCATTTCAGGAGTAACGGATGTGAACGGTGCCTTAATTTCCTTGCAGGTTATGCAACCTCGGATATGCGATCGTATGTTTGGTCCCATTTTTGGCCAATAATAACGCTTTTGAATGCGAGCCAAAGTTTTTTCGAAACCTTGATGGAAGTTGTGATTATGATTTTCTTGAATTATGGTTGGAATTTCGTCCGGCGAAGGAACAATCTTCCACTCGAAACGGCTGTCGTAGGGCTCGTTTTTAGCAGTGACAAACTTCAATAACTTCCCATCTTCGATACGGAAGTCGGCATAATCGTCTGGTTTATTCGAGACTTTCTCAATGAGAGAGGTGTGCCAAGATGTAGTAGATGAGTCTTGAACTACGGCAACACTTCTTGACAAGGCGTCTGGGACAACGTTCTCCTTGCCCTTCCTGTGTAACACCGTCATGTCAAACTGTTGTAGTATCAAGCTCCATCTACTACACCTTGACCCTACCTTCCACTTAGTATTGAGGATATGCGTTAACGCCGATGAATCAGTGATTAACCTGAAAGGATAACCCTCGAGATATCCGCGAAAAGCGTCAATAGCGAGCAGCGCCGCCAGAGCTTCTTTCTCGGCGGCGTGATAATTGCGTTGCGGCGTCGTCAGTTTATGGGAATAATACGAGATGACTTTCTCGCCATCGTCGTGCTGCTGAGTTAAGACACCAGCTACAGCGACGTCGCTGGCATCTGTCTGCAAGGTAAACTGCCGGGTAAAGTCAGGGCTACCCAGAATGGGAGCACTAACTAGCCGCTCTTTAATAGTACAAAAGGATTTTTCCGCATCTTCATTCCATTTTATTACCTTGGATTTTGTTTTTAGCAGATCAGTTAATGCCGCTGTAATCTTACTAAAATCTGGAATGAATCGGCGGTAATAATTAACCATTCCTAGGAATCTCCTAAGTTTTGTTATGGAGTTAGGCCGTTCGTACTCAATAATTGGCCGAGTTTTTTCGGGATTGGTACGAAGGCCTTCTGTACTAAGGAGATATCCTAGGAATGGTAGTTCTGGTACCCCAAATTGGGATTTCTCCAAATTAATAGACAAGTTCGCCTCTCTTAGCCTGCGCGCAATTTCTCGCAGCAGCTGTACGTGGTGCTCGAATGTCTCCGTTACCACAACGATGTCGTCGAGGTAAACGAAGACAAACGGTTCCAATTCCCCGTGGCCCAGCACACGGTCCATTAGCCTGGACAATGTAGCCGGGCTATTTACCAGGCCGAAGGGCATTCGGGTATATTGGAACAACCCCTTGCCTTGCACACAGAACGCAGTATATTTCCTCGAGGCCGGGTGTAACGGGATTTGGAGGAACGCTTCCGAAAGATCTATCGTTGAGAGATAATTTGCTTTCGGAAGCTGGCCTAGTATGCGATATGGGTGCGGCAAGGGGTAAGCGTCACGTACAGTCCGCTCGTTGATCTTGCGCGCGTCTAAGCAGAGGCGAACTTTATTGGGCTTGATCACTGGGACACAGTTAAGGGACCACGATGAGTTGCTTCGTTCGATTACTCCAGTGTCAAGCAGCCTTTGTAATTCGGTTGCCACTAAACCCTGAGTTTTGGGTGACATTACGTAGGGGAATTGGCGCACTGGGGTTTTATTTAGCCATTCCTCCTGAATTTCAATGCGATGTTCGGCCATTGATGTAAGCGACAAATGTCCCTGGCGGGCGGGTATGAATAGTGATTTGATTGATTCGATTTCTCGCTGCTCATCAGCAGTAAGAATACAAGAAGAAGCTGTCTGAGGAGTTTCCTCTTCCTCGGAATCGTCCAATAGACCACATTCTCCGATAGTCGGTTGAATGTTGAATTTGGACCAGAAGTCCATACCACAAATACATCGAATGGCTAAGGATGGCACTACCAAAGTCGGAATGATTTTGGTGACACCGTTGAAAGTGAAAGGCAAATAAAGCTGACCGAGGATCTCCAACTGTTCACCACCGGCAGTCCGCAACGAGATTGGATTTTGGAGGGGGGATAATTTATTTCTATCTAGTTTAGCATATACAGATTTATTAACCAGCGTAAGGTTACTTCCGCTATCTAGTAACGCACGAATTTTCTGTCCATATATGCGGACGGTAGTATAGGGTCGATTGTCGTTAGGCAAAGGGTATGTAATTGAGCAAGTAATGGGCTCTCCAGAGTAAATATCCTCTGGAGCCTTCTCGAAAAAGATCGAGATGGAGAGTGCTTGGGAGAGTACGCGATTAGTGGTTCAACGAGCCGCGTTTTGTGCTCGCTGACATCGCGTTTTTATACAGTATGGACAGTTATCGAAGGGGTATCCGCGGAAGCCGCAATTCTCACATAAAACGGCTCTGGGAAGATGACAGTCTCTAATGGAATGGCCATAATTCCCACAATTATAGCATGTATTGTCAGGAGGGGGTTGATAGGAATCGATAAGACTTTCGAGGTTCGATCGCGGTTTATGTTGAGGCTGGTTAGTATATTGGGTTGGTGCTGTGGCTCTGGAATGGGATTTTCCAGATGACCGAGACATCTTGCTCACATTATTAGAGGAAAGTTGCAATGCCGAGACGTGGTTTTGTTGGGACAATGAAGTACTTTTTTTCGGTGTAGTTTGATTTACCACATTCACTGATTTCTCAACCCCAAACACCTTGTTGTAGGCTGAGAAATTCAACGCATCGATCTTCTGACCTGCCGCAATTAATGTGGGTAAGTCCGGGATTGGAAGGAATGTTAATTGCTTCCGATAATCAATCCGAATATTTTGGAGCAAAATTTGCACCTTTTCATATTCGGGTATTTGGACGCACATGGTACGGAAGAGCCGTTCCATTTCATAATAAAACTCATGGAACGACTCGTTCCGCTGTTGCCTTCTTTGGTAGATTTTCATTTTTATTAATGCATCTAAATCTGGGTGCATGAATGTCCTTTTCAGTTCCAGCACCAGATGTTGCCAATTAAGCAGACGACCAGTGAAACGCATGGTCATATACCATTTTAAAGCAGGCCCTATAAACAAGTGCACTGCTGATTCAAATAGCTCAACCTCGGACACGTTCTCAGCCAAAGAGAGCGTTTGAACGATTTCTAAAAATTCATTGAGCTTAAGCCCTTGATCTGCTCCATCATACTTGGTTATCTTCCATTGAGAGACAGGTAAAGTGTGACGTGTAGGATTTGGATGAATTGAGTTCATCGTAGTATAAGGAATTTGAGAATAGTATGGGTGCATTGGTTGTTGATATGGGCATTGAGTATTTGCTTGTTGCGACATATTCGACCAATTCTGAGAATTGAGTGATTGCGCTGGTTGTTGAATCCCTTGTTGCCTCAGATTCGGCAAATTTTGTGTTGGGTGTGAGTGTATGGGTAGCACAGCTGGCTCTTGAGAGGTTTCTTGTCGAGAGAAGTTTGACCAATGTTGATTGAGACCGGTGTGTGAGCCAGGCTCCTGGTTAAGTGATTCATGTATTAATGGAGCGGAGATACTATGAGAAATAGCCTGCGTAGTGGGAGGAACAAATGACAAAGTTTGGCTGGGGTTTGACTGCACTACTTGGGGAAGGGTAGAGGGCCCACTCGAGTATTGGTTTGTGTTCTTATTTTGAGTCGGGTTCAGATTCACGTTTGTATCAACGGTTTGTGATACACCCTCTATCGATCTTCTCGGGTCGACAGTTGGAAAATGTGATGTACTAGACTGTTGATTAACTTTTTCATCCAGCTCTCTTTCGAGCTCTTTAATACGAGTTTGCAACGACACGATCCACGCCTTGTCTTCCGTACTAAGACTTGAGAAACGATTTGATAGTTGTTCCAAATCTCGCGAAGAAGTTGAACGTTGACGGTTTGAACCTGTTTTTGGAATAGCTCCCTTGCTTTGACTATCTGTATTCACTTCAGTGAATAAGTTAATCAATGCTTGTTCATTGTCAACTTCCAATTGAGAATTCACACGGTTACCGTTTTCCGAGTAAAATTCGATCCTCAAAATTTCTGCAATATCGACAAGAAGTGATTTTAAAAATTGTTCCTCTTCTCTAGTAAATTTATCCCATCCCAAAAGTTGGTGCACCCTATGGCCATAATGTAACAGTCTTGTTTTGCACTTGGCTCTCACATTGCGGTCACTTTGTTTCACTTTTCTCGTAACTCGAGAAACCCATTTTCACACACTTTAATCTCATCCTCCATTACTCCTGTAATAACCGCTTCAATATACTTTTTTCCTCTTTCTCTATTTTAAGATGTTCTCTCAGGCTTCGTCGCCTACGTGAGAACGTTTGGTCATCGGGTATAACAATAGATCGCATCGACACTTCACACAAAAGCTCATCCTTTTTTAGGTGGTCTACCCTCATGTCATGGTACCAACCTAGAATAATTTCATTTGCATGTTCATTTTGTTCATTTGCATTTGACGCGCTTCTGCCATTCTGATTTCACAAATTAGCTAGGTATAGAAATTGTTCACAAAAAAAAGAAAAATATTCACAAAAAAAAGGTAAAATATTCGAACAAAAAAAAAAGAGAAATAACTTGAAATGTAATCAATTCACACTGTATATATTATAATAAATTGGAAAACTAATTATTTGGAAATAATCCCTTTCGGACAAGAAACAATGAGATATACAAAATGGCGTATTAATAGTTCAATAAGCAGAACAAAAGGCTATTATCATCATTCGAAATAGTATTGATTGATCTACAGCACACGTTTTTGCAACTTTTAGAGCACACTTTTAAAACTATAAAAAATGATTGGAAATTAATTTAATTTCTAATTTTCCCGGAGCAATAATGAAAAAAGGTTCTAATTTAGATTTAAAGTAGAAACTTTTTTTATGTACACTAATTCACGTTGGGCGCCATTTGTTAGAATTCAATAGGTAATTGCTAACTAATTTAAAGAAAATTCACTTCACTTAATTTTAAGAATAAAATATTTACAGTACTATTTACAATTTAGCCCGCTCAGGGTCTATCCGGGAGAATTATTTTCTAGAGGACTCACTTCCCACACTTGTTCCGCAAAATCTCTGAACAAACAATTAGAGAAAAAGAGAATAGGGACTCGCGTTGTAAATAAATGTGCTCTAACACTAGTAAATTTCAATTTTAAGGTTAGGTTTATTTATAGAACGGGAATGTACAGTTGGGGTTAGGAAATGCACCGATATTTCACCTTACCGGTACCGGTTGGCTACCATACGACGATAGGGTTGTGACGTCGACCGAATAGTCTCAATGATAGGGTTGCACCTTCTTCGATGTCGATCTTGGGTTCGGAGCTGGACTGACAGCACCAGCGACGATAATAGGGTGACCGTTCTTCGACGGCTCACGATTTCACCAAAGGGGCTTCACTCACAGGGTTGTCACGGAGTCACGGAATGCTTCGTCCCACGTTACACGGTAACTGGTCGTGTACGGGCACTTTTTGACCGGAAAATCACTGGTCACTCTATGGTAACTGGGTTAAGTGGATTGCTTGTTCACCACTAACACCACTCGCGGCACGGAAACTGGATTGACTTTTTGTTCCTGCGGAGAAAATCGAAGCGAGTTAAAACGCGAACTACTTGATGCGGTATTTTTTTGTTACCAAAAGAGCCCGAATCCTGCTCCAACCTCCCTTTTATACCCTCTCCTGGGCATGCCGGATTTTGGCCTATTGTCCATTGCTTATGGACATCATCTCTCAGCAGTTGGTATGATGCGAGATAGTGCTCACGGGCATCGGTAGGAATGGAGGGACTTTTTCTTGTTGATACCAAGGGGTATTACGGTATAGGATAAAGATTTGAATTCAAATTTATTTTTTTTTAAATTCATTTTCTTTTTAATTGGTATCGTAGGATGAGGGAATAGGATTTATATTATTTTAAACTAAGTGTAGAAAACAATTATCAACAATTGCAGGTAAATATGCGAAGAAAAATAAAAACGAAGCAAATGCAAGATTGGGACCTATCTTAGAGGTAACAGGGCCAACCGCAGTTGATCTGTACCGTTGCAAGATACTCTGGACAATTTGTGTACTTGGGCTTTAAAGCTGGGTATCGCATTCTCTCCGGAGAAAACTGAGATGGTTGTCTTTTCAAAAAACATAAGCCGGCAAAGTTCCCGCTCCAACCGATGGGTGAGGCATACCTCAGGGTCTGGTTCGACTTGAAATGCACCTTTGGGGAAGCACATTGTGTATCTGACACAAAAATGTCAGAAAAGAATCAACTTCATGCGAACGATAACGGGAACTTGGTGGGAAGCGCATCCCGAAGATCTTATCACGTTGTACAGATCAACTATTCTGTCGGCTCTCGAATATGGTAGTTTCTGCTTCCAGTCCGCGGCGAAAACACACATGCTGAAGCTTCAACGGATTCAGTACCGCTGTCTCCGTATCGCGTTGGGTTGTATGAATTCGACTCATACGATGAGTCTGGAAGTACTTGCGGGAGTACTGTCTTTGACAGATCGTTTCGCCGAATATCGCTCCGATTCCTCACTCGTTATGAGGTTCTCAATCCATTGGTTATTGACAACTTCGAGAAGCTGCTCGAACAAAACCCTTAATCTCGATTCATGAGTATTTACCACTGGTATATGACGCTGGAGGTAAGCCCATCTTCGGTTGACACCAATTGTTTAGACAATTGGACACCAATTTCTTAGACTCTTACAGTTTTTCTGTTACTTTTGATCTGTTCATGTAGCAGGAGGTTCATGGAATACCAGACTTTCTTCGTGCGGAGGTCATACCTCCATTATTTGCCAGCAAATACGGGCATGCCAGCGAGGAGAGAAGCTTTTTTACAGACGGGTCAAAAATGGATGACTCCACTGGGTTCGGTGTTTTTAACGTTTTTATTGCGTCTACTTTAAGCTGAAAGAGCCTAGTTCCGTGTATATCGCTGAGCTAGCAGCTGTACACTATTCACTTGAGCATATTGCATCCCTACCTCTTCTTTATCTTCACTGACAATCTAAGTACCCTGAAGGATGTTCGGTCAATGAATCCTGTAAAGCACTCAGCGTATCTTCTAACCGGGATACGGAAAGCTTTGAGTGCTTTATCAAAAAGGTCATTCACAATCACCATGGATTGGGTCCCTTCTCATTGCTCGATCCCGGGAAATGTCCCGGACTCTTTGGCGAAGGTGGGCGCTGTGGAAGGTGATATTTATGATTGGCAATCGAAGGTATTTTTCTTATTAGTTCGTCAGGAAACCTTGATCAGCTGCCTGCAAAAATGGACAAATGGGGACTTGGATAGATGTCTGTATTCAATTCGCCCGCAGGTGTCAAAGCGTTCAATGGTTCAAAAAAATGAATATAGGACGAGAGTTCATTCGAACCATGTGTCGTCTAATGTTCAATCACAACACTTTAAACGCACATCTTTTCAGAGTGGGGCTCTCGGAAAGCAATCTCTGTGTTTGCGGCGAGGATTATCAGGACATTGATCATGTCGTGTGGGCGTGCGAGGAGAATCGCGGCCCCAGATCTACATTAACTGAACTTCTCCGGGTCCGAGGAAAACAACCAAAGCCTATTAGAGAAGTGTTGGCGAGCCATGATATCGAATACATGTCCCTTGTCTACCAATTTGTGAAAGTTGCTGATGAAGACTGTGATCTTAGTCTGCCCATCCCTCAAAAACAAACGAAATTTAAAAAAAAAACAACCAAAGCGTTGGCTTATCGGCTAATTTGGTATAAAAAGTATGTGGAGGCGCGTAGTACATAATAGGTTCTTTTTCTTCTTTTTATTGGCATTACATCCCCACACTGGGACAGAGCCACCTCGCAGCTTAGTGTTCATTAAGTACTTCCACAGTTATTAACTGCGAGGTTTCTAAGCCAGGTTACCATTTTGCATTCGTATATCATGAGGCTAGCACGATGATACTTTTATGCCCAGGGAAGTCGAGACAATTTCCAATCCGAAAATTGCCTAGACCGGCACCGGGAATCGAACCCAGCCACCCTCAGCATGGCCTTGCTTTGCAGCCGCGCGTCTTACCGCACGGCTAAGGAGGGCCCCTTTACACATCTCGGTTAATCGGCTACATTGATTTCCCTGTTAAATGTTTGATTCTCATGAATAAACATTGTTATCAAGAAGCTGAAAACACCTTTGCTTTTCCGACAATATAATGCCTTAAATGAAAAGCTAATGGATTCGGAACAGAATAAATTCTAAGGACAAACCTCGCGGAATCCAGAACTAAATTCACTTGCATTTTTAAAGGGACACCGCCAGAAGGCACCATATTATCGAAAAAGCAGAGATGTTTTTAGATTCTTGATATCAATGTTTATACATGAGAATCAAATATCTAACAGGTAAATAAAAAATACCATAGACTGTTTCGTCTTATTTTTTGTTGTTGTCTAATTTTATTTATCTAATACATGAACATAATCTCTTAGACCAAGTGTTTGTTCGATCAACACTATCATACTTATTTGCTATAAAACATTTTCATTTCTTATTAGTACATTTGAATTGCCTCTGGTTTTCATTTCTAGAGTTTATTTTTTTTCTTTCCCACTGTGTTATTTATTAGGAACGATACAAGCAGCTTAGCTGGAGCGACCGGCGTTCAAGATGCGTTCAAATTATTTTCCAATACAAGTGAGACTGTGCCCCCTGAGCAAATTGATCACGATAAATCAGCCAACATACCGAAGGAACACTCATCGGATTCAGTTTATCAGACGACGACGGGAAATAAAAACAATGACCAAGTTGAAACTAGCTCCGAATTTGTGGGATTAGCAATGCCTATTGAGGAGTCAAACCAGCCAAAAGTATCATTCCATCTCGACAGCGATTATGCTTTCGAAGCAAATGAGTCCGACATTATTGGTCCTATTCAGCCAGAAAAAGGGTTTCTAGCGAAAAGATTAGAACATATTTCCAAAAGGCTAAATGAGACTCGCAATCAATTTCGAGCTAGAACAATACAGGCCGTCTCTTCATTAGTTCCTCTCGTACAGCTCGTCGCCGAGCGTAGGAGAAGAGGTCGCAAAACCGTCAATTCATTGGAAACAAAAACGACAAGCGGCGGAACGGTGCTGCCTGAAAATTATGGCACAGCAAAAAATAATGAAGAAAATAATTTTCCTTTACCGCCGCATTTATCTCGTCTGTCGAGTAATTTATTGGCTCTGCATCCAAGAAGTAAGGAACGGCGAGCTGCACTGGTGTTTCAAAACGCATTCAACAACTATGCTCAACTAGTAATTAATGGTCGAAACGCATCTACAGGCGATGGAAATTCAATCTCGAACACGATTGAACAAAAAGACGGAAATGACAATTATTCTATCGGCGAGGATGCGGGTTATAGTGCCAACAGTGCTACAGGCGAGAATGGCAACGAGGACGACCACGGCGACGACGACGACGACGACAACGAGGAGAACGATGACGATGACAACGATGAGTATGGAAACAAGGACGACATTGGAATCGCCGGTGCCGGTACTGCCGCCGCCGGGGAGGAAGTCATTGATAACAACGTCTCTAGCCGTGCGAGCCGTATTTCAGCCACCGAACGAATGAACATGCAAAGCATAGCGACGGTCGGAATATTAATTCTTGAAGTGTTCGGTTCAATAGCGGGCTTAACCTGGGGTGCATTCAACCAACTACAATTGCTATTTCCATAGCGGCTTGAATGCCATTGTGTCGTGTCTTCGAAGAAGGATTTGATCAATGTAATGCGTAATACTTTGCATTAGGTTGTGCTTCGTGGTATCATGATCGAACGTAATAAAGACTGTTTGATAATTTCTGATGAAAATATTGTTGTAAATACAGAAGTTTTAGTTTTAAAAATAAAGTACAACGAGTTTGTTTTATTATTATCGTTTTTATAAATGTGTATATTTTTTAGGGATGTGTGTGTTATGAGTATGTATGTATGTGTATGTAGGAACCAATGATATTTCCGAATGGGGCCCTCCTTAACCGTGCGGTAAGATGCGTGGCTATGAAGCAAGACCATGCTGAGTGTGGTTCGGTTCGATTCCCGGTCCGGTCTAGGACATTTTTGGTTTGGAAATTTTCTCGATTTCCCTGGCATAAAAGTATCATTGTGCCTCATGATATACGAATGCATAAATAGTAACAACTGTAACTGTAACTGTAACAACTGTAAACCTATTTTGTTGTACGGTTATTTTGCAGACGGAATTTAGGTGTGATGAGTGTTATTAATTCAAAGCTTTCATATGCCTGTCCACTACATGAGTATGTATCTTGTGTGGCAAGTACGGTTGATATACTATGCTCATGGTGTCGAAAATGATTCCAACCTGAAAACAACAGACAGGATGTTTGCGCTTGTAAAACCAATAATTACGGACGATATAAGAATTCATCCACCACGAGTTTCTATCAGTGGTGACGAATTCGAGATTGCTGAAGAAGTCGTAAACTTGGGCTCACTGGTGACCACCAATAACGATACCAGCTGAGAAATTCGGTGACGCATCGTGGCAGGAAATCGTACGAGCTTTGGGCTACGATCGAAGAGAGTACGTCGCGGTATAAAGCTGGCAATCTACAAAACGCTCATTAGACTGATAGTTCTCTAGGGACACGAGCCCTGAACAACCAACGCGCACTCGGAGTTTTCGAAAGGAAAGTGCTTCTTACCGTATATGGTAGGGTGCAGATAGCGAACGGTACGTACAGGAGGCGAATGAACCATATGCTGTGCATATGCCTAACCAAGATATTTAACAAAAAAAATGAATGTTTGGGATTCCCGAGAGCTTTACCGATGAAACTAAAATGATCAAACGAATCATTTTTTTTAGAATTTTTAAGCCCCTTCGCAAACGCTAGGCTAAAGTAAAAAAGGCGAACCAATTGGGTGGGTAATACTTACCTATAACGTAGGCAATTGACCTTTCCCGTCAAAAATTGTACCTCGTTTTATTGTCTCAGTCGATTCTTTGGTTTATTTAAGGTCAACTTTCCCAAAGAACCCATATTTTTGAAGTCTCTAACTATTTTTAAAATCAAAAATAAAAATCGAAAAAGCGCTGTTTTTTTAAAGATTGGGTGAACTTTTCAGGCCGGTTCACACGTGCAGTACTTTTTCGTTTTTTGTTTTCAATTTTAAATATAGTTAGAGACTTAAAAAAATATGGGTATTTTGGGAAAGTTGAAACAAGCCAAAAAATCGATCGAGCGAATAAAATTTTTTGACAGGAAAGGTCAATTAACTTTGATTGGAAAACGCCTAATAAAACTGCATAAACATGATTTCTTAACAATTCTAAGCAGTCAAATGATTTTTTATTTAATTTATTTCAATATTAGGTTTTTTTGCAAAGTTGCTCCATTTTGCATGATTTGTCGAGAAATCATAAAACTTTTTTTACACGGATTTTCAAATTTTGAACTAAAAAGTTTTTTTACACGGAACGCATCCCCCGTGAAAAAAAAGAATCGGGTGTACCTACAACATGCAGAGATGACTGTGATATTGGAAATAGCAATCTGAACAACCACTTGGAATGATAATTTATGGTGATGCACATCAAAGGTATTAGTTGTGTTTATTTTGCCATTTATTTTCTTGTTTATGAGTATTAGACGTGAGTCATACAAATGATACTAATTTCTAACCTGAAAGCAACCCGCTTGTCTGACAAGAAATAGATGTATATGTTACTTACGGATTATGTTGTGGCAAAAACATCTCTGAACAAGGATGCTCCTGTTATAATTAATAGCAAATTGTATTATGAATTAGGGAAGGATGTAAACACTAAATGTCAAGATTGCATCATGAGTTTGTCATTCCTTCTGGCGTTGCTAATTTCAGATGGGCTTTAAATCTGACCAGCATCGTCACCATACGCATGCAGAGTGCAGTAGGTTCTTGCAGCATATATTTTGCACCCTTCGGAAATAGTCAAGTGTAGCAGGATTTGAAACACGATGCAGATGGTACGAGCACACGATTTAGTTTGTCGAACAGATATGTGTTTTGTTTACACAGAAACGAGCTGAGTCTCCTCTAAGAGAACAAGGCCTACGGGCAAAGTACCGCCATCAAATTTTAACAAAGAAATATACCAAGTGCATTGTACACAATGCTTAATTTGCATCTTAATTATTAATATCCGTATCCGTTCGCATGGATTTCCTCATGCTGCAAACTGTAGCGGTGGGACGTAGATGAGAGCCATAGTTATCGCACTGTTGGGGTTCTCCAGCTCTGAAACGACATCCAAGATGAGTAGTTATTAAAATTATATCAGCACAACTGACTGGTATGCGTATCCCTTCAGCCACAATCGTACTACGGTATTTCTGCCTAAAATGTTTACGTAATGAGTGCGGCTCTCCGCCAGATTGTTATTTTGAAGATGTTTGTTACCGCTTATGATAGCTATGTGACTTTTGACTGAGTGAAATACAAGAACAATTCACATCTAATAAACTTTACAAATTCATATTTATAGGTCACAGGTAATAACAGTCATGTTCCAAGCATTCTGAATGACAGAAACAACAAAATGGCTCATGTATAGGAATTAAAGCCCACACATGGGAAACCAACAAATCGCCTACCTATTTAATATCTGATCTACAAAACTTCATTTTTGACTTCTTTGGCGGCTGACAGCACTAATAAAATCATTCTCAAATCTTAATCACCAATCCCTCCCACGCGAATAAACAAGACTGCGACTTGAAAGGGAAGCATGACGCTTAAATAATTTATGTAGCATTGCATTGTCTCACCCATTTACACCTGCAAGAATATCTATGTTCTATGCGAAGAATGTCAAATTACTGTTTGGAACATTGAAGAACATAAACAATTTTGCGATGGTTCAAACGGACGACTCCAAACTTGCATGATAATTTGGGAGGTGAGTTAATTCATGCTTGATATGAATCATCTTTGAATTTTTTATATTTGTCAACACCTCTTCGTTTGTTTTCCTGGTATGCACGTTATGTGGAGGCGCATGGTACAGTATGTTACCGACAAATCGGAAACAACCGTTCACAACTTCAATTACCTGTTTTTGTACATAAATGTTTCTCTGATTGGCTTTGAGGAGAAAGGAAAGAGAAGTAAACAGGATGGCTTCCGGGAGAAGGTTGATTGAACGAATACGACGTTTTTAGTCTGAAATAGCTCGAGAGTGGAACCACCGTAAATTGTGCTCTGTGAGTGATTTTAAAGGTGCATAAATCCTCCAGCAATCCCACCACTAATCGGAAGTCCCTGGTTTGGAGGTCGTGAAAAAAGGACTGTTAGCTGATTCCATCACGACGTAGTAAACTGGCGAAGCGTCTGCTGCCGATGTTCAACGAGCCCCAAAAACTTTGTACCATACGCCACGGAAGTGCCATAGCTTCATTGTTGAAGGTGTGGGTCTAGTAAGGTCCTAGAGCTAGGACCTTTTGCTAGGCCCAATATCCGATGTGCTTGCGGTGTGTCAGATATGGAGCCAGAATATCGAACGGAACTGTTTCGAATAAACGACTGTGAAACAGTTGAATACAGCACGACACCTAAATAATGCTCACATTTTTTTTTTCTGAAAAGCTGCCACATGGCAGAGTATTGGAGTGACACTCACCTACTAAATCCTCCTTGGGCACCAACCCTAACTTCCCCCCGAGACAGCTTTCCAGCATTACTTCTGGAGGATAGGCTGTACTTAATGTACACATTCACCTATGCACTCACACCATTTGAGACTTACTTGGATGCTCACTCTAACACTCCACTACCATGCCTCAGGGAGTCAATAGCGGTAACTGCCTGGGCCAAAAAGACACTCCTACCTCAACATGTGTAGGCTATGAACAAACTTCAGCCATCCCACAGGGTGACCATAGCGGTTATCCGCTACGACACTCCTTCCTCAGCACAGGCTAATCACTCACTCTTCTGCCGGAGCAGGCCACGCGCTATCCTACCGAAGTAGGGACACTCCCCGTGCGCCACTTGTACTTCACTGTGGGTGTGTGCCCGAGCAAAGGCAGATAACTGAAATGATATCAAACTGTTAACACGATTAGTTATCCTTATTATCATTTTGATATTTAGTTATCAATCATGTGATTAACTGATAACTGAATAATAACAAATTTTATTATCAATACAAATTTTCTTCTAAATTTCGCGTCGTTCAGAAATGGGGCTAAGCATTCTACCCTTGCCAACATACTACTTCTGTTAAATGTAGCCGGCCTATGCTATGAATATTGTGACAAGAACTGTTTCCAAACACTGAACTGAAATTTTCGTCTAAGCAGAGAGTGATTTTCCCCGTTACCCTCGATATCTATTGATTTGTTTATTACTCTGTCAACAAAGGAATTTACACAAGAGTTGAAATTTTCTTATTTGTTTTATGCTATGCTTATTAACTTTACTTTCGTTTCAGGTGAGAACCAATTAAGCGTTGTAGTTTATTAAGTACTTAAAATGGCCTTGCAGCTCCCGGAACATATGATCCAAGGGCATGTGCTCATTCAGGAACGGTGAATAATCTTGACCAACCGCCAAGCTAACCGCAACATAATTCATCTTGGGATCCACAGTGCTTATATATATGGAGAAGCGGAAATTTTAACTGGAAATGTCGGATAATCAAGAAATTGCAACGATCTGGTCTGTTGTGGAGAAAACAATCATGCTCGCACTTTAGTCGATCTAGCAATGGGCTCAACTATTGACAGTTTAAACCTAGGTTTGGACGTAAAAGACAAACCAGAGCTAGATTATCTGCAGCCAAACTTTCAATAGTCGATGTTGAAAGGACGGTCGACGCATGGGAATATTGAGATGTGAAATAGAAAATCCTTTGGAAGGTGTTTTGTCACAGTAACCCAAAAAATATGTTAACTAGTCGACCCGGCACCCCTGGCAGACATTGTAGGTTAAAATGCACGTTGTGGACTCGGTACCCATACGAATCATAATTTTAGTTTTCCACAATTTACTCAACCTTACTCGTGATTTTCGCATGAGCAAATATCATATAAACCCGCCGGAAACGATAAAAACATATCTGCAGAAGGAATTAAGTCAAAGAACATTGACTGAACTGATGAGATTTGACTGATAAATAAAAACTACTTGAGGTTGATTTGACTAGCGAGAGGATTCACTCATGGCCGGATTGATGAAGAGGGGGAGGGGGGCTTTGAGTCATGGCCCCGGGCACTCACATAACCGTATGTACCAAAATCAACCTTTTTCGTACATTTAGGGGCTCCTGAAAACTGTCGACCCCGACCCTAGATTCGCCAAATGGCAAAATTTTTCACGGATTAATTCTTGCTGGGATCAGCAGTGTTGCTGTTTATATATGCATATGAAAACATGAAACGTTTCACTGCGAATCACAAGGTTGTGGTTTAGTTAGAATAAAACTAGAACCGAAATCGATCTACAGCAGGCGCTGCTAGTAACCTAATGATTGACAATTAGAGAGAAAAACTAACCTAAGCCTATTATTTGGCCTATTATGTATAAACCTATTATACTGGAAAAATCAATAAAATCAATAAAAGTACGATAAACCGTATTTATTCTAATTGATTGCTGGTTCGCTATTTTGAATTAAATTCGGTTATCATTTTTGTTATATTGACTGGTAATTCAACCAAAATGATAACAATTCTAGTTATCAATATAACTGGATAATAAAGTTTGTTATTAATAAGTTATTCTGTTCTCAACTTTGTACAGCTGACACTGCATCATGATTTGATTATAAATAGTTTTCAGTAAATGCAAGATTGTAGAAAGCGTATTGCTCTTCTCTTCTGCTCCTCAAGAAAGCGTAATTGGGTGAGTACCTAGAGACGACGCCGTGCAATCACTCGATTCGAGTTCGAATCCCAGTGAATGGCAACAATGCGTAACGAAGTCGGCAAAGAAGATTCAACTATTTTGGTCGATAAAACAGTGATGGCTGATAACTAAATAATAACTAAATTAGTTATTTGAGTAAATAACATGTATAACAAAATGTGTTATAAATTTGGTATCAGTGATAACTTAATTTGTTTTCATGTAGTTATTTCACGAATAAAATTCTGGTATCATTTTTGTTATGTTGGCTGTTAAGTCAGCCAAAATGATAACAAGGTTCAGTTATCAATATGTCCGATAACCGGATAACAGAATTTGTTATCAATTAGTTATTTATTTGTGCTTGGGTGTGGATTCAACCCACTATCACTCTGCCACCGAAGCTGCTTCTCCAAATGTTACTCGCCTCACTCTAACACTTCACTGGCATGCCTCGAGGCGTCAATAGCGGTATGTAGGGACCAATCAACGTTACTACACTAAGACACTCCTGCCTCAGCATGCGCTATCCACACATAAACTTCTGCCGTGCTTCACAATAGTGGTGACCGCCAATGACACTCCTGCCTCAACATAAGCAAATCACAAGCTGAAGCAGCACACGCACTAGCATACTGAAGCAGGGATACTCCCCATGCCAATTGGCACTCCCTGGGCTCCTGTGCGCTTTGAGCGGCACTATATTAGACTGGCCCTGCCTAGTATGGGGAGAAAAACATGTTGTCGAATTCCTCAAGGCACCCCCAGGATTGTATCTTTTGGTGCGAAAATCAATCTCTCAAAATTTCAGCGCAATCGCTTGTTGGATAATCTGGCGCATTTGATTTGAAGTTTGTGTGGGGACTTCAGTCAAAACATATAGGATAATACACTTTCGACACTCATTCGGTCTGGAAATTGGTTATGATTACTCGATTGAGCTCAGAATTGTGAAAAGGGCAGTTGGTATGTAACAGATTTCACAGAGCATTGGTCTCCTGGGCCAGTCTACCCTATATGCTTGCGGCAAGGATGTTATCGATAATTTAGTAATCTGCCTTCGATCATTTAGTAGTTTGTCAATAGCTCATTCCAGAGGCCTAATTTCAAAATGTATTGTATTGTGGACTTTTAGTGCGAAGGTTTCTCTACAACTCCCCTTAACAGGTCAACGTTCGAATTCCACTATTAAAGGAGTTATGGTGCTAGTTGCTATACTTATACTAAATGATAACAAAATATGCAATCATTTAGTCTAAGTTACTGCTACTAACATAATAGCTTCGTTATTAGTGAAATTCAAACAACAAACTGTTAGGCAGAGTTGTACATAAACCTTTGCACTAGAAGTCCACCATACAATACATTTTGAAATTAGGCTTCTGGAATAAGATATTGACAAACTACTAAATGATCGAAGGCAGATTACTAAATGATCGATAACATCCTTGGCTTGCGGACACATGTAGCTTTTCGAAGAGGTAGAGTATAGCCTACTGCCGAACTGCACCACGTCCTAGACTGGCCCTCTAACTCGCAGAGGCCGTGGGGAGCCGTCCTCACAATCTAGCTTTATTGAACAGACAGACTAACCGACGCCAATGCCGGGAATTGTAAAAAACAGAATGGCAAGCACTCACGTACGTTCTATACCTTTCGTCGCATATCAACCTCAGCAGTGTCACCAACAATACCCCTCACTCTTAGTGTGTGTTGGTGACACTGGACGTGAAGAACGCATTCAATAGCTCAAGCTGGGATGCCATCGCACTCTCGTTACGCCGGCTTAGCCTGCTGGTAGGACTGTACCGGATCTTGGAAAGCTACTTCCAGAGCCGTGTGCTGCTATACGAGACCGATGCCGGTCAGAAAAGTGTTCCCATTACCACAGGAGTCTCGTAAGGGTCAATCCTGGGCCCGGTACTATGGAACCTGATGTATGACGGGGTTCTGATGTTAAAGTTCCCTCCTGGTGTGAAGATCGTCGGCTTTGCTGACGATGTAACCCTGGAGGTCTACGGGGAGTCAATTCCCGAAGTAGAACTAATCGCAGCACACGCGATTAGTACTGTGGCGGACTGGATGAGTGCGAGAGGCCTTAAGCTCGCTAAACAAAATACGGAGGTGATTATCGTCAATAACCGTATGTTGGCACAACATGCATTTGTTCACATGGGAGACGTTGCGATCACTTCAAAGTGGAGTCTGAAGATTCTTGGGGGCATCATAGACGACAAGC
This sequence comes from Armigeres subalbatus, assembly GCF_024139115.2. Taxonomy (NCBI): domain Eukaryota; kingdom Metazoa; phylum Arthropoda; class Insecta; order Diptera; family Culicidae; genus Armigeres; species Armigeres subalbatus. The sequence continues at coordinate 194,958,418 of NC_085141.1, forward strand.
TCACCTTCGGTAGCCATGTCGAATATGCGTGCGTGGCGGCATTATCGAGGATGATGTCCAACAGCTCCAAGGTGTACGCCAGTAGACGTAGGCTACTGACAAGCGTTGTCGCATCTATCCTTAGGTACGGCGGCCCCTCCTGGGCAAAAGCACCGAGGGTAACCAGTTACCTGCAGAAACTGAAGAGCACCTACTGCTTGATGTATCACAGATAAATATCTGCCTACCGCACGGTATCGCATCACACATCCTGCGTGATAGCGAGTATGATGCCAGTCGGGCTGGTCATCCGGGAAGACGAGGAGTGTTTTGAGCTGCGTGGCACCAGAGGAGCCCACGAGCGTACCAGGGTGACTTCGGTTGCCAGATTGTTACCCGCTAGCTACACCGCTGCTAGGAGAGGGGAAAATTGTAGGGTCGATAACCATTGTACCTACCACTCCCTGAAAAGTGAAAACTCACCTTCAGCAGGAGTATACACATTCCAGTGTGTTGCGTGACACGTGCCAGCCGATGCTGCAAAGTGGAAGAGCCGACAAACAGTGTCGTATCAAAAGGGGCTCAAAGGCTGCCCGAGGGAATTATTCAATACCCGATCACGAAAAGCGAGGCTTGATGACTCCTTTCGAGTCCGAGAAAACGTTCCAAAGAGGAAAAATGGTGGAAAAACCATAACCAAGGAAAAGCGCTACCAACTATATTTTACATGCTTATTTATTCCCCTCTACTCGGGGTAATTTCTTAGTGACGTCACAAACATTATGGGGGGGTACTATCGCTTCGTAATAATGATTGTTGAAATCCGGATGCATTTCGGTGGCGGGAGGCAGGTAGCGTGGATGCTGTTGGTCCGATGGCCGATTTCGGGGGCCTTTCAGCGGGTTCGCGGGATTATGCGGTCCACTCCCACCGGGATTGTACGGGTTTCGACCTTGGCTTTGGTCCACTCTCGGAGGAGGACGGGGGATTGGCGGTGACGACAGCGATGCACTGGATAGGGTGATATATATGTATCACAATTGAAGGTCAAAATAACTTGAATTTTCCACTTACCCCATTCCAATTGGGTAAGTGGAAAAACAACTCCCAACTTTCAAATCTATTTCCATAAATTTCAAGCGACCAAAATGGTATGAATTACCGCACAGCTGGTACAAAATTAACTGTTTTTGATACCCCATAATGATTGATTGTATTTAGATCCTACAAACTGGTCTACAAACTTCCCCCAACTTTCCAGCTTTGCTGCGTCGCAGCAGGCGTGAAAAAATAAAAATGACAGTTGTGCGTTGCTTCCGTATCGAATGGTGTGCCCTTGAAAACGCGAGTTCTTTGAAAATTGGATTCCGTCTGGAGTGACCTTAAATAATTCCGTCGGATCAACAGAATAGGTCCCCAAGGAATTCTTGTAATAGATAGGGGAGGGCTAATTTTGTAAAGTCTATATTCTGTTCGCCCTCAAAGATGAACTTTTTAGAAGAAGAATGAGACTTACAGTGTTATAAACTTATCGACTAAGTTTAACGAATTGATATGATGTCTGTATTTTTTTTTCTTCCTAAACAATGGAGGGGGAATCTGCTCAACAGACATCCTGGGTTGACCAGGAAGTGCGGGGTTAGGGATCACCGAGGGAGGCAGGACTACATTCCCGACCCGCTAAACCGTTTCCATTGCCGCCAAGCCCATAGTCCCTTCGGTACAACCAGAAAGTAATGCTTCAAAGGGGGGCCAGTGCACAACGCACCCTCGAGGTTAGCTGCGTGTCCTTGCAGCACCGAACATCGTAACTCGCTTTTTTAGAAGAACACCATGGTATCGTGCCAGCTCGTTGCCGGCTTTCCAGGTGGCCTTACCACGCCCTATGTCCTCGGAAGGTGGGCAGGGTCAACTTCGCGCCTGCTTCCCTCTGCACGACTGGTATCAAGAATGATGATGCCGCGTGCACCCCAAATTGACCTTTCTGCGATAGGGCCTATTCGCCAGCACACAGAGGGACTTGCCGACGCAGTGCCTACGCCTGCCCCAGCCTTGACGAGGACCCCTTTCCGTCCTCGGGCTCGGAACCCGCCCGGTTGACCGACGCCGCGAAAGCGCCGATACCATGTTGTTCTTCGCGCGGCCACTTGTACGGTAAAAGGATCGAGTTCGACCACAGAGCATGACCACCGGTATGACTCATGAAGCCGACTCCGATCCCTTGGACCACCTCTTATTTGCGCCTGAACTAGCCATCCTTGAGTCCACGCGCCACCTTCTATGTAGCTCCGAGACGATTTGGGCAATAGCCGATAAAACGGCGTTCCAGCCAACTTCATCTTTACACATCCTCCGAACTAGGTTGTCCGGGATAGTGTCCAGACCACATGTGGCAAGCATGTGGTCACGCATTGCACGAAAACGTGAGCACACGAACAACACGTGTTCCGCCGTTTCCTCTAAACCTGCGCACACCAAACACTCGGGCGAGGCCGAGCAAGCCAGCTGCGTTACCTGCATTTTGATTTTGCAGCACGCTTAAACGCCGGGCACATCGAACCCCCCATGGGGTGCTTGCTGTTCACAGCTTTGCTGGAACAAATCAAACAATTGGGAGGGTTCGTGCAGCATTGTGCTTTATGTCCCTCTAATCCGCAGCGTCGGCAGAGATTGCTTCTGTCAGGGCCTTTGCAGTCCCATTGCTTGTGCCCCGGTTCTAGGCACTTGAAGCAAACTTCGGGTTGCTCGTATATGCGCACAGGGCATACCGACCATCCCACTTTGACGCTCCCTATTTTGACTACCTTGGAGGCGTCCGCTGCAGGTAGCCGAACCAATGCTACCTGTGTCCCTGCCGGACCTCTCCGTAGCCGAACGGCTGCGGTGGACGCCTCCACTTCACACTGTCGCCGCAGTGCCGTGACGAGCTCTTCGACTTCGGTGATCTCGTCCAGGTCTTTAACCCTTAGATTTACCTCCGTCGTGAGTGCCCTCACCTTGACCGTCTCGCCTAGGACTTCCTCCGCCAACTTCTTGTAGGCGGCGCCCCCCAGTAAACCACATATCGTATAACAAACAGCAAATAAAGTCGCATTTGCGTCCATTAAAAATCTAAATCGCACTGCATATCAAGCTTTATCAGTTTATTGTCGACACATGTTGTATTGAACGTATCATGTAAGATAATTTTCACCATAGTGAAAATCAATCGTAATTATGTGAATAAAAACTCATAATGACTTATAGTCCTTGTAATATCCTATATCAGTGCGAATGGATGTCTACGTGAATCGTAATACAATCGAAACCACTTCAGTCCGCGTGGCTTGCAGAAGTTTCAATCAGTTGTAAAGATATAAATTGCGTAGTTTATGTTGGACAAAAATCCAACTCTCTTCAAGATGTGCAGTATGGTGCCGTGGTAGAGTATCCGCCTGCAGATCCAAAAATCGCCTGTTCGAGACTTGGTGCTGGTAAGATTTTTTTTTTTATATTTTAATGTTTAATCGTATTACTGTTCGTATGATGTCGGGAAAAATCGTGAAATAAAACTCGTATGTACCTATATCGCCTCCACTTTGGTACGTATATAGCCATTCTGTGCATTATATACGATTTAGTTGGTTCTTATATAATAACCTATATCATGAGTTATAGGTACCAAAATGTTGACTGGGCCTTTTGCGAGACGCCCCGCTTCAGCTCGAGGATCATCTCGCCCATCCGGGTACGTCTTATTCGACGTACGTCGGCGCCGAGTTCACCGAGCTTGACGTCACTCCTCATCGCCTTCAAGACGTCCAAGTACTTAGCCTCGTCCGCCGTGATGACTAGGGCATCGCCCCTGGAGTGATTGGCGCCTACCCTAGACTTCTTGCTACCCTCATTCGCCTGGGCCTTCTTTTCGGCCCTTGACGTCTTCGGTTTCCTCTTGTTCTTGACCAGGGTCCAGGAGGCGTCATCCCCCTCTATTTCCCTGGTCTGGTGCGGCTGAGAAGCCTGCCGTAACCCCTTGCCACCGTCTTTCCTGAGTGGACGGACCTTTCCAGGTCCTTCCTCCCCCGGTTTTGGAGGTACCTGGCCAGGGTTCAGCTTCCCAGCCCCACTACCCTTGTTCGGGGTAGTAACCCTCCGCGTTTTGGAACGGCCCCCAGGGAGCTCATCCCCTGGAGACTGTCTCTCCCGTTTTTGTGTCTGCTCCGTTGGAACAGTCACCCCCGACGTACCCGCAAATACTTGAGCCTCAGTCTGGGTAGACTTTGGCACCACCGTCTTCGCTGGCACGCCTTCGGTCGATTCGACCTTGCCCGAGTCCGCGAATCCTTGGGCCTCAGTCTGGGTAGACCTCGACTCCACTGATTTCACGGGTTTACACTTGGCCGTCCCGACCGCCCTCTCCAGCTTGGCGTCCAGCATCGACATTCGAAGTTTCTGCAAGCTCCTCTTGAGGTCCTTGCTGATATTATGCTTCGATGACGCAAAGTCGATGATGGCGTCCAGCTGTTCCGTCGCCACCCCTACCGGCGTTTTTCTAGCCGAGAGGAAGGTTGAGTGACCCACGCTGGCGCTGCGCACCGACTATTGCCTCTGGCCTCCTAGGCGGAGACCTGAACAACCCACCTCTTGCGAAGGGGTTGTCGCCTACACTACTACCACTAATTGAAGAATTGACTTGGTTTTCCATTTTGGTCCCACGAGTTGCTCGGGAAAAGAGGTCCACCACGCCAGAGCCCAGCATGACGCGGTAAGGGACAACTACTGTGGAGGGTGCCCAGGTACCCCACAGGCTCCGTTAAAGGCCTAGCTCATTATTTCACCCCTCGGCACGGGTCGCTTGATGCCTTGGGATTAGGGATTAGGGACGATGGTCCCGGTCTAACTCGCAGTGGCCATGGGGAGGGGTCGTCAAGCCCTTGGACAAAGTCCCTGCTGCCCCCGATATGATGTCTGTATGTGCGTGTTTATATGTATGTGTGTGCGCAAAATACGTACAAAATTATCACCTATATTCATGCACTTGTCTCTAACCGATTGGTTCGCAAGAAATCGCATTCAACGGCGAAACTTGTTATGAACATAAATGAATGTGTAAAATGGAATCTATTCACCTATCAGTGCAATTTTTTATCTTTCTTGTATGTTTGTAGTATGTCTTAAAGACGTGAAAGGCATCAATGCCAATAGGAGGATTAATCAGGCTTTTTCTTATTTATATTAGTCTAATCACCACTAAAAACATCATGATAACAAAGAAGAAACATATTAAGATTACCAGATATTGAAATAAACCATGAAGGGAACGAAACATTTGCGTGATCAGAAAATTACCCACTTCCCCCGCAGTTTTTTATACCAGGGGTAAGTGTAAAATCTTTCACTTATTTGATATCATGGTACAAACCACTACAAATTGTATATGATTAGTTTAATTGTATTATAATGGTCCCCTGTGACATAAATACACTGGAAAAAGGGACAATTTGTGCAAATTAGAATTCGATTTTTTTAATGCAAATATTAACTTCTCCCGAAACCTCAAATGACAGCTCCAGCGTTAACTGTGTTAAGGTATGTATAAACAAATTTTAACATAGTATTAGTGAGAACTTTAAAGAATATTTTTGCACAATGCTATGGTATGTTAAAAGCTGTAAAATAAGTACAATTCCAATTTTTCGATTTTTACACTTACCCCCTTTTTCCACTTCCTCCAGTGTACCTTCGAAGGTAGATAGATAGATTTCTTTAAAAACATAGCTTGCCAAACATTTGAAAAATGGCGTAACAGCAAGAACATAATTATTACAGTTCTTCGATTAAACATCATTGAAATTTATTGAAATCAAGTCAAATCATATTGGTATACCAATTTGATTTTCCATCCTTCATTTCCCTAGGTCATCATGTCAGCATTTATCAATTTATACATTACAACCGACATCACTACCCATCTGTCGGCTTTCATATTCATGATGTCGTTACTATTGGTTTGCAAGTGATCGAAATAGAATTGCAATGCGGACCATTTTAAAATTTTAAGCATCTGCTTTGGCGATTGGTTTGTGCCACATTATCCGATCTAATAAAAATTTAAAACGGAAACCGTCGAATCGATTTCCCCTAACATACGTTCTCAATTATTCAAGTCGTTCGGTAATCGCCAGTGTTGTGTTAGAAAAATCGTTTGAATTTTCACACTGCTTTGTGCTCGCTTGGTTCGGTGATAGTAGGTGTGCCATAAAACGGAACGATCTCTAGCTTGGTGTTTGCTCGCGTTAAATTTCTGTTTAAGCAGGGCCAGCTCAATTCTATGTGAACGATATACGTGCTTTAATCAGGAGAGTCACGAGTGAACGCATTACTCCGGGACAATGTGCTGTGCAAATATTGGTAACCGGATCATTTTTTTTTCTCCAACTTACGTGGTACAAAATTTAATAATTTGTTTAATCGAAACGGCAATTTCACAGGGCAAAATAGCTACCATTCGCGTTAGACGTAGCATACCTTTTCTACATCTTAGCAATGTGAACATTCGAACAGTTATACAAAATGACACGCATTTGAGTGTTGTAATGGAAAACGAATAATGGAGTACCACTTGCATGTCTTTGCGCATTCAGGTAAGTTGAGTTCTTCAATTGTGTGTCCTTATGTCGTCTAATTACATTAAACATTATAAGAGCTTTCTGTCTGAAATTCTACAGATGAATGTTCCGCTATTCCGCAGAAGCCTCTCGGATCCGAATAATCAAATTGTAGCATGTTTTTCGTTTGTTGCAAGTATTAGTATTTGCTATTATACCAAACTTTATTTTTCAGCACTCATAGAATTTAGCTTTCAGCACCATTCGTGATGAATCAATCTCTTTTCATAGCTTGTCGCTGTCGCATAATGTATTTGAATTCATTAAACTACCATGCGCCTCCACCACTTTCCACAATAAAATACATTGAATTGATGACGCTTGCAAATTAATATCCAACTAATATCCTATAGGTTGCTATCGAATATATTCAACAGTTGCTTTTTTGCAGAGATGGCTTCGTCTTAACAAAATGAAAAATGTTTATGCCTATAACATTGGCTGTTCGCAGTTAGTAGTAACTGACGGAAACCCTAACCATGACCTTATATAGAAGATGTAAGTTGAAGCTCTATTGTGTCCTGTAACTACTTTGGACCTAGGCCGGTCCTGACCCAATCCGGAGAGGTTAGTTCGGTGAGGAAAGATTTTTTTTTCTACAAAATAATGGCATTGCATGCACTCAATTTTCCACAGCTACCTGTTATCATTGCTTTTGTTCGTGACACGACGTCCGCCTTATCGATGTTTTTTTCCTCCAGCATCCGAGAGAGTACAAATAGTAATTGCTGTTGGCTATTATCTGCTTTAAACTGAGAGAGCTCGGTAAGTATCTTGGCACTGAAACCCTGAAATGGGAAGAAAAAAGTTCTAGCACAGGAATTATTCCCTCTCGGTTAAAAAGTTGCTGTTTGTTATTTAATTAGTACGCTGTTATTTTACTTGTATGAATAGTTTGCCTTAACTGAATTAGTATGCTAACCAATGTGCCTTGCGTTGAAAATTATCGATTTATGAGAATTTTTACAGTTTATCGCAATTTGTTGGAGTTATTATGACTTTTAATTTTTGTCGCCTTTGCCAAATAGATACTACGGTCGATACAATTTAAATATATTATTTTTATCGTGGAGCGCTTATTGTGCTTCCATGAGTAATCTATGTTTTGTTGTGGTACATAATTATTATTTGACCACATTCCAAACATCATCATCAATGTTGAACAGCATGCCGAAAATCATTCAGTCACGGGGCTATACCCGGCTGACAAATTATCCTAAATGAGATTTTGGCATCCGATAAATTGTTATCGTGCGAACTGAATTATTTGACCAAACAAGTGGACTAGCTTCTGCTGGAGATTTATCACTAAATTAGTGTTGACCTACGTGCACTGCTTACCTCGTACAAGTTGAACATAAATTTTTTCGCTTCCCTTTTTAGCAGGTCGTAAAGCATCAGCATGTGGATATACGGCTTGGTGGGCGGCACACGTTTCCTCCCACTTCCTGTGGAGCCTTCTGCCGTGTTCTTATTGGCACTAGTGATACCTGTACTGGCACCACTGCCATGTCGATGATTCGTCAGGTGAAAGCTGTCGCCACCCACGTTGTTTATTTGCTGCAAATCTGCCTCACTTTCATGATATTTGTCATCGTAGATTTTCCGAAACTCATTAACATTGTCCTTGTCCAATAATGCTGGCAATTCATAACGTTCACCCTCGACGTCTTGCAGCAACCGAAGTGGTAGTTGATCCAGAAGCTGTAGGTTGTAGTCTGAAACCAGAAACACTTATAGTACACAAGCGGGTGGTCTTTTGTTCGTTCAACATGGTGCCGGGACCACAACATCTAAAGGCGCTGCCTCTACTACTGGCTCCGGCACCAGCACCGGCAGCTTTTATTGCTATGTACTTCACTAAATTGTGATTGATTTGGATCATGAAAGATGAAACCACAGTATTATAAAGAAATTGGTCAATATTATGCCAATAAATTTTGCAAAAAGGCATTTTGAGTGAATCAGAGCCTCATCGTTGAATGAAAGTTTATATCTTTAATTAAAAAAAGGTTATTAGGTTGAAGCATGACTTAAATGCGTTTTATTCTTTTTTGATTTGATGGTTTATTGGCAATTAATAAGATTTGGATTCTGTAGTATTGGAGAATAAGCTAATAATTGAATCATTAATTTGAATTAGACCAATTGAATCATTAACTTGAAAAATTGCATTACCCATTATGCACAATTCCGAGAAAACAACAAAAAATTGTTTGATTGTTCAATACAGAACCGTGAGGCACTTTCAGTTCAGAAACTGCAAGCAGTACGCTCTTCAAAGTGCGTGTACATATGTAGAAAAAAACATACATTTCCGAACATTTTTTTTTGCCAGAATACGTATTTTTAGACTTTTAGGCTTCAGAATATATAAATCTCATTTTGCCAAAAATGTCACATATGCAGTTTCTCAAACAAACGGTTCAATTCTAAGCTTGACTCTAATGCTGTTCTATGCACGATTATGTTTGCTACATATTTACATAGTTGTCCATAAATTCGTACATACTTAAGGTTACTCCTGACAGAATCCAAGTTTCAAAGTGCTCGCGTTTTCGGGGGCACACCACTCGATACGGAGGCGGCGGACAACTGTCATTTTTGTCGATTCAGCTTTGCTGCGTCGCAGCATGCGTGAAAAAATAAAAATGACACTTGTGCGTTGCTTCCGTATCGAGTGGTGTGCCCCCGAAAACGCGAGCACGTTGAAACTTGGATTCTGTCAGGAGTGACCTTATATCATTTCACAGATTTCGGTGAATTTTGCTTCAATTGCTTCAATTCACCGAAATCTCAACAGCAGATTTGTTCGGTTATTATTTCACAAAATTTTCGGCGGTTTTCCTTTGTTCAACTGTCAAAACCACCGAAAAATTGTAAAATTATTCACCGAACAATTCTGCTGTTGAGATTTCGGTGAAATTTCACAGAAATCTGCGATTTATTTTAAGTGTGTATGAATATCACCAAAGGAATATTACTTCCACCCGAGAGGAGACATTTGAACAATTTGATACTGTTTATTTTTTGTTTGTACAGTTGAAAATTTCAGAGGATTCAACGTAAGTACAAAAGTTAATTTAAGTTCTCACTCCATATATGACGTCTCGTTCCCTTTTTCTGGCACCTGTGTGTATTGCGTTCGGTACTACTTTCGGTTTTATTGGTATTGTTCATTTTTTGTGGGGGCATAGAATTACTGCGTCCATTGAGTTTACCTTTTGTGGAATACTTCTTTTTTGTCTTTACTAGCGAGACTTTCTGCCCAGGGCTGGCTCGTCTCGTGGAATACTTCTGATTACTATTAGTAAATTAATAACGGGTCATAACAACTGCAAAGTCCGAGGTTTCACGTTCCATGTAACATAAACGACAGAAACATATCATTCTGAACCTGGCCAATCTTTTTCAAATGATATCCTCTCGATCATTGTACAATTATTAGACCAGTAAAGGTACAATGAGCACTTTTTTGAGTTTCAAGAGATTTTTGGTTACTGAAACATTATCATTAATATTACTTTATTGAAAAAAAAAATACACTTATTGGCGACCAACAAGCTCAACCTTTGTACAACCTTTCCAAGTACAGGATCACGATTAGCAGCTTGTATCATGGAACTGCTAGTCGCTGGGTTTCGTATTTTGCGTCCGATGAATCACATCTCCGCAACTTCGACGTCGTGGACAGGATACGACAGAAAGTGTGGCAAAGCGGGCATCGTTGGTCCAACCAACGAGTTGGGAACCGGCTCCAAAGTGCTGGGCAAGATGCGCGATTGCGTGATTGGGTGGCAGCCAATTAGCGCAAGGATGTGCAAGCTGAGGATAGAAGGCCGTTTCTTCAATTATAGCATCATCAACGTGCACTGCCCACACGAAGGGCGACCCGACGACGAGAAAGAAGCGTTCTATGCACATCTGAAGCTTACTGTCTGACGTCAAAATTGTCATAGGACAGTGACCGTGAATGGACAGTCTGCATACCGTATCGAATGACAATGGCCAACCATGCATAAACTTTGCAGTCTCCCGGGGAATGGTAGTCCAAAGCACTTTCTTCCTTCGCAAGAATATCCACAAGGAGACCACCTAACCAAGAAACGGAAAATCATATCGACCACGTCGTAATCAACGGTAAATTCTTCTCCGACATCACGAACGTCCGCACCTACCGAAGTACGAATATTGAATCCGATTACTACCTTGATGCAGTACGGCTGCGCTAAAAACTCTTGACACGCGTCGAAGTCGAATGCTGCTGCTAAATATGGGAAGGCTACAAGACGGTAGACTAGTCCATTTCTGGCGCGGCACCTGGAACAGAAGAGCAGTTAGGCGCTGCTTCTCTTGAAGATATTCGATCCACCATTAGTGGCACCGCAATCGCTGCAATCGCTTGTCACGGTGCCCCCGGATCAGAAAAAATACTGGCAGAATGGGCGAGTTTGCTGCAGCATCGCAAGAGTGCGAGCGAGGCACGATACAAACGAGCGCAAAACTAGACAAAAGAGACAAAACTAGATTTTTCAAAAAAAAAAAATTTAGCAGGGAGATCGAGACCATGAAGAAACGGAACAACTGTACCGCATTAATAACAAAAGGAAGTTTTATGAGAAGTTGAACTGTTCACGTAAGGGCCACGTGTCACAGCCTGAAGCCAGCCACTACGAAAAGCACCTGAATAACGAGGTGGCAGACTACGGTAGCGGTACGATAATGAACATGAAAGCACGCGCGCAGGACATACGACTTCAGCCTCCGGATCTCCAGAAAAACTAGGAGAAGATTGACCGGTTGAAAACAACAAAGCCCTTGGTGTTGGCCTACTACCAGGAGAGCTATTTAAACACGGTGGTGAGGCACTGGCTAGAACGCTGCACTGTGTCATTACCAAGATTTGGGAGGAGGAAGTTTTGCCGCAGAAGTGTATGGAAGGTGTCGTGTGTCCCCTCTACAAAATGGGAGATAAGCTGGTTTGTAGCAAATACCGCGCAATCACATTGCTGAACATCATGCTGTGCATGATAGGAAGCGTAACAATGTAAGCCACCCACCACGAGCTTGTATCGGTGGTGATGAACTGGTGGCCTCCAATAACGATACCAGCAGAGAAATTCGGAGACGCATTATAGCAGAAAATCGTACGTACTTTGGACTCCGCAAAACGCTTCAATCGAATAGAGTTCACCGCCGTACCAAACTGACTATCTACAAAACGCTCATTGGATCGGTAGTCCTCTACGGATACGAGACCCGAACAATGCTCGTGGAGGACCAACGCGCAGTTGGAGTTTTCGAGTTGTACGTATTACACGCCGGTGTATTTGCTGCGCGTGTATTATTTTGACAGATCGAAGTGACATTTCGAAAACTCAAATATCCATTTATTAGTTGCCTCACTGAATGAATTTTATACGATCGTTAAAAATTGTGAAAAATAAAAGAGCAGATGTTTTGCCAACTGTGAAGGACATCTCTGGGTGTGCAGATAGAACACGGTACATGGATGAGGCAAATGAACCACGAGTTGCATCAGCTGTTTGGGGAACCATACATCGTTCACACCGCGGAAATCGGAAGACTGCGGTGGGCCAGGCACATAGCCAGAATGTCGGATAATAACCCGGTGAAAATGGTTCTCGTAGGCAATCCGACGGGAAAGAGAAGAGGTGCGCAGTGTGCAATGTGAATCTGTCTCAAATAATGGCGAAATAATCATGAGCAGCAAAAGTCCGACAAAAATGGTTGCAGCAACTTCATTGTAACTTATTCTGGTCACATATCAGTTACAGTAACCTATGTAGGCCTCCAGACACAGGCATCGAATTATTGATGCCAAATGACACCAATTGATTCCAGGTACTCAAATAGGATCGGAAACCTAAAAAATTCAGCTATGAATACAGCAGTTCAATTGCTGTACGCAAAATGCAGTATGCATCATAGATACAAACAGAGGAAAAATGTTTTTTTTAAACTATTGTAAGAATTTTGCTGTCATTGGATTGGAGAAGAAAAAAAAATGTATATATTATTTAAATTAAAACTTGTATTTTATCGACTCCGGATTCCGTCTATAGTTAAATCAATTCATTCATTCGGTCTTCATTAGATTTCGTCACGAAGCAGAACGGATGAGTTGATCGGTTGGTGAAATGCATTGTTGAGGCTGGTGAAGTGGAAGCTGGTAACAGCTGATTACTTCACGACAGGAATGCTTCACAAGGGGAGTGTTAAATCGGTATAAACAATTCTGGTAGTTTGTTAGAAAGTTCTACGAAACCTTAGTACAGATTGCGAATGGGGGTGGTAACAACTCTATCGAGGTTTTCGTTGGTAGCTCGATATCTCGGATCCGTTCTCAGAATCGTCAAAAATGTTTCTGACATTTATTGCCTTAAAGCGCACGATCCATCTTAGAATATCTCACTTGTCTGGCAAAGGAAATTATGTCTGTTTTCTCTATCCGATATTTTTATATATGAACTCGCAATTAACGAGGTCAATCTCAATAGCAAAGTTATCGTACTAATAATGACAATGTCAAGAATCGCAACAGTTATTATATTCTAGCGAAATATTAAATGTGTTTTGAATAGAGCATACATCGTCGGATCATTTTCAGAATTATCAACTTATGCTTCATTGCTAATTTAAGCCATAACACAGATTATATCCCTTACATTATTCTTAATAGGCATACAGAGACTCTTCAGAACAGTTTTTTTTAATTATACGAGCCCGAAATGTATTCGTCTTATTTCGCTATTTATAGGTGCAACAGTTGGTCGTTATAAAACCACATTTAAGATAAGGAACCTACCATTATCTAATTTAATTTGCTTGTATTTACTTTGCAGGAACCATTCGAAAAACTGTTTATCATTCCAGAGTAAAGTTTCTGCGGTTTCCGTGCTTGGTTTCGTCGTTTGCTCCGAGGCGCTCGTGCTCGAAATAGTCCCTCCGGCAGAAGAGGACGACGGTGGCGGCTTCTCTGGTCCAAAGTATCCCGGCTTGTGGAACACGGTCGGTCGCTGCTGTGCCGGCGCTGTGGAATAGATGAAACATTTGGCCATTTTCTATACTTGCAGTGTGCTTCAATCAGTCAAAGGATGCGCATCATTTCCAGTATATTAAAACTTATGAAGTGGACAATTAGCACCCCAGAAGGCAATTGTCCTAAGTAATGCTCTTTTAATTAGCTGACTCTACTTACCTCGGTTAGAACTCAGAAGATTGTTTTATTCTGTTGATATAATTGATTGATTTTATAAAGTCAGGGTAAAAAATCTGTCACCAGATTACTAATAATTGAAGTTGTGCGGGGTTGAGCAATGATACTGTCTAAAATCGCACATTTTTCTGAATCTATGACAAAAGGTCGAAAGACAAAAGGTCGAAAGGACAATTCTTATTGGCATTACATTGTATCGAAAAATTGTCCGTACAGTGATGGCTCTTTATAAAACATATTTCTTCGTCTTCTTCTTCTTCATTGGCATTATATCCCCCCCTGGGACATTGCCGCCTCGCACTTCCACAGTTATCAACTGCGAGGTTTCTAAGCCAAGTTACCATTTTTGCATTCGTCTATCATGAGGCTAACACGTTGATACTTTTATGCCCAGGGAAGACGAAACAATTTCCAAACCGAAAATTGCCTAGACCGGCACCGGGAATCGAACCCAGCCATCTTCAGCGTGGTCTTGCTTTGTAGCTGCACATCTTACCGCACGGCCAAAGATGGCTCCTCATATTTAATGAATTAAACAATCGTCACATTAACCTTTCGTATGCTCATTATTACTACATTTACGCTCTGAAGACGTTTTTTTTATTGTTTTTGGATTGTTTCTGGGGAAACATTCGGTCACTGATTCATGAAAACCTTCTTTAATTGGTTTAAATTCTGTATCGTGTGATCTCAAACTTTCTGTTCTTCATTTTTTTCCGTTTCTGTTCTGTCCGACAGATTTCAAAAGTATTTTTTCAAAAATGACGTCCCAGGTTTCAGCGGGGACTAATTTGGTTACAGTACGCGTATATACCGCCGGAAATAAGTACTAGGTACTGACTGGGGCTTAATCGCCGTGGAAACTTATTTGTTGCTTTGAATGTACGTTTCGGTGAAACCGAAAAAAGCCAAACATGGCAACAAAAAACATGTTCATTTATTTTATTTATTTATTTAAATAATTCATTGAATAATTCATGCAGACTGTTAATCTTATATTAAAAAAGCTAATCTAACTCCTTTATTCTATTTACAAACATGGTTTCGTCATATTAAAATCAAATGTAAAAGCCATAGTTGGTTCTGTGGTGTGGAAAGGTTAAAAACGGAGAATGGCGAAGTCGTCGTGGAAGAAGGTTAATTGGGATATGTTGTAGAAGCTCTGGACAATCAATGATACCGTTGAGTAGGTCAAAGATGAATATTCGTTGTTGATTTACCCGTCTGGTACGAAGCGCCTGAAGATTAATCAGTTGACATATCTATCCTGGTAATGAGGTAGATTGGTTGGGGGTCTCCATGGTAGTTCCCACAATGCAAACCTAATAAACTTTCTCTGGGCTCGTTCGATACAAAGAATGTATGTCAGCTGATATGAGGACCAAACCGGTGCCGCATATTCGAGAGTGCTGCGTACTAGCAAATGCTTTTTCCGTTATGATTCCAATATGTTCATTGCATCTGAGCTTTGCATCAACAGTCACTTTCAGGTCGCAGACGGAGTGCTCTCTGTTCAATGGAGTTGTTCCCATTGTGTACTGGCGATTCACAGGGTTTTCCAATCGTGTAAATAAAATAATATTACACTATATCGTTGACGAGCATACCGTTATTGTTGCACCATATTAGCATTTTATCGATATCAGCCTGCAGCTCTTCACAGTACGCTTGGAACTAAATAACACGAAATATAACATAACATAACAGAAATTTAAAATCATCGCTGACTGACTGTTAGACGATGAAATCAGTGTGTTCTGGTCGTTAATAACGATGTTGAAAAGAAGTGAACCTAGAACGCTTCCTTGAGGTACCTACTCCAGAAGATATGCTTATGATCCAAGAATATGTGCTGTTGACAGTCACAAACGCTTGTTGGCCAGTAAGATACGATGAAATCCATTCCGCAAATCATTCTGGAAAACCAATGTACCTAATTTTGTCGACAATAATCAGGTGCGGAACTTTATCGAATGCGTTAGCTAAGTCTATATAGATTGTCGCCACTTGTCGCCTTGATCAACTTCTCGTGATTTCAGACGTGTAACACATCAAGTTCGACGTCGTGAAACGCTGCTTCATGAAACCATGCTGGGTATTAGAGATGAGTGGAGAGTGGAGAAGCTATCCCATATACGATTTTGTGTATAAGCTTTTCGAAAACCTTGCGTATGCAACAAAGTATAGACACACCTCTATAGTTTTTTGGCCGAAACCCATTCGGCCGAAAGCCACTAGGCCGAACAGACCATTAGGCCGAAACCCATCTGGCCGAAAGGGTCGTTTGGCCGAAAGGGTCGTTTGGCCGAATGGGTCATTTGACCGAAAGGGTCATTAGGCTGAAAGGGTCAGTTAGCCGAAAGGGTCATTTGGTCGAAAGGGTCATTTGGCCGAAAAAGTTTTGGAAACATTTGGCTTGCTACAGTTGCCTGATTTGTAGATTGGTGTGATTCGAGACATTTTCCATACCGTCGAAACATCCTTTCCTCATGGAGCAGTTGATTTTTTTTGAAATCAGCTCATTCAGGTTTGTGGCACAATTCTCAAAAAGGAAGGGGAAAGCCGTCCGTCCAGAGCTTTATTACTGTCATGATTTTCATAAGACGTTGTTGGGCTCTGAACCGATTCAACTTCGATGTTAATGGATTTGATTCCTCAGAGCCAACATTGAGCAGAGACTATGGCGAAGACTGCGAGCAACGATCGGCACTAAATTGCACTATTCGCCTATTCTGGCGTATCCTAGCCTCGGCGTATGATTCAGGTTCTTCCACGAATTGAATAACACATATGATTGAGTGAGACACTACATCACTAGTAAACACAATATTTATTCCGGACTTAAGAATTTTACTGCACTACATATACTTAGAATTAATACAAAATCAACGCGCGTTGCGGGCTGACCGCGGCAATGTGCTATACCCGACGACCGATAGGAAACTAAACTCTCCAGACAATTCTCTCCTCTATTATCTTGGTACCTATCTATCTGGTCAGTTGGTTGACCTAATCAAGGATCTCTTCTCACATCATCTCTCACTACAATCTCTTTTACATATACCTAATGCTATTCCCTTCATTATTATATAAGCCCAAACCAGTGCCAGCGTAGCTGATGACGGTCGTAGAGGATTTAGGTGTTTGAGAACAATGAACCAGACGTAAACAAACTGCAGGCTGGACATCGCTGCGCTGACCGTTCGCCGGTAACAATTCAGGGTTGTAGTTGGGTGGGTATTTCGATCCAACATTCTCACCCACCCTGAAATTTCCAATTTCTGAAATGAAAACAAAATACTTCCTCTTCGAATGATCGTGGCGACATCAAAGATTGTTAGCCGACGTTGGTTGTTCCTCAACTTGATTAGTGACATCCGTGTTCTGCAGATTTGGAAGAAGACAAACTCCTTCCACCGGCCGTTTTAACAAACCCTCCTTCGTCCTCAAAGTTACAACACGAACGACATCATCGAGGCCTGGATGAATCTCCACGATTCGCCCCATCTTCCATCTCATTGGCGGCAAGTTTTTGTCACATATTACCACCAGCTTACCAATCTCGACTGCTGCTATCGGACCTAACCTTTTCGTTCGCCCTTGCAGCTGGCACAGGTACTCTCTGCGCCATCGCTCCCAAAACTGGTGAAGCTTCTGCTGTAACCTTTGGAAAAGATCCAGTCTGTTTGTTGGTATAGCCTTCCAGTCAGGCTCAGGCAGATCTTGCAGTGACGACCCTATCAGGAAATGGCCAGGTGTTAAAGGTTCCAGGTCGTTGGGGTCATCGGATAGAGGTGTGATCGGCCGAGAATTAAGACATGCCTCAACTTGAGCCAACAAAGTTTGGAAATCTTCTGGGGACATTGCATCTTCTCCGACGACTCTCAAAAGGTGATATTTTGCAGACTTAACAGCTGCTTCCCATAGTCCGCCAAAATGGGGAGCCCTTGGCGGACTAAAATGCCATCGGATGCCTTCATTCGTGCAATAGTTAGCCACTGCAGCTTGGTGTTGGGTATCGTTGATTAGATTCAATAAATCCTTCAGTTTGTTCTTTGTCCCGACAAAGTTAGTGCCATTGTCACTAAACATATCTGTACATCTGCCTCTTCTACTAATGAACCGCCGCAGTGCTTGAATAAATCGATCGGTAGATAAGTCCGAGACAAGCTCTAGATGTACTGCCTTTGTCGCCATACATATAAATACAGCAACGTAGTTTTTTAGTGCAACACGTCGAGGACCGGGCCGCACATAGACTGGGCCAAAATAATCTACACCCGTCTTAGCAAATGGTCTAGATACGGTGACTCTAGATGGAGGCAAATCGCCCATAAACTGTTTCACCGGAGTCGGTTTCGCTCTAAAGCACTTCAAGCAGTGGTGAACGACATGGCGAGCTATACTTTTTCCTCCTAAAGGCCAGAACCTTAACCGAACAGTGCTAAGTAGTAACTGAGGCCCTGCGTGCAACAAAATCCGATGGTAATGTTCCATAACCAGTTTTGTAAAACGATGATGTGCTGGTAAGACTAATGGATGCTTAGTTCTCTCTGTTTCGTTGGAATGTTCGAGTCTGCCTCCGACATATATGAGCTGATCGTTGGATATATATGGGTTAAACCACTTTAGGGGTGATTTTCTAGAGACCAGTTGTTGATGTGCTAATGATATGCACTCGTCAGGAAAGGATTCGTGCTGAATCAACCGGATGACCGTCTTTTCTGCTTCGCGCAGCTCTGAACAGGTAATGAGTCCATCGGGTTGTTCAATGGAACGGTCTTGCAGTTGCTTAATCAACCGCTTCCAGACTGCTGTACATCTAATGAGGCTTGTATAATCGGAGAACCTGCTTACATACGTTTCGCTGAAGCTTAATATTGTAGATGTTGTTGCTGCCATTGTTGTTATACGTCTTTCGATTTGCTGATCGTCTTCATCTGTTGACAGTAACACCACAGGCCATCTGCTCTCGTTCTCCACTAACCAGCTTGGACCATTCCACCAAAAGTCGTTTCGAATCAGTTCGTCTGGAGACAACCCTCTTGATATTAAATCCGCAGGATTCTGTAAACCCGCAACATGGCGCCACTGAAAACCTTCTGTGATTGTTTGGATCCTGGCAACCCTATTTGCGATAAACAATGTCCAAGTGAGAGGAGGAGCTTGAAGCCAACGCAGCACACAGGTTGAGTCCGTCCAGAAGTAAGCTGTAACTTCAAACTTGATCGACTGTTGGACCTTTTCAAATAACTGTGCAGTGAGTAGAGCTCCACAGAGTTCCAACCGGGGTATAGTATGACATCTTAATGGCGCCACCTTTGATTTAGATGCTAGAAGATGAATAATGGTTGTTCCTCCAGTATCCTGACTACGTAAATAGATGCATCCCCCATAAGCACGTTGAGAAGCGTCCGAAAAACAGTGCAGTTGTAGAGAAACTGGCTTTGAAATCATAGCACAACGGCTGATGCGAATTTGGTTCAATACTGGTAGTAGCTCGTGAAATCTACGCCAACGCTCACCCACCGTTGTTGGTACTGGATCATCCCAATCAAGAATACGCCCATCCTTGCTCCTCCATGCCCATAGTTCTTGGAGAAATATCTTTGCCTTCGTGATCGCAGGTCCTAGCAAACCTGAAGGGTCGAATAAACTTGCTACTGATGCTAGAATTTTCCTCTTGGTGATTAATTCGTTGACGTCCAATAGTGGAATGTTGAACTGGTACCGAAACTCATCTGTTGATGGCACCCATGTGATTCCCAGCGTTTTGACTGAGGGATCTGGATCTAATTCAATCCCAGTTGAGCTAGGAATTGCAAGTTCTTGTTGAGGAATGCCTTGCAATGTCGCTTCTTCGTTTGAAGCCCACTTTCGTAGGTGGAATCCTCCGCGTTGTAGCATCTCCACGAGCTGTGTTCGCAGATCTGTCGCCTCTTCAATAGTATCAGCGCCTGTAATTACGTCATCCATATATGTATCTTCGAGAATAGCCTTCGCTGCGAATGGAAAACGTTGTCCCTCATCCGCTACCAGCTGATGCAACGTTCTTGTGGCCAAAAACGGTGCTGATTTTGTTCCGTACGTCACTGTGTCAAGTTCGTACGTCACAACATTCTGGGAAGAATGCTGTCGCCAAAGTATACACTGCAGGTGCCTGTCTTCTGGTAAAACGTTGATTTGCCTAAACATTTTTTCGATGTCAGACACCAGCATAACTTGCCTTGTTCTGCAGCGTACAATGATAGATCGTAGATCTTCTTGTATAACGGGCCCAACATGCAAGGTATCGTTCAGTGATATCCCTGTAGACGTCTTACAAGATGCGTCGAATACGACTCGAAGTTTTGTGGTGGTACTTTTCTCCTTTACCACCGGATGGTGCGGTAAATAGCATCGTTTTACCGCATCGTGAGAATCGTCTACTCGGTGCATGTGCCCTAATGCCAGATATTCATCCATGAATGCTGTATACTGCTCCCGTAATCTGGCATCCTTTGCCAGTCGTCGCTCTGTACCTTGGAGACGTCGAAGTGCGATGTCACGAGACTCGCCTAATTTTTTGATTTCGTCTCCATCCTTCAAAAGGATACAGTATATCGACCGTTTGTGTCACGTTGAACTGTGTTCATATAAAGATGTTCACAACGGGCTTGATCTGGAGAATATGCTTTTGGTGACTCGATTTCCTCGCAGGACCAAAATCGAGCCACCATCTCTTGCAATTCCTTGGACGCCGATGCGTGGCATGTGATTGGCGCTCTATTTGATGATGAATTTCCTCCGCAAATTATCCATCCGAATACTGATTCGGTCAAAATTGGTAACTGATTTCCTAACGATAACTGCCGGCCCGTCTCGAAAAATTCAAAAAATGCTTCGACACCGAGTACCAAGTCTACAGTCCGTGATATGAAGAATGTAGGGTCGGCAAGTTCAATTCCGTCTGGAATGTTCCATCCTGTAGGATCAATCGATGAAGTGGGTAGATTTGCGGTCACCTTCCGAAGAATCAAGAAGCTAAGTTGACGAGAGTAGTTGGAAACTCTGGATCGGACCACCGTTCGGATTCGCTGTTTAGCCTTAGCTGCTGACTGTCCGATTCCCAGAACAGAAACGTTGACCGTCTCCCTATTTACCTTTAGGCGTTGACTGATTTGTTCGGTGAGAAAGTTACACTTCGATCCTGAGTCTAAAAGAGCTCTCGCAGGGAACTGATTACCGCAGTCATCTTCGATTATCACCACAGCAGTAGCTAACAGTGCCTGAGAAGAGTAACAACGAGCCGTGTTGGACACAGTGGCTTCGGAGATCGCCATGTTGACCATCTGAGAATGATTTGATGATGTGCCTTGTGGTAGATTGGCAGGAAGATTACTGGTATTTGTAGAAGTGTTCGCCGTCCCATTGCCGTCTCTTTCGGATTTAAAGCAAACTAGTGTGTGATGGCGCCCTCTGCATTTCCGGCACGAGAATTTTGAACGACAATCCTTTGCTTGATGACCTTGTTTGAGGCAATTACGGCAGAGGCCATGAGCACGTAACAATGCCTCCTTATCAGATGACGTCATTTTTTGGAATACTGGGCACTGAAAGAGAAAATGGTCCGCCGAGCAGCTTACGCAACCTTTACTGGACTCCTGAACAGTGTTAAAACTAGTTTTCACTGCGGTTGCTTTTGGTTTCTGCGTTGACGTTGAAACTGCATGCCTTTGCATCCCCCGGGTATCCACTTGTCGTGGTGGTAATGCTTCCAGTACTCCGATGCGTCGCTGAAGAAACCCAGTCAGATCCTTAAGTGTTTCTTGGTCCTTGCTCGATGAAAATTCCTCCCAACCTCGCCTTGTTGTTGGATCCAGACGCGAAATTAGCAGGTTGATCAGAAGAAGATCCTTATAATCTCCTGGTTGAATTATCTGATCGAGTGTTTGCACAGCCCTCTGGAAACTGTCGACGAGTCTGTGTAAATCAGCAACTGACTCCCTAGCAAGAACAGGTAGATCGAAAAGAATCTGCACCTGCCGTTTTTTCAGCTGTTTGCTATTGCTGTACCGCTCAACTAACAGGTTCCAGGCAACCTGGTAATTGGTCTTAGTAATTTGGATCGGATCTATTAAGCCCTTTGGTTCACCCTGGAGACAACCCTTCAAATAATGAAATTTTTCTATTTCAGGCAAATCTGTTCTCCAGTGAATTAGTGAGGTGAACAGATCTCGAAAACTGAGCCATTCATTAATGTCTCCATTGAAAACCTGTAACCTAATCTGCGGTAAGCGAGCGTGATCTAAACTACCCCCTATCGACGATTCTCCAGCATGAAATGACCGATCTAATATAGGTGTAGGCTCCTGTAGTTGCTTCAACTGATCCATGAGGAAGGCCTTCATCTTGTAGAAGCGCACGCTGAAATCTTTCCTTCTGCTATCAATGGGGTATTTTTCTTCGCTGTAGCTGGAGTGTGACTTCACTTCGATAATAGTGTTCTCTATCTTCTCCCTCAGTTCGTCTAATCGCTCTATCCGGATGGACATGTCGAAAGCTACGGCGTCGGCTGGAACGTCTTCCATGAATTCCCAAATGTCGTTGAAAGAACTTTGGTACTCTCCCAACTTGGTCATCAGCACCTTCAGCGAAGTTGTCTTCTTTTTCGTTGACGCCGGCATGTTGAAACTCAGAGCGATTGTTTGAAAATACACAAAAAATGCAATGTAGACCTCCACGGTAGATCCTTGCTTCGACAGGGCATATACTGTCGTGTGTAATTTTACCTGGCACGAAAACCACTTGCACTTGCCCCGTGCAAGAAGTATCCTATCCTCGCAGCACTCAATCGATCCACGTTCACCAGCAAGTCGGTCACACGCTTCGAAATTAGCACACGTCACACCAAAGGGGAAGGGTAAAGATTATGTAGCATCAAACAGACCTAGCTTCGACTGGACATATACTGTAGCCTCACCTGGAGAAACTAACAGATGCGCAGGCCAACATTTCCATCAAGTCCAATATTGAAAATAAAATAAATCCTCGGCTACCATAAAACTTGTTAACGATCAAGTTCCGCAGCAAATACAAACACGCTCCAACTCAGTCCAGTTTAGGGTGCACACAACCAATCGAAGAGGAATGATTTAATTTAACAAGTGTATATCTGAGCCCTTGCTTCGTGACACATACTGCTAATTATAGTTTACCTGGCTAGAAACTTGTTGCGCTGCCTCCCCGATGTGTGTGATCCGCGTAATGTTAGTTGTAATGCTCCAAATGATCCACTAGGTGTTATGTCCACAGCAATCTCGAGTGGTTAAGTAGATGGCGACTCTCCGTCGTCGTTCGATGAGTTTCCAAAACGGTCGAAGGGTTGAATGATGATATTAGTATCGATACGAAATTGGCTTCGGCCGTGACATATACTGAGTTCAAGATAGCTTACCTGTGAAAACAGGAAGTCGTGCAGACTCAGTATAATTCGCTACAATATTCCGTGCGTCCGATGTCGATCCCAAGCCTGGTTAAGTAGATGGCGACTCTCCGTCGTCGTTCGATGAGTTTCCAGAACGGTCGAATTGTTGAAATGGTGATATTAGTATCGATACGAAATTTGCTTCGGCCGTGACATATACTGAGTTCAAGATAGCTTACCTGTGAAAACAGGAAGTCGTGCAGACTCAATATAATTCGCTACGATCTTCCGTACGTCCGATGTCGATCCCAAGCCTTTTTAGCTAACAATCGTCGACATAGTCCAAGCCGTCTAGTGTAGTCCAGTCTCAATAGCACAATCGTCTTCGATGTTAAATCAGGGTAATGGCGTATAGAACCGTTCCGTATTTCCAGTGTTCCGCGATGGCAGCAGGGTAATTGTATTTGCAGACAATAGTGCACAATGCAATCTTTGGCGGTTTCCAGAAGCTTGGCTTCGATGCTAGCTTCGATTCTTCGTTCTAAGTCTTCAAATGACTACCGGAATCCTATCCGGTTCGAAAGGACCATATGTTGGGCTCTGAACCGATTCACCTTCGATGTTAATGGATTTGATTCCTCAGAGCCAACATTGAGCAGAGACTATGGCGAAGACTGCGAGCAACGATCGGCACTAAATTGCACTATTCGCCTATTCTGGCGTATCCTAGCCTCGGCGTATGATTCAGGTTCTTCCACGAATTGAATAACACATATGATTGAGTGAGACACTACATCACTAGTAAACACAATATTTATTCCGGACTTAAGAATTTTACTGCACTACATATACTTAGAATTAATACAAAATCAACGCGCGTTGCGGGCTGACCGCGGCAATGTGCTATACCCGACGACCGATAGGAAACTAAACTCTCCAGACAATTCTCTCCTCTATTATCTTGGTACCTATCTATCTGGTCAGTTGGGTTGACCTAATCAAGGATCTCTTCTCACATCATCTCTCACTACAATCTCTTTTTACATATACCTAATGCTATTCCCTTCATTATTATATAAGCCCAAACCAGTGCCAGCGTAGCTGATGACGGTCGTAGAGGATTTAGGTGTTTGAGAACAATGAACCAGACGTAAACAAACTGCAGGCTGGACATCGCTGCGCTGACCGTTCGCCGGTAACAATTCAGGGTTGTAGTTGGGTGGGTATTTCGATCCAACAGACGTCTTGTACTTCATTAGAGGAAAACTGAATGATGGGTAAAGCGATGTTGTGAGTGGGAATGTGTGCGAAGAAGTTGTTACGCAGTGCAGATGACGATTTGTCGTACACCTTTTTTCAAAGAAGTCAGCAAAAA